>NC_090939.1:733620847-733923877 GCF_040938575.1 Ambystoma mexicanum | reverse complement strand
TGGCCCATTAGTTGATTACCATTAACTAGGAAAATAATAGAATCGAATAATACAGCCAGGGCTTTAAGTAGGCTGCAGCTAGCCGGGGAAGAGCCCCGGTTGTCTCCGAAAAGTGCTCTGGTGACAGGTGCTGCCAGGGCACGCTAAAGTCCCATAGCAGCCCGAGCCAATCAGGCTGCCAGAAGCCAAGTCATTTTTTTTCTACTGCCTGTAGCTCTCGTGGACGATGCTCGCACCCTAGGTGAGAGAGTGATCATCGGTCCAAAAGGGATGCCTGGCGCGGGTCTGCACCACAATTAAGGAGCAAAAGGTGAGGCAGGAGGTGTCTCTTACCTAAGCCGCATGTCGCCGATTAGGACACACCCCGTTTAGACCATGCCTTTTGTCAGAGCCCCACATGGTTTTCTCATCCCACTGATTAAAGAGGTTAGAAGCAGAAGGAATCCCGTGACAAGGGCTATATAAAAACGTGATATTGTTATTGTTAACGGAACCGTTTTACGGAGCAGTGCTTAAGCGAAGAGCTTTGAGGGCAGAGATTGATAATGGAGTAGAAATGTGGAGGTGACAAAATGGCACATTGGACATCTACGAGTGAAAATGGTGGGGAGTGGGCGTGGCTAACTGGTCCTCTTTGTCTGATGGGTTACAGGTGGTGGGAGTCCTGGGAGAGATAGCTCAGCGGCAACGTGCTTGCCTTGGAAACAAGATGATACAAAGCAATACAGGTTCGATCCCCGAGTCTGCGCTTAAAAAAAACCCTCTCGGTATTGAGCACGTTATAAATACACAACTAAGAGACATATTCCTGTAACAGCGCTTCGATGCCCCCAGGCTGTGTGGGCGCTTTAAAAATGTAAACAAATAAAAATGTGTGGTTTAGGATCGCACAATCCATTTCTTTTGAGAATTGACCCGACCGGGCTATGCCCCTCTGTTAAATGGCACAGTGCAGCACTTCATGCGGCCTCCAGGGGTTTTATTTTCCTTTCTTTGTCTAAGAGAAGTAAGCATACAACCAGACCACAATCTTCGTTTTATTTGTTTGCAAAGCGTTTTTTAATCCTCAGGAGTGCCTTAAGCAACGACTGCGCCCACGGCGGTGGATAGCGCCTAACCCCACAGGTTCCAACAGCGCTTCACGTTTATGCCTTGTCCTGCCATACCCTCCACTCACTGCAGGAAGTGTAGGGGGGAGAGAGTTTTGGCTTTGCAAACAGACGCACCATGGAATAGCATTATTTCACAGAATATTAGCGAACGCTGTTATTATTTATTTATTTTCCTATTGCATTACCGAATGCATCTGCCACTGTATAGCCATGTAGGCGTATCCTACACTGGCCCCGATGAGGTCAGTTTCAATCCAACCATTTGCAAGGATTCACTGCAAACTTCAGGACTGGGAGTGTGAAAGGGAGGCCTGTCTCTTGTTTTTGAACTGCTTCTCAGAAGTTACGTCATGTTCTGACATTTGATGTTTACTGTGCCTAATCACTGCTTGTAGCCCCATCACACATCCCCTTTTGTTTTCATTTGCCTACATGTTGTGAGTGCAGTCTGTACGTTTCTGTCTCTCTGCCTTTTTTGCCCCACTCTTTTTCAGCCCACAGACCACGGTCTGGGCGCCATTCTGGGCAGTGTCACACTTCACCTCTACAAAGACAAGGCTCGGCGCCTGGAAGACCACTATGGTGGGGATGTGCACAGTATAAAAGACACATAGCATAGTATAGCCTAACTTATCTGAAAAGTGGCATGGTGTGCTCCCTTTAGGGGTTCCCACACCTAGGTCTGTGAGGGAATCCGCCTCGTAGCAGTAACAGCACAGGACCAGGCGGTCCCCGAAAATATGACGAGGTGGCGCTGAGATTCCTACCACGCAGAGATATACACAGGCCATGGGCCAATCTGAGGTCCCCGCCTTCACCACGGGGACAATTGGGGTGCAATCATAGCTCTGCGGAGTGGAAGAGATACCAGAAGAACAGTCCCCAGCGCACCCTGACTTCCCTCGCTCTTCCAGGAAACCGGCCAGCTTTGATTCCCCCCCACGGGAAGCGCTTTGGTTCATTCCCCCCTCACTTGGCATGAATGATTGGAAAGGTGTGGACCCCCAGGAGAGAAGCTGCCCTATGGCAGGCTGCAGCCCTGCCCCCAGACCTGAATGCTGGCTGCTGAAGGGCAGGCTGGGGCGGAGGTGGGGTAGGACTGGGACATTGGGCAATTGGGTGGCTAGAATGGTGGAGGCAGAACAAAGACGCCATTTGCTTACCTCTCGGTCGTTCCATATGTATATACGAATAAAGTCACACATGAAATCTCTGCGCGTCGAGGAGCTCAGCAAAGTCAAAATAGGCCTAAGAACACTTCACAAACATCAAAAATGTGCACGGCAGTAAATATGGGGTCCCACTTCCACCTTACATTGCCAGGCATGGAATGGAACAGATTTTAAATTTAAGTGTTCGTTTTTACATTAACAAACAATACCTACATGTAACCCATTTCTAAATTGAGGTCCGTAGGGGAACAGAGTCACAGAATAATACCGTTTTTTGTCAAGGATCACACAATGTGGTTAAGTGCATAAGGTGGAACTAGACTTCAGATCTCCTCATTTCTTAGTAGACTTCGTCACTGCTATGACCATGCTGGCAGTTGGAAGCTCCACCTACAGAGGGAAGGCCATTGACAAGGTAAAGCCTCACTGCAGCCATACGTCAACCTGTTTAGTCAACTTGGTGGGTGAAAACAGAGGATTTGATTTTGGGCGGGTGAGAGCCCACTGAAGTGAATTGACGTGTTTTAGGAGCTTGGCGGGTGAAAGAACTGATTCCATGACACCCGCTAAAAGCGTGGGAGTTGAGAGGTATGCCACATCATTGCCTCGGTTACGGGAACACCATTCCGAGAGGATCTGGTACGGGCGCCCAGATGCGAGATACTACTTCGTGAAATCACACAGAGGCTGACAGATTGCCCTACTTCCGGTAGGCCCCAACCTTGGGGAACATTCATTTGTTTTACCACTTTGCATTCTCGACGCTCAAGACCAGCACATTTGGTAAGTATTGCTGCCTATTGTCCCTGCCAGTCTGATAAAGGATATGAAAGCTGTGGTCTTTAGGTCAAGCTGACCAACAAAGCTGCGTGACAAGCTTCCAACTTATTCTGATCTATTCCTTCAGCCTTTTCTTTCCTACTGTTATGGTGGGCCATTGTGTTTTTCCACATTATAGCTTCTTTTGATCTAGTAGACCGCAATATGGCACGTGCAGTACAATATACCGATAAGCATTCTCGGCACATCGATGGACAGAATTCTACTGCGTTCCTTCTCTATGCATCCTCAATGTTTCCGATAATAGTCTCCTTGTCATGGTCTATAATGAACTCAGCTGCTCTTGGCAGGCAGGCTGGGAATTCTCTCCATTTGCATTCTGGGTTTTGTTTCTGGGTCAGTATTTGCAAGCCTAAACAAATTAGCTACCACGTTAAAATAGTTTGCATGAGCTAACCTCAAGTCCATCACACACTATTTCTTCTGCGCACACTTGGTGAAAGCTGTCTTCACGGAAAACGTCCTCCCTGGTACAGACATAGTATTACTTGCACTCCTAATTCTGCGCTCTCTCTCATCTATTCATTGGATCAACATGCACCAAAAAGACCTCATTATTCATGCCCTCAACCCCTCAGGTCTTTCACCAAAGCTCTCTCTGTTCCTCTAACCCTATACCCAACTTCCTCCACAGACGATGGTCCGGATACCCCCGGATAGAGGCGGAATATGCCAACACCTGGACAGACAGCACATTGCACTGTGAAACCACTGCAGTGGTGATTTTGCACAATATAATAGCTTTCTACCATAACATTACTTTTCATAGCATTATATTCATACCTAGTCCCGGGAGGATAGCTCAGCAGCAATGTGCTCGCCTTGGTAGCAAGACAACACGAAGCAACACAGGTTCGATCCTCGGGTCCGCGCTTAGGAACCTCTGGTTATTTAAGCGCATTATAAATACGCAACTAAGACAAAAAAACAACCACGCAACTAAAAACAATAAAATTCTTGTAACAGCGCCTCAATGCCCGCGGGCTGTGTGAGCGCTTACAAAATAAATAAATAAAAAATAACAAACAACATAGAAAATACATTGGCATTTCTAGGGATAAAAACGGTGGGTGTGTTTGGTTAAGTGGTAACTGGGGAAATATGCAACTAATTTTACTTAGCTGGAGCCAAACGTTCTGACAGCATATACTTTCCACAGGTTCATAGTGCCACCTAATCTGCCACTCGTGCTGGGCTCCAGATCAGGACCATCCAAGCCATGGTCCCTGGGCATGCTAGTGGGTTCACTGGCGCCATGGGGGAGAGTGACGGCTGAACATCGAGTGACCTCTCAATCTCCAGACATGGCTGCACCAATAAGGGACTCTCGCACTCCCCACCCAATGGCTCATCCTCCATTGATGCCAAATTGGTCAAGCATGCTATGGCTCGCACTGGTTGCTTAGTAGGGCTTTAGGGCGGTACTGTGCAGGGTTGGTAAAAACAGGTGGTATTGTCAGGGGAAGTAGCCCTCATCTGCTTCCTCTGCAGCACAGGGGAGCCCCCACTCATCAGGGGTCTCAGACTGGTCAGTAGTCTGGTTATTTCTCTGGGGGATGGGACTATCTCGGGCCACATTGTACCCCATTGCCTTTTACACTACTGCGGTTATTCTAAAGACTGCCTGTTTTTACCGTTAACGCCATTATTGTACTGAACTCATGGCGGTAGAAGAAGGAACTGCTTCGTGCAATCCCTTCTCCAGTGATCTCTCCTTGCAGCGCTGCGCCCCATAGACTCCCACCAAATCCCTCCAATTATACGCATAGCTCCTCCACTTTTTCCTTCCCATGCTTTCCTAAGCATCTTACCTATCCCTCGCCCCAACTATCTACCCAAATGCGCTCATCCCTACCACTACTGCGTGGTCTATCATACTCCTCCATTGCCTCTCTGACAGGCAAAAGCGCGTTGACGCCATAAACTATGGCAGGAGGCGCTATACAAATGCAAGATAACATAACACCCTAGAGCGCAGAACCACCCAAAAACAGACTTGTTCCAAATACGATCGCTCTTCAGTAGTGTTTCACTTGGAAAGGATAGTGTGTTCTGTTCAGTCAACGGCCACTTTGGGAAACTTTTCAGCAGGCTAGCTGGCAATCTACCTTGTATCTGCCCACAGTGTCGTGCCAGGTCCAGATTTCAGCTGCTGTTTTCGGCCACAGAATCAGCTTTCTTCCATTAAAGTGAAAACACTGACGGCCATGTCGTCTCAGACTGTTTGGGCTGTTTTCAAAGGCCGAAAACGAGCTGCAGCCAAGCGTAAGTATCGGCTGCAGCGTGTTTCGGTCTGGCCGAGGCTGACTGGAGTGTGCGCCGGCGTCGGTGCGGCTCATGAGCGCATGATGATGCAAATTGCAGAGTCAAGGCGGTGTGCTATTCGCACCCTGTCATTATGTCTAGGGTAATATGCCGTTACATTCCTTCCCGAGACTTCTGAGACATTTTTTGGCAGGCGTCCTTTGGCAGCCCGAGCCCGCTATGAAGAAAAGGAGATCCCCGTTGCATCGAGAATGATGGAAACTGCGACTCTGCGCTCATTGGCTGCGGGGCCATTCACTGTGCGCGTGGAGCCTGATTGGATGGAGGCGCAAGAATTGCCTGCAGCTAGCAGATGATTGGACAGAGGGCCAGGCAGCGTGAACACAGGCTTTGTCTGCTTGTAAGGGGTGACTTGCATGCAGGGCAGTTTCTAGTCCATTTGGGGCCCAGGGCGAAACACTAGGAATGCCCCCCCCCACACCCCTTCCTGCGCATCAATCCCACCGCACAATGCTCACCCCTCCCACTGCACCCCGCGCGCCGCTCCCACTGCACCCCGCAAGCCACTCCCAAACTAAACCGTTAATGGACTCCTACCTAAAGTCAAACAGTCCGTCACACAAGGAATGAATTGCCATTTGCAACGGTGGCCACTTTTTGATTGGTGCCCAAGACAATTGTATGCCCCAGTCCCACTTAAACTGCAGATAATGAGGACTGGGCACCCCAAGAGACGATGAATATGGCACAGGATGCAGTATATACAACCAACAAAGAACCCAAGATGCTGAAGGGAGTTTGGAGGCAACCTAAGCCAAAAGGGCAATGACAAGGAGACACCTGAACCCAATAAACAATCACTTTAAAATTCTTTGAATGGGAATCAAGTGTATGCTCTGATACAGTAAAGTCTGACGGTTGACTTGTTATAAGGATACATGGACCCGGATTATTTATTTATTCATGCAATGTTTGTCGGGTACCTGTATATTTATTTATGCAATGTGTGTCGGATACAGGTATCCGTCAAACATTGCATAAATAAATAAATTATCTGTGTCCATGTACCTGACAAACATTGCACAAATAAATAAATAAATAAATAAACCGAGTCGTGGCTTCAAGAATGTTTACTCAGTAACACTTGTCAAAACTATTATTAGCATAATGAAGTAACTCATCACCAGTGCCATGGAATTGGTTTCAAGTGTAATTAATATATAGTTTGGAAAAGAAGCAGCATGAAAGAAATAGCGCCGTTTTAAACTATTATTGTTGCCATTTTCTGGGCTTGCAGGGACGCACCATGCACCCAAACGGGTCTCTGCTTGTATCGTGTCGGGGCCCTCAGTGTGTCCCTGCAAGGCACGCCCACTCCCCAAAGCCCACAGCCCACTGCACCTCCCCTCCCATCACAATGCCAGCACAAAACTATTCAGTGACTAATGGCCCACCATTAGCAGTTTCCTGCCGGTATTATGATGGGAGGGGCTGGTCTTACCTGCAGGGGGACCTGAAGTGTTTTCATTTTTATGCTTATGTCCCCCACCCCAAGTGGCGCGAAAGTGGTCAGAGGGAGCCTCTGACTTCTGTAATGTCACATAGTACTTGTATACTACGTGACATTACAGTCGGAAGGGGGAGCGTCAACACCTAACCTGCAGAACTTTCACCACGGCAAATCGCCGCCCCACAAACTGGGGAATGTCATCCCCTCCAGAGGCTCCACGGACCGGGGGCAATTGTGCACCCGGGGCTAATGTGCCCCGGGCAGCTGCCCACCTCACCCTGGCTAAGAAACAGGCCTGCTTGTATGTACATGGAGTCTTAGTGATTGTGGGCCATGCAGTGTTCCCACACGGGACCTGACGGAGGAGCAGGCAAGGGGCTCAGGGATAAGTCGACAGGCCGCAATGTGCATAAAATGACACAGACCACGTAGAGAAGCCATGTTAGGCCCCTGCATTGGTCCTCACGACCCACCACTTTCACCACCATTTAGCTGTTGATTAGTAACAGCCAGTGGCGTCACTACGGTGTGCCTGAGAGACTCAGGAGAGCCATGCACATAAGCCAGAAAAGATGATAGAGGATGCAGTATCTCCCAGAACTCCAATGAAGGGGCATGCTGCCCACTGCAAAGGGGGGCAGGCAGTGTTCCCAAAATGCCTTGTTGGAAGGAGGGGCGTGAAGTGTGCAAGAGAACTTCCCGGTTGAGTGGTTAACTAAGAATTTAATGGGCAGACGGGTGATTGCAGTATGCACAAGAGCCTCAATGGATAAAGGGATGTGCAGTGTGTAAAAGAGCCCCATTGGGTGAAGGCCTTGCACACACCGCATGCCCCTCCCTCAAATGAGCCTCTGCCCACACTTCATACCCTACTACCTAGCCAGTATCGTGGTGCACTGCACGTGCCTCTCCACTCAATGAGACTCAGTGTGCACACGGGCATGCCCCCATTTAGGAGGATACTGTGTGTACACAGCATACCCCCATTGAGAATGATACTTTGTGTGTATGCCGCATGCCCCCATTGAAAGGGAGACTCTGTGTGTATGCTGCATGCCCCCATTTAGAAGAAAACTATGTGTGTACACTGCATGCACCCAAGTGGAAGGAGACTGTGTGTACGCAGTGGCCCCATTTAGAAGGAGACTGCACACTGCATGCCCCCATTGAGAAGAAGACTCTGTGTGTACTCTGCATGCCCTTATTGAGAGGAATACTCTGTGTGTATGCTGTGTGCCCCTGTTGACAGGGAGTCTGTGTGTATGCTGCATGACTCTATTTAGAAGAAGACGCTGTGTGTATGCTGCATGCCCCCATGTGGAAGGAGACTCCGTGGGTACACTGCAAGCACCCATGTGGAAGGAGACTTGGTGTACGCAGTGACCCCATTTAGAAGGAGACTGCACACTGCATGCCCCCATTGAGAGGAATACTCTGTGTGTATGCTGTGTGCCCCTGTTGACAGGGAGACTGTGTGTATGCTGCATGCCTCTATTTAGAAGATGACGCTGTGTGTATGCGTCATGCCCTCATGTGGAAGGAGACTCTGTGTGTACACTGCATGCACCCATGTGGAAGGAGACATGGTGTACGCAGTGACCCCATTTAGAAGGAGACTGCACACTGGATGCCCCCATTGAGAGGAATACTCTGTGTGTATGCTGTGTGCCCCTGTTGACAGGGAGTCTGTGTGTATGCTGCATGACTCTATTTAGAAGAAGACGCTGTGTGTATGCTGCATGCCCCCATGTGGAAGGAGACTCTGTGGGTACACTGCATGCACCCATGTGGAAGTAGACTGTGTGTATGCAGTGACCCCATTTAGAAGGAGACTGCACACTGCATGCCCCCATTGAGAGGAATACTCTGTATGTATGCTGTGTGCCCCTGTTGATAGGGAGACTGTGTGTATGCTGCATGACTCTATTTAGAAGAAGACGCTGTGTGTATGCTGCATGCCCCCATGTGGAAGGAGACTC
Source organism: Ambystoma mexicanum (assembly GCF_040938575.1). NCBI lineage: Eukaryota > Metazoa > Chordata > Amphibia > Caudata > Ambystomatidae > Ambystoma > Ambystoma mexicanum. The sequence continues at coordinate 733,914,999 of NC_090939.1, read as the reverse complement.
TGTGGGCACACTGCAAGCACCCATGTGGAAGGAGACATGGTGTACGCAGTGACCCCTTTTAGAAGGAGACTGCACACTGCATGCCCCCATTGAGAGGAATACTCTGTGTGTATGCTGTGTGCCCCTGTTGATAGGGAGACTGTGTGTATGCTGCATGACTCTATTTAGAAGAAGACGCTGTGTGTATGCTGCATGCCCCCATGTGGAAGACGACTCTGTGTGTACATTGCATGCCCCCATGTGGAAGGAGACTCTGTGGGTACACTGCATGCACCCATGTGGAAGTAGACTGTGTGTATGCAGTGACCCCATTTAGAAGGAGACTGCACACTGCATGCCCCCATTGAGAGGAATACTCTGTGTGTATGCTGTGTGCCCCTGTTGATAGGGAGACTGTGTGTATGCTGCATGACTCTATTTAGAAGAAGACGCTGTGTGTATGCTGCATGCCCCCATGTGGAAGGAGACTCTGTGGGTACACTGCAAGCACCCATGTGGAAGGAGACATGGTGTACGCAGTGACCCCTTTTAGAAGGAGACTGCACACTGCATGCCCCCATTGAGAGGAATACTCTGTGTGTATGCTGTGTGTGCCTGTTGAAAGGGAGACTGTGTGTATGCTGCATGACTCTATTTAGAAGAAGACGCTGTGTGTATGCTGCATGCCCCCATGTGGAAGGAGACTGTGGGTACACTGCAAGCACCCATGTGGAAGGAGACATGGTGTACGCAGTGACCCCTTTTAGAAGGAGACTGCACACTGCATGCCCCCATTGAGAGGAATACTATGTGTGTATGCTGTGTGTGCCTGTTGAAAGGGAGACTGTGTGTATGCTGCATGACTCTATTTAGAAGAAGACGCTATGTGTATGCTGCATGCCCCCATGTGGAAGGAGACTCCGTGGGTACACTGCAAGCACCCATGTGGAAGGAGACTTGGTGTACGCAGTGACCCCATTTAGAAGGAGACTGCACACTGCATGCCCCCATTGAGAGGAATACTCTGTGTGTATGCTGTGTGTGCCTGTTGATAGGGAGACTGTGTGTATGCTGCATGACTCTATTTAGAAGAATACGCTGTGTGTATGCTGCATGCCCCCATGTGGAAGGAGACTCCGTGGGTACACTGCAAGCACCCATGTGGAAGGAGACTGGGTGTACGCAGTGACCCTATTTAGAAGGAGACTGCACACTGCATGCCCCCATTGAGAGGAATACTTTGTGTGTATGCTGTGTGCCCCTGTTGATAGGGAGACTGTGTGTATGCTGCATGCCTCTATTTAGAAGATGACGCTGTGTGTATGCTTCATGCCCTCATGTGGAAGGAGACTCTGTGTGTACACTGCATGCACCCATGTGGAAGTAGACTGTGTGTATGCAGTGACCCCATTTAGAAGGAGACTGCACACTGCATGCCCCATTGAGAGGAATACTCTGTATGTATGCTGTGTGCCCCAGTTGATAGGGAGACTGTGTGTATGCTGCATGCCTCTATTTAGAAGAAGACTCTGTGTGTACATTGCATGCACCCATGTGGAAGGAGACTGTGTGTACGCAGTGACCCCATTTAGAAGGAAACTGCACGTTGCATGCCTTCCTGGTTGGTGATGAGTTTTTTTTAACTGATGATACACAGTTTTACGAATCAAGCCTGACCTTGGACATGTTTCTATGAATCCCTCTCTGCATGCGTGCCACAGATCCAGTCACAGAATGAAAGAAAGTGCTGAAGGGGGCAGCCTTGGCATTCCTCCTCCTCCACTCCTGCACTCTCTGGCAATGACACAACCAGAGACACAATGTGGAAGACACTGAAGACTTGTTTTTATGTCAACATATGCCAAGGGACAAAAGGCCACCTCCACCAACCTTGATGCGCTATCACAATTCTTTCTGAACAAGTCTCAGTGCTCATTGATACTGGTGCATCGGTTATAAGCTACAACCTATTCTACATCTGGCAACTCCAAGAATAAGGATCTTTTCGTACGGTGGATTAAAACCACTGCATTTTTATTTGCCATATGAGCAACAAGAGTAAATTATGACAGGTCACTCACAGCCACCACTTTCTATATGAAGATGGAAGTAAAGGACACAATGCTTAGCTGCGACACTGCAGAGGACTTGTTCATTTTGGTTTACATATACCAAAATGATATTGACAATCTTCTGATAAGCTACCATGTTCATTTTCATGGGGTAGGATGCCTTAATAATAAGGAGATATAGACTGCACAAACCAACCAGCCTCTTCGCAACACAAGAGAATCCCTTTCCACCTGTGCAGTAAAGTCAAACATGAGTTGGAGAGGCTGGAAGTGGCTAACATAAATGAAAAGTTAATTAGACCCACCACTTAGTTGTCTTCCATAGTGGTAACGCTCAAGTCCAATCAACTTGATGAAGTCTGCATGTGTGTGGACATGAGGATCCCCAACAGAGCCATCAAGATAGAGAGAGGCAACCAACACCCACGCTAGATGACATTCTCACAGATCTCCATGGGTGTAAGTATTCTTGACGATTGACCTAAGATCTGGTTATCACCATCTAACTCTCCAGGACGAGTCTAGATTCATCACCACATTCTCGTTCCACGTAGACCTCTTCCATCACAAAAGACTCTGTTTTGAGATCTCCTCAGCAGCAGAGGTCTTCCTGGACACTATGTGAGGTGTTCTGGAAGGGTTGGCGGATGTCCTAAATTAGAGTGACAAGTCCTTGTACACTGTAAGAATTTGAAGAAACGTCTGTGTTAAGTTAAGGAAGTATGTACACAGCTTCGTCAACATGGCCTCACTTGATGAAAGGAAGTCTACATGTTTGCAGCCAAAAGTCTAATTCTTTGGATTAGTATTCCGGGGTTGTAGGTCAAAGGATCGACAACTAAAGGATCAAAAGGTCAAAGGGTCAAAACCAAAGGACCGAAAACAAAAAAATCAAAATGTTTTTTTTTGTTTTTGGGGGGGGTCAAGGGGTTCCCTCCCAACCCCCGTTTTTTGTGGTAAAAACCACGTTTTTTTCCATAAACGACCCCCCCCCCCAAAAAATGTAATTTAAAAAAAAAATTCGATCCTTTTGTTTTCGATCCTTTGACCATTCGGGGATAACAACAGCACCATACAAAGTAACAGAACTTAAAATAATTCACACTCCCACCACGTTCTCGCAAATCCAGAGTATTTTAGGCATGGTGACATTTTGAGGAAGGATCATCCCCAGTCTGCCTACCCTAACTGAACCTTTTTGCATCCTGACAAAAACGGGTCCGGCCTGGACATGGATACCAAGACAACACATGGCTTCCGAAAGCCTTAAGCAAACTCTTGTTGCCAAATTTTGATGGCCCTTTTTGACACAAAGAGGGGATCAGAAATAAATGTGGCTGTCAGTCCAGGGGAATGGGAGCTGTACAGTTACACCAACAGGTCATCGGTCACCCATAGCATTTGTGAGTAAATCTCTCACTCCCGAGAGAAACAATATTCCCAAGTAGAGAGGGAGTCACTCGCAGTGTTATGGGGTGCAAACATTTTTAGATCTACATTTTTGGGCATCCCATTACTGTAGTCACTGAATACAAATTCCTCCAATCATCTTACCAGGATCCACCCGGCGAACACTGATCAGGCTTGAAAGATGAGATTATGGGGCTGATCTCCAATTCAAAAGCATTGGCCAAGAACTCAGCAGACTACCCCTCTCGTCAAACTTATCACCCGACAGCTGTCAGTGAGGACATTGCAGATGGAAAATTGTAAGGTGGACCATGGAGGTCGTTCCTTGCTGATCAAGCGCCTGCACCGCAGAAACACAGTAATTTCTACAAGGCTTGTGGCAAGTGAGGAATGAATTAGCAATAGGCACGGATGGAGCACTGCTGCGAGGAACAAGGCTGGTCATGCCGCGGTCACTAGTGCAGAGAGTGGAACAAATTGCACACACCAGTCATCAGGGGGCGAGCAAGACTAAAGCAAGGCTCCGGGAAAAGGTATGGTTCCACAAACTCGAAAAAACTCTAGACTCCCTCTCAGCGAGCTGTAGGTGGTTCCAAGTGTCAGCAGTACCCCTCAGAACGCCCTCTGTGAAATCCTCAAACAGGGCCACGGCACCGTGGCAATCTATCAGCATGGACTTTGGAACTATTCAACAAAATAAACATTTCACTTTCATACTTAATGAATATTCCAGGTGGAGATACATTTTGTGCAGTCTACATGGACAGCTACCTTTGTTAGAAGTCTGGAGGACCTTTCTGCTGCCTATGGCATCCCTGAACGTTTTATAACATTTCACGCCAGCCCATTACTCCCTTCTGCCTCCAGCAAACAGGGACACGGAAAGTTTTGTGCTGACATTGAACACGGCGTTCCCCGTTGCCTATGACAAGGGCACCAGGAGGGAAGGAGTGCTTCCCACGTTCCTGATGGCCTACGTACACCAGAAGAAGAAAGATGGTCCAGAGGAGAGGACGCGCCACCAAGATACCAAATCGATGATGGTCCACTGTCCTCCAGCTATCCATCCCAGGAGCACAGGAGAGAGCAACTAAAGCTCAATAAGTATGAAATCGATGGCAGCAGCAGCCCCTGTATCATTAGATTCTTCAGTGCGGCGCCCCCGCACCACGTAACGCTGCAACCTTAACCACACCAAACCGCAACAAAATATCAACATGCAGCGCCGGCTCAAGGTGCTCTCAGCGGGCGCGGCAGCACAGGGGCGCCCCCACGGCACAGCACATAAAGGGCGCCTTGCCTCCAGCTCAGTGTCATCTACACAGCGCCTATTAAAGAATCACAGCGTGATTCTTTAATAGGCGCTGTTTACATGACACTGAGCTGGGGGCAATGCACTCTTACATGACACTGAGCTGGGGGTAATGCACTCTTACATGACACTGAGCTGGGGACAATGCACTCTTACATGACAATGAGCTGGGGGAAATGCACTCTTACATGACACTGAGCTGGGGGTAATGCACTCTTACATGACACTGAGTTGGGGGCAATGCACTCTTACATGACACTGAGCTGGGGGAAATGCACTCTTACATGACACTGAGCTGGGGTAATGCACTCTTACATGACACTGAGCTGGGGGTAATGCACTCTTACATGACACTGAGCTGGGGACAATGCACTCTTACATGCCAATGAGCTGGGGGCAATGCACTCTTACATGACACTGAGCTGGGGGTAATGCACTCTTACATGACACTGAGCTGGGGGCAATGCACTCTTACATGACACTAAGCTGGGGGTAATGCACTCTTACATGACACTGAGCTGGGGACAATGCACTCTTACATGACAATGAGCTGGGGGCAATGCACTCTTACATGACACTGAGCTGGGGGTAATGCACTCTTACATGACACTGAGCTGGGGGCAATGCACTCTTACATGACACTGAGCTGGGGGTAATGCACTCTTACATGACACTGAGCTGGGGGTAATACACTCTTACATGACACTGAGCTGGGGGCAATGCACTCTAACATTACACTGAGCTGGGGACAATGCACTCTTACATGACAATGAGCTGGGGGCAATGCACTCTTACATGACACTGAGCTGGGGGTAATGCACTCTTACATGACACTGAGCTGGGGCAATGCACTCTTACATGACACTGAGCTGGGGGTAATGCACTCTTACATGACACTGAGCTGGGGGCAATACACTCTTACATGACACTGAGCTGGGGGTAATGCACTCTTACATGACACTGAGCTGGGGACAATGCACTCTTACATGACACTGAGCTGGGGGCAATGCACTCTTACATGACACTGAGCTGGGGGCAATGCACTCTTACATGACTCTGAGCTGGGGGTAATGCACTCTTACATGACACTGTGCTGGGGGCAATGCACTCTAACATTACACTGAGCTGGGGGTAATGTACTCTTACATGACACTGAGCTGGGAGCAATGCACTCTTACATGACACTGAGCTGGGGGCAATGCACTCTTACATGACACTGAGCTGGGGGCAATGCACTCTTAAACACACTTTAGAAGAACAGCAGGGGGCTCCGTTTTGTTGTTCGGCTGATACTTGTTCTAGTATCAGCCGAACAACAGAACTGAGCCCACTGATGTTTTGCATTTGTGGTGGGCGGGGACGGGGTCGGAGGGGGCGCACAAATCTCACACAGGGTGCTGGCAGGGCACTGTCAACATGTTAACAATACTCCCCCGTTTCTGGTGTTCATAGTAATCGACACCAGAGCGACAATAAAGCAATACAGCTCCTTTTTTCACTTGCACCCCCGCCCCCCCTCAGATGACACAGAACCTTGGGAAGGGTGGCGGGTCATGTTATTGGTGATCTAGCGTAATGCGGGAGGAACTCCCTCGTGCAGCCAGGGTGGAGAGTCCCAGCCAACCAGCTGGTGACTCATCCCTTTCGTCACTCTTCCTTGCCTTTATCTTCCCTAAATGACACCAGGTCATGGAGGAAGCCCCATACCCTCTTCCTGCTTAACTGCATGGTGGGGTATGCACAAAGTGTATTCCCATTGCCTTGTGGGTTGTATTCCAGAGTCACTGTGGATCAGTAATGCTTTTGGAGCTGTTGTCCAGTGGGCCGAGTGCCAGCTTAAAATATTAGAGTGTGCATACTCTACAGGTTACATATTGGGATCCCAACCGCGAGCATAGACCACCTCAGCATTTCCTCCTTCCGAGTTCAATAAGGTGAATACTATTGACAATGGGTGATGCTAGGGACTAAAGCGGGACGGCGTCAGGGCCTTTCAACTTTTTCAAATGAAAGGGGCCTCAAGCCAGAGGGAGGCCCTCATCCACTGCCCCATGTTATCAGTCAGGATTCTTGTAATACGGCAATATATTAATTTCTCTATTTTCATTCTGGGGCTTAAAATATGTGCCTTGCAGCGCTCGCATTACAAGCTGCGTCTTCTCTACCCACAGGATATACAGAAGTGTTATCACCTCACTGCCTTCTAACACTGTCTCTTCCACCTCAGCCACTTGCTGACAAAGAAGGGTGTACAGCTCTTCTGTGGGCATTTAGTGTTTAAGCTCCTTGCTGGCGGTCCGTCTCCTGATAATCAACGGCTATTAACCTCATCTTTGTCGCCATTGTAAGACTGTTTTCGCTCTGAGCAGGGGGCACCCAACCATCAGGTTGAAATTGGATCCCACACACCTTCAGCAGGGCCTGGGACTCTAGCTCAAGGGCAACACACTTGCCTTGGGAAAAAGACACTGCTGTGCAACATGGATTAGGTCCCTGATCCTGAGCTCAACAGCTGAAGAAATGAAGTACACATCAGCAATCACAAACCCATCTGTTTAAGCGCTAAAAGTAGGCTCAGTTTGTGGCGTGGATGATCAAATGGATAATATTAGGCATCCTTAATTCCAGTGCTCTCGGCACACTCAGATTTGCGTGCCCTAGGCAGTGTGAATCAATGGAAGCTTCAGTAATAGACTAATGAGGCATCCCACATATGGAGGGGTGGCAGGTTTCCGAGATCTGTGGAGAAATGCACTGATTTCTATCACTTCTAGTTCTTTGAAGTGCTTCAGCTCAATAAGTGCGACAAAATGATTTACCCAAGATCACACAGTGAGTGCTAGATTATTAGTTATTTCCAGTGATTTCTTGATTATTACAATCTAAACCTAAAAGTCCCATTTCCTCAATCTGGGGCCTTCCCACTGGCCGCCCACCACCTCTTCTGCAGCTGTTACAATAACCTGGGCCATGCGCAAACCTGTTACGAAATACCCATGACGCCTCGATAAAGAAAAACACAGAGTTTTTCTCCTCTTAAAAAACAAGCCAACAACATCAACCTTCTTTGGGAAAAATAACAAGAATAATAAACTAGCCTCTTTTGAAGTTGAGTCCAGAATGCTGCACGTCTAACAAAAATAACACATGGCCCTAGTTTATACACTTTCCATTCCATGGAAGGCACTTCAAAAGACAGGAGCAACACTACATCCTAGACAGACCGGATATACTGAGCTGTTCCCACAGAATGTAATGAGGCATTTATAAACAGAAAATGTGCTAATCATATCTTGCACTGGAGCAAAACCTCCACAGGGGGCTTGAGTGTCCTGCTGAAGTTCAACCATCTCAGACCATACAAAGAGCACCGAAACAATGGCCGACACCGAGAACCATAATCCTAACATTAAGAGTGTGTTTGAATCTTTTAAAGGTTCTCCAGAGACATGGTGTCTGCTGCTGTGTTTGGTTGCTGTCTCCCTTATTGCCCCTTCTTTCTAATGACTTACATATAGGGTAGGTACAGGGACCTTTGATAACCTGTACAAATGGACATTTTATTCCATGAATTCAATCATTTGAGAACAAAAATAAAGTAGTGGCTAGGGAAGAACATTTAATTTCTCAAAATATTCAAAATAATGCACAGGATATGCAGTTTCTCCGTCCTGCCATGGTGTGCCCATGAATTGTGTAAGAGTTGGTTATCTGTGGGGCTCTCCGGTGCATTTGTGGTAGTGTTTTGCTGCACTGGTTTGCCTTTTATACATACATGATTGATCATTTCCCTGCCCGCTAACACTCCTGTGTTTACCTTCCAGTCAAAGGTATTGTGGCTTCAGATGCACAAGTCTTTTTTCCCTTCTTATGTACATTTTTGCCAGATGTCTTCTTTACCGTCACTAGGGTGCAATCAGGGAGACGAAGAGTTTGTGAACAATGTTTCCCAAAGGATTTGTTGTTCATTGTGGCAGTGCTAGGTAATATTTGTACACCCCAATATGAATGATGACGGTTGTTTGGATTATGCATTTCTATAAACTAATATATCAGAGTAATTATTAGCACAGATGATTTTGGTGTGGCGGGAATCCTTTTAGTTTACAGTGCAGCAGGTGGAAGGCGTCGCGTTTCCAAAAGATCTACAAGAGCCATGGCTGCTACTTGGGAAGGCAAAGTAGTCTATTTAGAGCACAGTAATAATACCTGTTTATGTAATGGATCAAAACACACGTAAAAGACACAGTTATATTATTAATAACCTTTTCTGTTTTGTTTCAATTACAGCCAAATTGTGTACAGGAGTCGACAATTGTTTCGGCCATGGCAGTGGTGCAGTTAAGGTCTCCTCCGGGATGTAGGTGAAGTCCTGGAATGACATTCAATAAAGTAATGGGCCTTTTTTTTTAGTATTTTTTTTTAACTGTCTACTTGGAGGCGGTAATGCAAGAAAGGTCACGTGCCATTTCTGCTGCTAATAAACTCAGGATGCGTTCCCCATTCCCCAGCCAATTCCTGTTGCTCTTGGCTGGAGGAAAGCAGACATAACATTTTTTTTTTCATATTTTGTTAGCAAGAAGGGTGCCCTGCAACTGATTCTCATACTATGACATCTCATTTGTTTCGTGGTTGGCTGACGCGAGAGGAGGGAAGTGGCGGGAAAGTGTGGGGTAGAGGGAAGGGGAAGGTCACCTGCATACGCCACCGGCCGGGCTCGTGATTCCAGGCGCAGTAGGCCGCAGACTTATCTGCGTATGGGATCTGATTGTGACGTTCCTCCAGCACCTGTATAAATAGAGCCAGCAGGGCAGTTCAGACGTTGGTGGAATGGGCAGGCCATGGCCCGCTTGTATTTCCTGAAAGCGGTGGCAGACGTGGTTTGGGGGCCATGGGAACTTAATGGGCCATAGCAATGCATATACGCCGTTTGGGTTATTCTACCTTGCATATGGCATCCACACTAAACAGGGGCATTTCATTGTGGCCATATCCTGATAAAACTGACAGCGACTGCGCGGGGAATGCTGAGGGTTGGGGCAACGCAGAAATGTGCCAGAATGGATTGGATCCGAGGCTATCATGTACTCGGAGGTTGTGTGAACAAACGAAGGGAGAGCACAACTAACAGATGGACAGCACTCTCAAGCTCTTCCATGTCAGGTGTGAGAACCCCATCCAGTCCGGGTTTTGTTCTTTGCAGTCTGGTACTTATAGTTTTCAGTTTCCCACTATGTAGTGCAGTACCATAAACACCAGAACTGTGGGAACTACTGACGCGGGATGACTTGAGAGTGCCGCGCCATGGTTTAGCGCCAGTATCGTAATTATGGCCACTGGGTTTTATATGGTGCACCGCTACCATTTGCATGGCCTGCGGGCGCTCTGGGAGATCTGAAACTAACGGGGTTAGGTTAGAGGGAGGAATGGAACATTTGGCATAGAGTGAGGTAGGACGCGGTTCTCTCTATATGGCCATTATGGCCTTTGACAGAGTATGCCGAACATGACTTTGGTCGATCCTAATTATCCTAGGTATTGAACCAGGCCTACTACGTCTGATTAAGCAACTCCAGACACATAATACTGCCATTGTATTAGTTGACCCGAATGGGGGATGTACCAAACCCTTCAACATATCTAAATGGGTTAAACAGGGGTGTTTTGTTATATGGTATTTGTATAGCCCCTACTGCCATTGGTATGGCCTCAAAGCGCTGTGAGGTTGAACGCCCTTGACCATAGTCCGAGGATTGAGATGTGATAAAGGGAGCTGTAAATGCGTGAGTGCATTTATAGCCAATTACAAAGGTAGGTTGGAATGGAGTGGCCAGGTCCCCAAGAGAAGTTCATAAGTATCAGAAGCAGGGATGGGTGCTAAGAAAATTACCGAAGGAGTCAGAAGCACCATTAGAGTCTGAAGAGTCAAGCTATGTGAACAGCTGGACCCAAATGTGTGTGGGGCTTAGCTGTATTATATTGCATGTGCCACTCGGACTGAGGGTGATGAGAGTTTAGGGTGGGTGTACTCAGGCAGTGTGTAACGCAGAAGTATGTGGCTGTGCAGTTTGAACCCCCGGGGGGGCTCAGCTGTGATCCCTGCGATGCAGTGCACGCAATGCACGATGGTCTGGTGTGGAAAGACTAAGATCTGATTAGGTTTAGTAATGCAGAGCGTATCATATAGGCTTAGTTAGGTGGTTCTACGTTATTTCGCCAAATGATTTTACATCGTGGGACTTTTCATCGCCACCCTTTCATCGCCAAAAACTCCTTATTTTTATTATTTTTATTTATGGGGGGCTTTGCCCCCCCAAAGCCCTCTTACTTAAATAATCATACCCCAAACCGCACCAAACACCCCCCCCCCATAAAAAAGTTACAAAAAAAAAGTTTTTGGCGATGAAAGGGTTGGCGATGAAAAGTCCCATGATGTAAAATCATTCGACGAAATGCGTGTATACCAGTTAGGTAGTGCTATGTCCTACCTGTGGGCTTCCCATGTGCACCCTAATTCCCGAGAGGGGTGAGCGATAGTTCACACAAGAGGGCGATTTTGGCTAAGTCTGTTGGGGTGCCAGGTTTTGAAAGCCTTCCTGAAGTCGAGGTCATCCGCTATGCGATAGATAACGGGAGGGATTTCCAGGTGGTGGGAGCTTAGACTGAAAAGGGGGAGCCCCCACACGGGTACATGTTGTTACTGGAATGACGAGATGAAGGGCTGAGCCTGATCTGAGGTTTCTATTCGCCCTGTAAATTGATGCTGTAGGTATTTTGGTCTTTGGCTGTGAAGAGCTTGATGGGTGCGGCACATCGTCTTGACAGTGGATTGATGCCTGATCCGGTGCCAGTGGAGGACACAGAGGGCTTGTATGATGTGTTCTCTGGGACCTAGGGCTAGGTGGAGCCTTGCAGCAGTGTTTTTTACTAGTTGGAGCTTTCTTATCTGCTCTGTGGGGGCTACTAGGTAAAGGGCGTTAGAATAGCTTAGGCGAGAAAGGATGATAGCAACGATCGCTGAGACTCTGTGTAGGAAGGTAAGGTAAAGGAAAAGGCGACACAGGGTACGAATGTGTAGGTGCGAGGGAGGGTGCGAATGTGTAGTTAACAGCATTTCATCGCAGAGTTGATGTGGTGCGTTAGGGTCACGTCTGGGTCCATTGTGCACCGGAGATTTTTTGCTGCGTTGGAAGCAGTGGGAGCAAGGCCTAGGGAGGGTGGCCATGGGGAGGGTTGAGGGTAGAGGGAGGGTGGTCTTCCCATAGAACATGGTCTCTGTTTTGCCAGGTTTGAGTAGGAGGTGATTGAATGTCATCCCGTGTTGGATTTCTGAGAGACATGGTTTGCGATCGGGAAAGGTAGAAGGGGGCTCTTGGAGATTTGAAAGATGATTTGGGCATCGTTTGCATGATAAAGCATGGGATCGAATGAGTGTGGGGAGGCGGCTAGTGAGCTCAGGTAGTGGTTGAAGAGGAGAGTGAGGAACCATGCGGAACTCCGTGGGTGACCGGGCGGAGAGCCGAGGAGAATGGAGGCATGAGTACTATTTGGGATCTGTTGGAGAGAAAGGAGGATATCCATTTCAGGGCTGAGGCCCTGATGCTGAGAGTGTGAAGTCTGTCAGTGAGGATGAGTGGTTAATGGTGTCGAATGCTGGTGAGAGGTAAAGTAGGATTATGGCGGCGCAGCCTTCCAAGTCACTGCGTCTTTTGAGATCGTCCCATATGGAGATTAGGCAGGATTCAGTACCTCACGATTGTCTGAAACCTGATTCCGCAGGATCAATGATCTGGTTGGCTTCTGAGAAGATGCATAGTTGTGAGTATGCTGCTTGGTCGGTTTGTTTAGCTATATATTGGTTGTTTTAGGTCTGTAATTAGACGGGACAAGAGGGACAAGAGAGTCGAGGGCAGTCATTTGGCTGGAATAGTCCTGTTACTAAGACCACTGCACTTTCCAATCAATCAAACAGGGGTATTTTAAATGTTTATGGTAACCAAGCTGAGCAATCAGTAGTGCCGGCAGTAAGAGTGTTCAAAGCAAAAACATGTGGCATTGTCCACTACGTGGCTGGTGTCTAGGGTCATACATGCTTAAGAGCCATAGTTATGATGGAAGTAAAATGATTGAAGTCTCTCCTAGGGGTAAATCATTTCACAGCCAAGGAATTGGTTTATGCCGGAATAAATAGGAGACGTACTGCCTTCCATATAGCAATGGCCCCTGTTTTGTTCTGGTTATGCATTTGGAGAAATGACAAAGCCATATTATCACAGACGTTCCCACAAGATATTAAAGGCCGGGATGGGCGGAAATCAAGTGGTTGAGTTATGTGCACAAGACGTTGAAGAAATTGGGTTTCAAAGAGGTATTTAAGAATATTTCTTTGATGAAAGCCAACCGGAAGGGAATGGTGTTCTGGAAGGCTTTGGCAGATGACAATGACATTATTTTTATGGAAGATCTGAAAAAGGTGTCTTTTAGATCTTATACTACACGTGCTAATGTTGCTCTACTGGAGAATTCTTATCTTTTTAATGTTCAAACTTAAAAGGCTAGAATTTGAATGAGGAAAATTAGATTTTCGCAGCTACCACTGTTTGGGAATAGAAGGACATGGGATATTGAGCAGCCCTTAGCCTGTGGCTTCGATAATTACTCTAGAGAAACCCCAATGTACTTTCTATTTTTTATACCTGGTATGTCTTACTGAGACTTAATTTACTTATTCCCCTTTTTACGTATTCTAAACTTTAAGCAATGCCGCCCATATGATCCTATGGCTTGTCAGTTGCTTGGAAGGTATTTAGTTCAAGCCATGGGTATTAGATGGGTTTTATGCATTTTACTGTCTGTATTCTTTCTGCGTTTAATATTGCAACGTGTGTTTTATGGATTTGATCTGAAATAAACATTGATTAATTGATTGCATGGAACATTTCAGATGGTTTTGCTGTTGTGTTGATGCATGCAAACTGGAAGTTCATGGACACTGAGCTTTGCAAGCAGGTTTGTTTATAGGTGTTGTTTGTCCAGGGCACAGACGTGTATGTTTCCAGAGGGGCACCTTGTGGGCCAATTGTGCTAGACTGATGGCATTTGATTGGCAGGAGTGTGTTTTTCTGTAATTTGTTTATTGAGGTGTAGTGTTGTTTTTCTTGAAGTCTGATGATAGGGTTCTATGGCGTGCTGTGTGCAGGTGGCATATGTGGTCCCTCTATGGCGTGCTGTGTGCAGGTGGCATATGTGGTACCCCTATGGCGTGCTGTGTGCAGGTGGCATATGTGGTACCCCATGTAGTGCGTTGAAGTGGAGGAGATTGATGGAGTTAGTCGGGGAATTAGTGAAGGGCCCAGTAAGTGGTTTGGAGAGTCCAGTTTGTGGGCTGATTGCAGGGAAGGTGCCATGGCTAGACTGGCACGCTGAAAAGCAAGGTCGTCAAGTGATCCTCGATTGTGTAGATACCCTTTGTGAAGGACTTCCAGAGTTTCAGCAGGGTTGCAGGAAAAGCCAACCCCTGTTTTGCCTCTAGGTTATCGCCTGGTTACAAGAGGTATACTGTTGCTGTGTGTTGTTGCTGTAGCTCGGTCTATGGTTTTACTGCACGCTCAATAGCTGTACAGCACCAGCATACATGTATAATTGGTATTTGTTCCTGCTCCATGGGTGATAACTTCGGATGTATGTCTCGGTCTCGGGAGGACAGCTCAGGGGCAACGAGCAAGACAACACAGGGGAAGCAAGACAACACAGAGCAATACAGGTTCGATCCACGGGTCCGCGCTTAGAAACTTCTGGGTATTAAGCGCAATGACCTATTATATCGTATCATATGTGATTTCTTCGAAATGTCACCGAATCCATTTCACCGAAAAACGAAATTAACTTTTTCTTTTTTCCACAGCTTTTTTTATAAAGCGGGGGGGGAGACCCCTGCAGCCCCCCCTCAGCCCTCCCTACACTAACGTATACCCTTACCCCCCCCTATTATGCATTACACATATACCATTTCACCTACCATTTTTCAGTGAAATGAATTCGGTGAAATCTCATTAGGTGAAATGTTATTTGATGAAATCTACGGTAACGGATAACTTCAGCTAGCACTGGCTTTTTAGCTAACACCAAATTGCATTGAGGGACTTGAAGGCTACTCTTTTACTGGGGAAAACTGAACTACAAGTCACACAATACAGAAGGCTGTTGGCTGTAGGCTGTCTGGAGGGATGTTACCACACATTGCATGAGGCTACCTCGCAGTGCTACACTATCTTATTTGAGCAGCCAATTCCTGTGTGCAGAGATCTGTAGGCAAAACACCTAATCAACAGTTCAAATGTTTCCTTCCATCTTCTTTCTTTCTTTCTTTCTTTCTTTCTTTCTTTCTTTCTTTCTTTCTTTCTTTCTTTCTTTCTTTCTTTCTTTCTTTCTTTCTTTCTTTCTTTTCTTTCTTTCTTTCTTTCTTTCTTTCTTTCTTTCTTTCCTTCTTTCCTTCTTTCTTTCTTTCTTTCTTTCTTTCTTTCTTTCTTTCTTTCTTTCTTTCTTTCTTTCTTTCTTTCTTTTCCTGGCTTTGCCTCTGCCTTTTTCCTGCCTCTAGCCTTCCTCCCCTTGTTTCCTTTTCCCATAACACAGTCAGCGCTGGCCCAGTAGGAGAGGAGTCTGCCTTCCCACAGTGAGCACTCCTTACCATATATAGAGAAAGCTGGCTGATGAGCCAAGCCACCTTGTTATGGCCAGGGTCGAAACTTGGAGCAGAATCCTGGTGTTTGCTCCCCTGCTCACTGAGGCCCAATCCAAGCCATCCATTGATTAAACACAGGGGTCCCTCGTCTTTCTGTACTCACGCTCCTCCTGTCTTGTCCCTCTGGCAGAGCTGCTGTGGCTGCTGATGACTTTGGCCAGAAGTCAATATCATCAAACCACCTACACCGAGATTACTCAGGCCTCCTCCAGCTGTAAGAGTCGCTGACTGCCTTGTTCTTGTTGTTGTGTGTGGGAAGCTTTCACAATGTTGCAGCTCTCAAGAGTGCTGGCATTGTCAGGCCACTCACTGCTACACACTATACAGTAAAAAAGATCATGGGCCTCATTACTACTTTGCCGGTCCGGAAACAAGGGTGCCGGTAAGATCACTGGCACCCTTGTTTCCGGACCGGCAAATAAAAAGTTTGACTGTCGGGGCCGCTTCGACCGACAGGGCTGACCGTGGCGGGCACAGCGGCCACGGAAGGCAGACACTTCACGGAAGCGTCGGCACTGCCAGCAACGATGCCGGCGCTTCTGTGAACCCATTCCCATGGGGTCGGGATTGGGGAACATTTACCGGCACCTAGCTTGCCGGTCCAATGGTGCTTGTAATGTCCCAGTGGCATCGGCAGGCTAGGTCCCAGTAAAATGTCACAAGTTCAGCGGCAAACCGCCGGTAGCACCGGCAGGGTTACCGCCGGACTCGTAATGAGGCCCCATATGTCTCTCTGATCACTGGAACGCCACACACACTGCCCCTGTATCACTTTTTTAGTGGGGCCTTTCACCCCAGAAACGCGTGGGAAAAGCAAAAGCTGTGAGTGTGAACATTAAATTGAAAATGAGGAACTACAATGTTTTAGTTCGACAATCAAAGATGTTCAAGAATCACAGACATATATGCCCTGTGTGGTGTTCATTTTCGGAAGCACTGTCGCGAAAAGTTGGGGAAACAAGTGAATGTTAAATTGAGATGCTGCTGGACACGCTTTTCTTTTTTGGCCCTGCATGAGCATAGAATGATTTATTTTAATTTATTTTATTTATTTACGTATTATGTGTATGTCCTAAAATGATGAATTTCAAGATATTGCGGTTAAAACCATATTTCTAGGGAATAATGCATGGACTGCAAGAGATGGTCTTCTTCACCTAGGATGTCCAAGTAAATAACAAATGTCATAAATGTTTGACATTTTATAACATTTTATACCGAGAGTTAAGTGTTGAAAAGACCCTTTCAGCTTAACCACGCATGCCAGAGCGCCACCCAGTAGCCATTCCTGGAAGTTTACCCCCGTGTCGAGCAATGCATTGGTGGTATGCATATTGGCTTAGCTCAAACACATGCTTTTTACTCTAGAAAAGTATATTTTTCTTGTAGGGCAGCATTATTCTATACATAGCTTTTTCAGCACAAGAAAGACAGTTTGTAGAGGAGGTCCCAGATATGGCCTGCACTCCAGCCAGCCATTGTGAAATACCAGGAACATACTCGCCGAGATATGTGACGTATGAGGAGCAAATAAACCAACAGAGAGCCACACTGGGACTCTGCCTAGTGCCCATCAGAAGAGAAATACCTGTTGAAGTGCCAATAACCAGAGAACCATGGGCAGCACGGTACCCATTGAGACAACCGTACCAACAGCTGACACGACATGAAGACTACTTTCAGACTGTCCCCGAAGAGACCCAAAGGGCCTTAATAGAAGGTGAATGGTGACGACACAAGAGCCCGGACAGACGTACAGAATGAACATAAATCACAATCGAAAGATGACATACAAAGGGCGAAATGTAAAGAATAATGATGTAATGTACTTGGAAGAAGAGACGATGTCAAAATATAAAGAAACATAACCATAAAACAGGATGAAAGTATGCAATCAGTTAATGCCTGTACATAGGCTTGTAACGTAAGAAGCTAAGAAAACAGTACGTCTTGCTATGCTTAGCAGAAGAATAGAGTGGCAAGCGCCAACTATATATATATATATATATATCTACCTCAATGGAGCACATTATATAAGTGCAATCCACTTTACATGAAAGCAGAATTAAGCCCAGGATGGTAGGGGCCAAACAGGCCAGGATTCATATACCTGCACAAAGCCAGACGAAAGAGCGTAATCGAAACTTAGCAAGAAGCAGCTCATGCCTAGGAATTCGAGGTCAACTCAAGGAAGGGAGGAGAGCGGCAACTCCGAAGGATCAAAACTTAAGAGCATAGCAGCCTGCCCGCGAAGGTCAAGATAAGGAGGCCCATGCTGGTGGCGAGGCCGAAGAGAGAATCAAATACGCAAATAGATGTAAAATGAAGCAGGTTCACGATGTATTGACACGTGATCAGCCAAGCGCGAAGAGGTACCAACGTCTGATGTCACCCAAAACCAGAGGATGCCATAACTTTCCCTGATAAGAAGCTACAGTTTCGAGGCCGTCTTCAGCCAACTAATTGACACATAGCCCTAAAGTACTGATTGATGGAAGGGAGGCAGGGTGAATCTTGGGGCATGCCGCATCTGGGTAACCATTCTGCAAGCTGCTAATTAAAGTGGAGATTTATGCCTAGGGGTGTAACCGACCCAATCACAATGGACCAAAAAATCTAGGGTCCTATAGCTAGTATAACTAATGAGATGTCGTACTTGTAGTGACGTCCAGCACGAGTGATGTAGAGGGATGGGCGTAGACGCCCACCCGATAAGAGTTATCCAATCCTCACACCCCATTACCATATACAGTTATAGTACCTATACTTAAGTTACCTTTTCCAACCAATAGACTTGCATGACAAACTTTCGAGTGTTGAATGTCAATGATGACGAATTTTGCCTATAAAAACTGCTGTTTGAATGAAGATTGTGGAAGTTGAAGCGAGACGGGCGATCGCATCACTGATGATTTCCTAATGTTTCCCCGTTTTTTGTACTTGTCATTAAACAAACTTCCCTTTGCCAAATAATTTGAGTTGTCCTTATTGATTGGTGTTGGAGTAAGAGAATCCTGCACCCCATCCACCTCAAGGTGCAGCTATCTCGTCTTAAAGTATTCGAGGGTGAGCTCTGATCCCATGGGCCCGTCAGAGGTCGCTCCGCCCTCCTGTACAAGTTCTCAAGGATGCAGACAACCCTATTCATGTTTCACCCTCATTAGAGATGATCAGTGCGGCAGAGTCTGGCATACTTGTGGTTGGAGCATTGAGATATGTTTAGCAAACACCATCAGTGTCGTAGATTTAATAAAGCATTGAAAAAAAACGTCCTCTACTTGAAATGTGAGAGCAGGATAGGCCTTTCACTTAAACCCCACATGCCACAGTGCAACCCGTTAGCCATATCCAGAAGTTCACCTCCAGTTCTGAACCACTGAGAAATGCATTGTGGGTATTCAAACCAGCTTAATAGAATGCGTTCTGCTCCTGAGAATTGTCTTTGTCTTATAGGGCAGTGCTATTTCATACATAAATGATCAGCCCAAGACAAACAGCTCTCAAGGATGCAGACAACCACAAATGTGTTTTGTACTCATTAGGGATCCTCAACGCGGTACAGTCTGACATACTTGTTTAAAATAATTGTTCTATTTTAAGCCCTGTCCAAAACTCTCTGGAGCTATTTAGCTTATTTCTGTGGTATTCTATGGTCTGGTTAGCTTGACACTAAGTTACTACATTTGGGTCTTAAGCCAACTGGGGCCATTCAAACGTGGCTATGTGGAATTAAACCTGTGTGCTTGGGAAAGTGTAGAAGGAGCATGAGAACACAATTAGAAGGTGTTTAAATCAAAATGGGTTTTAAAAAGTTATAACGTGTACATCATGCGCAAGTTAGATTTTCAGCACACTTTGTACTAGATCCTCATTCCCCAGGGGCCGCTCCTGTGTCCTCGGTGAGGCCTGATGCCCAGGAGCTGTTTTTAGCGCCTGCTCATCACATCTTCATTTCAATTTTCATTTTAACATTTGTACGGTCTTCCATGAGAATCATTTCGACTGAAAAGAGCTTGATAAATGAAATTAGCACATCGAACCGCGGTGCTGTTAATGGTGGGTGGGATCAATCTGAAAGTTGTCTTCCCTCTAAACATCTCTCTTCATAGGGCACAAAGTCCCATCAAGCCAGCAGTTGGAAGCCGAGTAAATAGCAGGTGATCACAATTGGAAATGATTCTGCACGTAAAGGCAGGGACATCATTTAGGGGTTGCCAGGGGTCGCAACTGCAAACCCTGAGGTCTCCCTTGCTACCTCTGTGGTCTCCCTTGTTACCCCTTAAAATTGTTTTAAAAAAGATACTATTTTTTTTTAATGCAATCTCCTGAGCTGCGACCAGCGCCATGTGGTTCTTTGCTTCTGGAGTGGCCGTATTTCATGCTCGGGCATCTTAAAAAAAAAAGAAAAACGGGGATTCCACAAGCCTCACACGTTCAGCAGTGACCCTAATAAGAAAGAATAGGGAAACCAAACAATTTGTCTTTCTGGCATTCTATACAATAATTGCTAAACCCATTAAAGGTTTATTTCAGGCACACTTCAGGGGGTGAGCCGCTGATTTAGTCTGTTCTTAAAAACCTCAACTTAGCCTTTCATTCTTCTGAGGTCGATAAATAAGTACCAACACAGGGTGGGTGGTATTGTATGTACATTTGTTCTATATAAATCGCTTAAACGTAAGTGCTATATAATAATACATCATTATAATTTGGCCATGGACGTCTGCTTGCATTCAGAGTAATTTGTTAATATGGGCCTATACACACTGATCTTAACGATACATATGGTGATCCATTCTTGTATGAAATGTATATAACCTTATAATGATATTGTAACCATATTTTTCGTAGTGTACTTAGGAATAATGCAATGTGATGCAACTTCCTGTTTGGTCAAGGGGTGAAAGGTTGTGTTCTATCACTTCCCGTGATATCACATTGGGGTGGGATCAAATTACATCCCTTCCTGGGATATCATCGGAAGTCAAGGGTCATATGATGTCACGCCCGCTTTTGGTGAAATGACGTCCCTGCTTAAAGGACCATTTCCATACAGCCTCCATTCATGGATTCAATTGGGCCGGGTTTCAGCCCCAGCAGGGTCCAAATACTGACCTCGGACTGGGGATCTGCTGGGTCTTCCAGACCTGATTTTCTCACACTAAAAGTAAATGAAAATATAAGTGACGATAATGCTCATTCCCCAGCAGATGTCACTGTCGCCTATGTTTGCAATCACATCATCGGTTTAAGGCATTTAAAATTTGATTTGTAATTCTCTCTAGGAAAAATATAATAGCAAGTATAATGTTACATTTTTTCCCAACATAGAATCTTACTAAAGTTATAACAATGAATAATACAAAAGAATCAGGTGTTCCCTTCAAAAGATCTAAGGGATTGAAACATGTATTGACCTATGTTGATTTGATTTTTATATCTGAATATTGTTTGCAGTCTTTTTTGGCTGCTGATCAATTGCATTATATTTAACACACCTTTGAAATAGATTTCACTCGCTTTCATAACAGGAAAGAAAAACTCGCCCACCTGTGCGAGTTCAGACCTTTAGCAGACACACACATCTTGTGGCAGATAAAGAAAGTGAGGCTCAAGGAGAGTGAACCTCTTTTCCCAGGATCCCACAATTTGATCTTGTCGCAAACCTAGGATCAGAAGTTAGGCCTCCTGGGCACATAGGTGACAATTTAGCTATTCTACCACATCGCCACTAAATGATTTGTGGACGTGCAACACTGGCATGCTGTAGAGGGTGGCACAGAGCAGGTATTCTTACCACTGGCAACAGTCTAAAAAAGTATTGTTGGGAAGGTCTCTGCACCGGGGTCCTAGTTTATAAACATAAACTGCCTAACTGCCGTGTGCGAGGACTCATTTTACACAATTATATGACCATATACGTTATATGGTTCTGTGCCTGAACCGTCTTCACGAACCTCAAAGTGTATCGAGTGCATCACACCGAGGGACCCCTAACAAGGTGAAATGTGCCTGTGATTGCTGAGCGTCCTTGAGACGTGTCTTTCGTTGCCGGGCAAAGTTGCATTTAATTACAGTAGCAATGCCTTTAGATTCTGTCTGGTTTCTCAACTGTAACTAACAGCACTAACATCCATTGGCAAAAAACCACACACTTCTCGAAAGTTCGCATTTAGATAGCTAAACGAGCCTATTTTTTCTGCCCCCCCCTCCCCCCACATAAAGTCCTTTCTGCTTATTGCATTGCAGCGCGAAGCTTGATACTTCAGCTCTAGTAACTCTAAATGACCCTCTTTTTACTTTCCGATGTTGGGCAACAAGAACCGGCTGCTCCCAGAGAGGCTACCTTCACACCTAGCGCTTCCTATACGTGGCACTCAGATTTGTGGGCGCTGGCTGCTCCCAGAGAGGCTACCTTCATTCACATCTAGCGCTTCCTATATGTGGCACTCAGATTTGTGGGCGCTGGCTGCTCCCAGAGAGGCTACCTTCACATCTAGCGCTTCCTATATGTGGCCCTCAGATTTGTGGGCGCTGGATGCTCCCAGAGAGGCTACCTTCACACCTAGCGCTTCCTATACGTGGCACTCAGATTTGTGGGCGCTGGCTGCTCCCAGAGAGGCTACCTTCACATCTAGCGCTTCCTATACTTGGCACTCAGATTTGTGGGCGCTGGATGCTCCCAGAGAGGCTACCTTCACATCTAGCGCTTCCTATACGTGGCACTCAGATTTGTGGGCGCTGGATGCTCCCAGTGAGGCTACCTTCACATCTAGCGCTTCCTATACGTGGCACTCAGATTTGTGGGCGCTGGATGCTCCCAGAGAGGCTACCTTCACACCTAGCGCTTCCTATACGTGGCACTCAGATTTGTGGGCGCTGGCTGCTCCCAGAGAGGCTACCTTCACATCTAGCGCTTCCTATACGTGGCACTCAGATTTGTGGGCGCTGGCTGCTCCCAGAGAGGCTACCTTCACACCTAGCGCTTCCTATACGTGGCACTCAGATTTGTGGGCGCTGGCTGCTCCCAGAGAGGCTACCTTCACATCTAGCGCTTCCTATACGTGGCACTCAGATTTGTGGGCGCTGGCTGCTCCCAGAGAGGCTACCTTCACACCTAGCGCTTCCTATATGTGGCCCTCAGATTTCTGGGCGCTGGCGCGCAGGCTGGGATAGCCCGGTCACTCCTTCCGCCTCTCGCTGTGCTGAGACTTTCGGGTGCCAGCATTTCCTAGGAGCCACACAGACATCTCCAAGGAAGGCATGAGGAAAGGCACGCACCGATGCCAGATATGCACCCCCCCCCATGCCAGATATGCATCCTCACCGGGACTGAGTCAGAAGTGGTAACACAATCAATATCCCATTCTAGGTTTAGGGAAACACTTTTAATGAAATAAAATCCATCCTAAAACCTTATGGAGTTAGGTGATCCACTTCCCGTGGATAATTGGCAATATTGGTTTAAGTGAAGTAGCTTAATCCACTGATGCAATAGAATTATAATTGTTATTTTATAACACGCTTAATACCAGGGACCAGTTTCTTAGCACGAGTCTGGGATTCAAAGCTGTGATGCTATGCCTTGTCTTGCTTCCAGGACTAATGCGTTGCCCCTGAGCTATCCTCTCGGCCAATACAAGGTTTAACTTCCAGAAAAAGCGCTTTTGTGTCAGGGATCACATCCGAAGGTTTCTCTAAGGGACTTTTCGACCCTGTGACCGACCTCCCTCCGTCTCCCCCACCCTGGTTTGCAAGCTCCCTCAGCAGTTCTTTGCTGGCTTCTAAATGCCATTTCGATGGGTTGAGTCACCACCACTTTGCTCCTGAAGCCGGAAAATGGCTGAGGCTTTTAGATACGCTCTCCACTACCTTCTGCTTCCGTTTCTAGTAGTTGTAGCAGGTTTTTACTGCAGTCACACTGCTCAGAATCAAAAAACAGTTAGCAACAGGGTTTTAAGTGGGCCAGGGCTTGCCAGGACAGCACCCCGGCCGGCTCTGAAAATTGTATTTGAGAGGGGGCCCTGCTAGGGCCCCTGAACTCCCCTGCTAACCCTAGCCCACCATGCGGGTAGTAGGTGGGGCTTTTTTGGTAAAGTCTGAAGCTCTTGAATGCACGCGCAAGCTTCAGGCTTTAGAAAAAAAGCCTTGCCTTGTCATTTTGACGTTGACCTCCCTGCATCCCTAATGGAAGGGGTGTCTGGCAAGGGGGTCGGCAACACAATCACAAGGCATGGCTTCATTTTGTAAAGCCTGAATCTTTTGCGTGCAAAGGAGAACTTCAGGCTTTACAACAACAACAACAAAGCCTAGCTTTTCATTACATCTCTGAACCCTTGGCAGGCACCCCTTTCTTTAGAGATGCAGGGATCATCACCCTTATTGAGAGGGTGACGATCCCCGCGGTTGTATGTCCGTTTGCCGACGTGTTTTTTTTAATGTCATTATTTATGAAAAATTACATCGAAAAAACTCATCAAAATATTTGTTTTTATATTTGGGAGGTTCACCCCAATCCCCACCTTTCTTATATTTGTACCCCTACCCCCTCCCTATCCCTTTAATCCCCTTACCCTCCTCTATATTTCGATGAATTTTTTGGATGGAATTTTTTTGCTATAAATTACATCGAAAAAACTCCTGTTGGCCAAACGACGCTATACCGATCCCTGGGGGTCTGCACTGCAATTAAAAGACAAGGAAACCGTCCCTGAGATTCTATGCAGGGCTACAACCAAAAGATCCAGGGCTATAGCCCCCTCAGCCCCCCCTAGCAACGCCTCTGAGGCCACGACCCCTGCCCTTTTACACAATCGAGTTGGGGGGCTTTTACGGGGCATGACCTAAAAGGCAGCATTCAGGTGAGGTAAGTGTTGCCTCCTAATTGCGGCACCGTCCACGCCCCCTAAGAACCCTGGCTCAAGTGGGCAGGCCACTTAAAGCAGTGATTAGCAGCCAAGGCAGTGCGTATTTGATCCCCTTTGCACAACTACCAGTTTGAGGGTGCTGCACGGTAATCTGAGAGTCGTTATCCGCAGTCCCTAAAGCAGTCACTTCTTTTAGATAGAGCCCTCTGTGAATGCTCCCAGGATCAACAGCAACATTATTGGCTGTGGAACCACAAGACCCATGTTTTAATCTTAGCGTCCCCCTTTGACCACATTGTGTGACTGTGGGCACATCTCTATTACGACTGCATCTCAGTAACGTTTAGCCGAAGTTGTGTACCGTTAGAATAACGCTAATTTTGAATGTATACAAAAATATGCAACACACGATCTGCTGAAAATAGCAAGGAGAACAGAGGGCAAGGTGGGTCACGCTGGAGCCCAGCAGCACAATCCTCTCAACCGCACACATCCATAACCAGCCCAGCCCAGCATCCTTCCTTTCAAATGAGGTCACTAGCCTTTACAACAAGAGGCTCTAAATCCCCTTAAACCCTGCTAATTCTGCGCTCTAATGCCAGGGAAGTTTACCGCGCGACGTGCTCACAGGAAGTCCCGCCCTCGGATTCCGCTTGCGTCGGTTCCTGCTTCCCCTTTCCAAAAAAGTGCTGGCCGCAGCAGCTTTACATTTGTCGACCCCCCTCTGCTGTCTGGTTTCCACCACTCAGCAATGGCATCACACCGTCGCCTCCCGTCACCCCTGCACCCGACTAGGCATTGTCCCCTTTGCAGCAGCCAATCCGCTACATACAAAGGCCCGGAGCTGCGTAATCCGGGCATCAGGCAGACAGGGAAAGCAGCTGATCCGGGAGCGTTTTTAATTGTCTTTGGCTTTCATTTGCTGACCGCCTAACAAAGCACATCCTAAATAATCACTAAAAAATGCCCAACTACCTCACTGGCTGCGAAACGCCTAATGCCCTTTTAATGCACTTAAACGGGCACACGCTGACCCTGCCTTGTGGCACATGTGCTGTTGCTCTCTGAAGGATGGAGTAAAAGGCGTTTGTTTTACCAGAACAGTGATGGCCACAGGTCACCACTTGTGCCAGAGTAGCTGCACCGCGGTGGGCCAATGTGGCTCATGGTTAGCATATTCCTGCGCACACAGGCCGAAAACGGTCCCTGGTGGTGCAACACACCGCCAGTGGCGCCCCCAGACATTTTTCATAGGGGTGGACACACTGGAAATCTTGGGGTGGCACACCAAAACAAACACACATAAGTGAATGGGCTGGTGGGGGGGGCAGCATGTTTATAAGGGTGGCCGTGGCCCCCCTTGGTCACCCCTTGGTGGCGCCCCTGCACACCGCACCGTTCTATGTGTTTTTACTGCTGATTTTTCACCGCAGTATATTTTTACCACTTTTTACCGGTTGTATTGCAGTGAAAATGTGTGGGGAGACCTCCCCCCACCTCTTACGCCCACCCTCGCCCCATAACATATTGCCTTACCCAAACAGCTCCCCTGCCTTTTCACAGAAAAAAAATTGGTAAAAATATAGCAGTAAAAATATACTGCGACAAAAAAATGGCCACAAATAGAGTGGCTGGCATAGCCCATGCACAGCAGGTGTACCTCCGAAGGAAGGGCGCGTTTCACTAATCACAGGTGATTATTGTAGATGATGAAAGTAAGGCCACTGGCTTCACTTTCTTTCCAAAGTCCTTTCTAGCTCTGCAGTAAAAGCTCTGGGGATGTGCTGCGTTTTACGCCTTGCCTCATGTTTTATTTATTTATTTATTCTTTTACTTATAATGCACCGAAGCCCGCAGGCGTCAGGGCGCCTACAGTAAGGCAAAGGTAGAGAAAGACGAAACAGAGGTCATGGGACACAACGTGTGTAATGAGGTATAGCTTAGTCTGGAATATAGGCCCCAGGATGAGAAGAGTTGGGAAGGTTGTGATTGACAAAGTACAGGAAGGCACGTTGCAGAATGGGCCTCATTCCGATTATATGATAGTTACAGGATTTTTATGCAGAATTACCGGCAAGCTCATTTACCGCTACCACCACTCATTCCAGCAATTTTTGTGACCTGTTATGAGTGGTGATAACATGGTGTTCACCCCTATTTTTGTAGTCCATGGGCAGCCATGGGGATGTGTGTGGATTAAGCACAAGCAGTCATTCCGCCTGTAATTCATTTCTTGATTTGGTATACAAGACAATCCTGTGCTTAGCTCTCTGAATGGCTGGATATTTCATGTTCGGATCTGCTAAAGGTAGCCTGGAGGGAGGAGAGTTTACTTTGGTGAAAGATCTGTGTGCTAAATGCAGGTAACAGGTTTGAATCATGGCAGAGCTGACTCATTCGGTCATCCTTCCGAGTTTGTTCAAATGAGTACCCTTGAGCACTCTTGGGTAATAGGATGACTTGTTTTAGCACTTATTGAAGTGCTAAAAGGCAATTTCATTTGTAGCCTTTCCTTATGAATAATCATTTGTAGCCTGGTTAGCTTGACACCAACAGCTCCCAGGAGCTACTTTTGGCTCTCCAGGCCAACGTTTGCTGAACAAACACGCCTATGTGAATTTAACTCTTTGCATTTGGGTCAATCTATAAATAAACTTTAGAGCCCATCTAGAGGACATTTAGAGCATAAGGGGTCCTAAATAATGGACACAGGTATAGGTTTATATGTTATGTGGAAGTTAGAATTGTGGAATGTTATTTGTCAGCTCCTTGTTCCTCCGTGGTAGCTCCTTATCCAATCTTAATTTCGATCCCTGGACCAGCCCTATTGTCTCTGTAGTGGATGCCTTTGTTTAGGAGATATTGAGAAATTATCACACTGGCCCTATTGTCTTTGCATAAGATGCCTATATGTAGGAGATATAGAGAACATATCTGCCTGGATTTATTGTCTCTGCACTGGATGCCTTTGGGTATGTGATATACAGAACATATCACACCGGCTCTATTGTCTCTGCATTAGATGCTTATTTCTAGGAGATACAGCAAACATATCTCGCCCTATTGTCTCTGCATCGGATGCCTGCGGGTAGGAGATATAGAGAACATATCACACCGGCCCTATTGTCTCTGCATTAGATGCCTATGTCTAGGAGATACAGCAAACATATCTCGCCTACCCTATTGTCCCTGCATTGGATGCCTGCGGGTAGGAGTATCACCTTACCAGATGAATGCTCCAAGATGCTTACCACACCCTGCACTAACCTTCCCACACAGACATTCTCTACTTCTGCGCTCAGACACACTATGCACATACCAACTGAGTCACTCGCGCATAGCAATGGAATAACCCTGCAAACAGAAATCAAACGACATAATTCCACACTCAACGTACATATTACGGCCCGGCCAATGCATTCTGGCACCATGGGCAGGCAAGGACACAAATGCCTCTATGCTCGTGACAAGTAACACCTAGAAACAGACCTACATGAGGAGCTTGGGGTACATCCAGTCGCCACGCATCAATAAAACAGCAAAGCTATCTTGCATTTTGCCTCTCTCCACACAAAGCTAACCCATGCACTACTCGTTCAGACCTGTTAGAGCACCAGGAGACCATGCAATTGTCAGCGGTGCGCTGTAAAAAAATCCCAATAACATAACATATTTATGGCTAATGGATGACACAAACAACATCTTTCAAGTGTGAGTGTGTGGAAGGAAGAGAATGACACACAGGAGCCATGTATTTGGGCAAAGAACAAAACCTAGCTAACCCTGACTCTAAGACGGGCTCCCCTGCCTCAACTAAATTTAAGAAAATGTCAGAATGTCCGTAACTAAGAAGTCCACTGTCCTGTGTCAAAATCCTACTTCTAACCCTCATGCTTATAACAAAACTAAAATGGATTTGTCTCTTCAATGCCCAAAAGCATGACTCCCTTCTTCTGAACCGTATGATTTGCAAAGTATTGGGAATATCCCCTTGCACAGGCCTTTCTCAGTCTCCTTTTGGCAGTTCACTGTGTTTGTGGGAACGTCTCCCTTCTCCAGGCCTCTCAGTGGACAGCCCAGGTGTACACGCCTGCCAGGGGCTGTCTTTCTCAAGCGCAACTCCCAGACCTGTTCTTATGCTCCACTTGGTTTTTCACTAGGCAGCACTGGTGTACTCTCCTGCCAGGGTCTGCCTTTCGCAAATGTGGGTCCTAGACCCCTTCTTATACTTCTCATATGCAGGTCCCACCCCCCCTTGTATTGGCTTTTTATTTGCGGGTCCCAGACCCCTTTGTAAAGGTTTCTTATTTACGGGTCCCAGACCCCTCTGTACAGGCTTCTTATCTGTGGGTCCTAGAACCCTTTGTACTGGCTTCTTATCTGTGGCTCCCAGACTATCTTTGTACAGGGTTCTTAACTGCAGCTCCCAGACCCATTTGCACAGGCTTCTTATCTGCGGGTCCTAGAACCCTTTGTACAGGCTTCTTATTTGCAGCTCCCAGACCCCTTTGTACACGCTTCTTATCTTTCGGTCCTAGACCCCTTTGTACAGGCTTCTTAAGGGTGGGTCCAGACCCCTTTGTATTGGTTTCTTAAGTGTGGATCCCAGACCCTTTCACAACAGAGACCCTGTAACCTTCTTTCAGGTGGTGACAGGGAGTTGGCTCCAGATAATTTCCAAGCTCCTGGAAGCCTTGGATTGTAGTATTCAAAACAATCTGCAGACCATACAGTTCTCATAGTCTGCAGATTGTCCAATAAGAAAGCTCTCTCATCATTCCAAGGGTTATAATTACGTTTATAGACCGAACCCGAGGGCTGTACCAGGAGTTGAAGGCCCCAAAGCCTGAGTTAAAGGCCCAACTGCAGCAAGGGCGTTTAATGAGGTATACAGGCGCATAACATCTGGTACGGCCAGATGGCAAGGTCTATAAAGCTTTTATAAATGGTGTCGATCTTCAAAGTATGTGGTGTATACAGAAGTTGTTAGAACAAAAATCTGTCTGAGTTGTTGCAGGGAATTGGCTGTGGGTACTGTCTGCTGCTGTAAACATTGGAATGTAGCATTCAAAGCAATCTGCACGCTGTATAATTTCCGAAAGCCTGCAGATTGCCCAATAAGAATGCTCTCTCATCGTTCCAATGGTTATAAATAAGCTGTATAGATTCTGCCCATGTGACGTATCAGGATTTACAGGCTGTGAAGACCGGGTCAAAGGCCTGAGGGAAGCAAAGGTGTTTAACACGTTTTCAGGGTCCATAACACTCTGTGCAGACCAACCAAGCTATTGTAACCTGTGTCACTCTCAAAAGTATAACATATATACATTTATTTTACCTGCAGCCAATTGCCTGCAAACTCCAAAGTGCATTTTGTTCATAAATCAACATGAATGATTGCAGGGGATTGACTATGGGCATGCCCACGCTGCCAGTAACCTTTGAGTGTAGTGTGCTAAACAATCTATGGGCTATAAGACCCATTGTACAATATTTACTGAGGCGATATTACCTGAGTATATTTAGACGTTTGCCTTAACCAATCCAACCCCTGATAGGTTTTTCATTATTGCCACGTAGTATGACATAACTTCTGACTTATTTTTGGTATAAAAACTATGTTTTGTGTAAAGATCACTGAGAGAGACTAAGCGTACGTCCATTGATGTTTGTTGTAAACTCCCTGTTTTAGATAATTGTTAATAGAACAGTACTTTGCCATCTTCCTGGGTCGGTTCAGTTATTTGGACTCAGAATTATTCTGTATGATCCCATCCCTTACATATGCATGTTCCTAAAGGGCCCTAAACTCAATGTAAATAAATATCATGAATACAAACTAAAACTCCTGTTGGTGCATACTTAAAAGTTTATCATTTTTCACATATGTTCCGAAACACCCACAAATCCCCCACATAGAAACACACCCACACCACCTGTGCACATCTCGCCCTCTCTCATATATCCCACTGAGTTATCCTAGCGGTACAGGACTACCCTCTAGGAGGGGATCAGGTCAACAAGATTTGGAAATGTCCATAGAGTCCGTCATGTGTCCTTATGGTAAAAAAAGTCTCTGCAACGCCATTGGTCCATGATGGTGTAGGGCGGGAGTATGAGCACGCATTGCTTAGGCCGTCCTGTCCGGTTGACAGGTGTTTAGTTTTCAGACAGCTCTGTTCTAGGGTATTTTTAGCCAAAGGCACACTAGCTATTCAGACATTTTGCAGATAAAGATAGATATAGCTTTTTACAGTTGGGCCAGTCACGAACACGAGCATTTTAGAGAATGCTTACGACTAAAGTCGAATAAAGCTTTTATAAACTGAACCAGGGATGTCATTTGGGGGTCGCCATAGGTCGCAATTGCGACCTCTGAGGTCTCCCTTGCGACCTCTGTGGTCTCTCTTGCGACCTCTAAAAATAATAATAAAAAAAAATCATTTTTTTTGCAATGCAATGCAAGCTCCTGGGCTGTGGCCAGCACCATGTGGCTCTTTATTTCTGGAGTGGTGCTGGCTTTCTATTCAGAAAAGGAGTGCCACAAGTCTAACACTTTCAGCACTGACCCTAAATAAGAAAGAATAGGAATGCCAAAAATGTGTCTTTCTGGAATTCTATACATTAATTGCTAAACCCATTAAAGGTTTATTTCAGGCACACTTCAGGGGGTGAGTCACTGATTTAGTCTGTTCTTAAACAGCTCAGCTCAGCCTTTCATTCTTCTGGGGTCGA
The DNA here is from genome assembly GCF_040938575.1 of Ambystoma mexicanum. NCBI lineage: Eukaryota > Metazoa > Chordata > Amphibia > Caudata > Ambystomatidae > Ambystoma > Ambystoma mexicanum. Next base: position 733,883,883 of record NC_090939.1, on the reverse strand, counting down.
TAAATGGGTACCAACACAGGTTGGGTGATATTTGGTGTATATTTCTTCAATGTAAAGTGCTTAAGCGTAAGTGCTATATAATAAGACATCATTATCATTTGGTCATGGACATCTGCTTGCATTCACAGTAATTTGGTAATATGGTCCTATACGCACTGATCTTAATGATACATATGGTGATCCATTCTTGTATGAAATGTACATCACATTATAGTGATATCGTAACCATATTTGTCGTAGTCTAAAATGCTATGTGATGCCACTTCCTGTTTTGTCAGTGGGTGAACGGTTATGTTCCATCGCTTCCCGCGATATCCCTTCGGGGTGGGGTCAAATGACATCACTTCCTGTGATGTCATCATGGGGTCAAGGGTCGTGTGATGTCACTTCTGCTACCCCTGGCATTTTGGTGAAATGACGTCCCTGAACTGAACTGATTGTGCTTATGCACACTTAATCCTGCTGGTGAGTTTGAAGAGCGCTCTTGCATGAAAACGGGAATTCCCACTGCTCCTGCTGCTCGGAGCCCTGGGCCATGGGGTGAAATCCAACGACAACTGGCAGCAGGGGGCAGTGTGGCGTGCAGCCTAGCATGGGCAACGTAACGCTTCCACATGCTAAGTGTTAAGTAAAATAATACTTTTGAGGTAGGTCTTTGAGACTTCCCGCTCCTGAGAAACAAAAGAAAATCACGCAAGAGGAAGCAACGAGAGAAGGGAAACACTAATCACTCAAATTAGAGGATTATGCGGTCAGGCCTGTGCACGCACTCTGGCTCCAGTTCTTCCCATTTATCGAATGTGCACAGGACTCATTCCACCTGTCCCGCCATGTTAGGCCAAGCATACAGAGGTGCTGCTAGGTCGGGAAAGGACCCGGGGCTACGCTAATGTTGGAACTGGGGGCTAGCTAGCTTTTTGGTTGTAGCTTCTGAGAGTCTATCCGGGGCAAAACCCAAAAGACCAGCCACGCCTCTGCCAAGCAAGACTTTCAATGTTTCGCCTCTGGTACAAACTTGCCCGAACTTTCAGGGCGCATCATAAACTACCAACAAATCGGGAGGAAATGAAAACCTCGCCCTTTAATGAAGCCTAAAACATTAAAGTCAGGTGCACTGAACAATTGAGAAACGTTGGTAGTTTAAATGATATTTTGAGTAAAAGAGGCGCTGGACGTTTGAGACTGGGAAGGCGCTATGCGGTTCATTATTCCGTGATGTGCAATAGCTTCCCTCGTTCTGTCTGCCAGGGTGCGAGGCGGCTGGAATCAGATCTGCATAAGGAGATGGACCCGGCCCAATCGTGGATAGCTGAAATTCTGCGGTGCTCATTTTAGGTTTGAGTGCTACCGCAGCCCCTCAGGGCGCCACATCAAGGTGCACAACACGACTGAATATTTAATTCAAATGTACTGCAAGCTGGTGCCACTGCACGGCAGCCAAAAGCCAATACTACCCGGGCAACGAGAAGAACAGTTTAGTGTGTGCCCAAATAATAACAGAAAGCAACACACATTATTTGACCCGGACAGCTAGTTCCGAAAGATAACTGGGAATTCCTCCATTGCATTCAGTAGATGGGCAGAAATCCGTATGCCAACAACCGGCTGGAACTGAAACCATTTCTACCTGTTACACTGAAATAGTGGCCATCTCGTCTCGGGAGGATAGCTCAGGGGTAACGTGCTCGTCTTGAAAACAAGACGAGGCAGAGCCACACAGGTTCGATCCCCGGCTCCGCGCTTAGAAATCTCTTGGTACTAAGTGCGTTATCAATACCCCTTACGATTACAATGGTTTCATCAAAAGTTGTATATGCCTACATATTCAATGCACAGAGCTCTTGACAGCGTGTCACTGATATCTTCAGGGCTGTTTCACAAGAGCAGTGCACGTGCCTTCCAGCTTGCATGTTTGAGCTTCCTGCACTGTGGTATGTACGCTGTGGCGCAGACATTACCTGAGAGGACAGGTACCAAAGCTAGAGAGTTACTTTACTGCAATGTTCTGGGCTGGTTCCGCCTACTACATGAGGCCACTGTTTAAAGTACTGGGCTGGGTGCGGCGAGGGGCAAGGTGCTAGGGTGTTACGGCTGCAGAGACGCTCGCAAGGGTACACAATCGTCAAATCATCAACAAAGGGTAAGCAAGGGCCGCAGTGCACTGGCTGACAAACACATGATGTCAGCGAGGCTCATTAAAAAAAAGGCCTCCATTTTGACTTCGTTGCCAGGCTGGGAATGTGTGCCGAACATACATGCTATCACGCCGGTGAATGAAGCAGACGATTTGGAGACGGGCATAAGCGACCGATAAGAGCCAGCAGGCCCGGCTTTTGCCCACTGCCAGGCCTACAATGACAGAGGAGACACTGCTTCGGCCCTCAGTAGCAGTGTGGTGGCACTCGCAAAAACAGGCGGTGTTTACAGATGCATCCTGCTACATCATGGCCCATTGGGTATTTACTGCATGCAGTCGTCCACAAGGGTGTCAAATAAATGCTGATGTGAAATACCTCGCATGTTTTACTCCGGTTATTCGCTTCCATCCAAGTAGGGGCCAGAACGTGATGAAAAAGTCACCCGAGGCTTTTTTCATATAGGGAAGTGCAGGAGGTGATCAATGAGGCAGAACAATGGACTTCACCTTCTTGCATTCTGTGTAATATAGTGCATAAAAGGGTGAAAAGTGACCGGTAGCGCCATGATCCAATAATGCAAACAATCCATTTCCATCTTCAAAAGGATGAGGGACATGCAGAAGATTATTTTTTTTTAAGTCATGTATGCAGATTTTCAGAAACCTTTCATGCAGCATTTTTGGAACTCGGACTCGAAGATTTCCCATAACCAGGCGTTTTTCAAGAAATACTAAATCATAAAGTTGTAATTGCCCCCATGTGACAATTCGTTGGAAAAAGAGGCCAAGTTCCTAATGAGGCCTTTATCTCCAGATCTCCCTTGATCTGAAGTTGAACATCTACCTTTCCCTGTCCCAGGAAGCTACAGGCCCATCGCTCCACCAAGACGGCTCTGGACTGTGCTATACAAGGACCCCAGTCATCATACACTACCCCACTAACCATCCCACCAACCCCTGCCCCCACAATGCTCTGGTTTTCACAATGATGAGGAGCTCCAAGAACTCAACAGGAGCAGCGCTGGTCATTCGACCGGATTTTCCTTGAGCGGCAAACAATGTCTCCCCAGTTCTCAGGAAATCTATTTGCGCCCTTTCATGCAATTGATCTCCTTTCATCGCTGAAGACGGAACTCGAGCTCAGGTCATTAGGACCAAAGTCGAATGACTTACCCACTAGACCACTGGAATGTCTGATGACGATCCTTGCGAATACTTAAAGGGCAACATTATAGAAAACGCTCCTCCTTTCGTGGGTTAGTTTCCTGTTAATAATTCCTGAATTCATGTTCTAAAATTGACGTTTTTATTTATGGGGAGGGTGTGAAAAATCTTCTGGGTCAACCCTCCCAACTTCCGCCCCTACTCACTCCCCCCATCGCTGGTGGGATCCCACGTTAATGATTTAAATTTCCAGAACTGATCAGGAGGGAATGGTGGACAAGGACGTCATTTCACCAAAATGCCAGGGCTAGTGGAAGTAACATCACACTACCCTTGACCTCTGATGACATCACAGGAAGTGAAGTCATTGGACAACCCCCACCCCGAAGTGACATCACAGGAAGCGATGGCACACAACCTTTCACCCCTTGCCAAAACAGGAAGGTGCATCACATAGCTTTGTCCCAAGTACACTACAAAAAATAGTTAATATCACTGTAATATGATACACATTTCAAACAAGAATGGATCACCATATGTGTCATAATATCAGTGTGTATAGGCCCATATTACCAAATTACTGTGAATGCAAGCAGACGTCCATGACCAAATGATAATGATGTGTTATTATATAGCACTTACACTTAAGCGCTTTATATAGAACAAATATACATATAATGCAACCCAACCAGTGTTGGTACTCATTAAAAACCTCAGAAGGATGAATGGATGAGTTGGTCTTGCTGAGGTTCGAACCTGCAACCTGCAGATCACACACACATTGCAGCAGCGAGCCCTCAACCCACTAAGCTATCTTACAGGCTATAGCTAGCTTATCGGTTATAGTAAAATTAGCAATTACTTTTCTGAATTTTTTCTCAAAGTCAGATAGTAAATTTCTCTCTCTAGTGGATACCATTAAACTGGTAATTGAGGTTTAACACCAGGCCAGTTCTTCTGCAGGTCTGGTGCAATGTTGGCCACATGTCAAGCCTGTGTGGATCTACTTTTCAGGTGGCTGAGTTGGCCTTGCCGAGGTTCGAACCTGCAGATTACACACACACCGCAGCAACGAGCACTCAACCCACTAAGCTATTTTACCGTCTATAGCTATCTTATCGGCTATAGTAAAATGAGCAATTGCATGTCTGAATGTTCTCAAAGTCAGATAGTAAATTGCTCTCTGTAGTAGATACCATTAAACTGGTAACTGACATTTAACAGCAGGCCAGTTCTTGTGCAGGTCTGGTCCAAAGTTGGCCACATGCCCTGCGTGGATCTACTTTTCAGGCTGGCAAAATACATACCATTGGGAGGGTTCATAACTGTGTATTAAAGAATTTAGAGTAGCGCAGGGAAAGTAGCACTCTCACACGGCATCCCGTACTCTGGGCACTCTTTACTGCATACATGCAAACAAACAACCTGAACAGCATGCCATGAAGATAGGAAAGAGAGACACATTACAACAAAGCATTAATTGTGGCACAATGAAATCAAGGGCCATCTTATGTGCTATGGTCAAACATTTACACAAGCTTTATTATTTGTTATTCCTATTCTTTCTTATTTAGGGTCAAAGTGTTTCGCTTGTGGAACCCCCTGTTTTTTTTTCAAGAGGCCTGAACAAGAAAGCCAGCCACTCCAAAAACAAAGAGCCACATGGCACTGACAACAGCCAGGAGCTTTTTTTTTAGGGGTAGCAAGGGAGACAAGGGAGACCACATGGGTATCAAGGGAGACCTGAGGAGTCGCAGATGCGACCCTTGGTGACCCCCAAATTAACTCCCTGATGGTGGACGTCTCCCAACTGGTGGCCTTCCTTCTCCTACATGCGCCAAACACTGAATACAGACCCCGTATCCCTCCGCCACTGATGTACTGACCCTTGACACCTCATCACAAAAGAAACCCACGTGACAAAAGTCTGGTCCCAACCATCTAGCATTTTTCTTCCTTCTCAGCAGGCCCATTCCCGGTACGCGAGAGTTCCTTCCAGGACCCTACGGTCTCCCGACAAAAACATTAATTTCAGGGAATCCAGAACTAGAACTCAAATACTTAGTTTTGGAAAACCTATAACAACCACCAAGGTGAAAAATTAAGTATTTCGGCAAAACACAAACTAATGTGCTCCAGCGAGCTAAAGTAACTACTTTCCTAGCTCCTATTTCTGGGACCGAGCTAAAACAACAGCACTGTGGGAAAGCAGGGCTCTAAAAGCCTGCACGACCTTTGACCTCTCGCTGGCCAACCTCATTGAGGCAATGTTTTGTAAACAGACCACTGCCTGCCCGAGACCCCCCCCCCCCCCCGTTCTGGATTAGCTGATTCCAAGGAAGGAGCCTCGCTATCGCTGATAATATGAACGATGCTGATATCACTGCGCTGATATCGCGGTTCTGATACCTTATCTATTGGGGGGGTGGGGGGGGGGATTCGGCCATTAGCATCCTCGGGGCGCTTTGTGTATTGGCGGCATCAACAGGACAGTTTATCAGAGGCCTCATCGGGGCGCAGGTTCAGCAAGGGCGAAAGCAGTCACCTCTCCCCCGCATCACGTTATCTGCGGCTCAGGGTGCCAACTCAGTTCCCGCGCTCTCCTCGGTGACGTTTTACTATTCATTGTCCTTCCTCTGCATTTGAACAGCTGAGAGGCGCCGATCACGACCACTGCCCTACGTGGTCTCCAGCTTCACCCTTGCTTATCTAGGTCCGCTGTTTCTGGCCCATGTCTTCTACGCTCGGGAGTGAGGGTGTCCACGCCGTTGCTGCTGGCGTCTCCTGAGTTCCGCGCTGCTATTCCTGCAGCAGCAATTGCTGTTTTAACTCTGGAAATTAAATTAAAGCTGTTTGGGGAACACAAACATCCCAGGGGGCATTGTTTTTAGCAAGCGAGTCCTATAGGAAGCACACTTACCAACCAGGCTGACATTGAACCCTCTACTCCCTTATGCAATTATGCACGCACTTAAAAATGCGGATTTAGGCGGTTCCCGTGCTTTAAATTTCGTCAGCACGTGCAAATTCCCGAATTCCCAGCGGGCACGTTCAAGTTTTTACTCTGTGCACCAATAATCCCAAATGAGAGTGGGCCATGCCAGGTGATAACAACCTGCACACCAAATTAAAACACTTGAGAATAGGCCCTGGGTGCATTTCCTCCCAAGAAAACACACGTTGGCCTGAACGAGTTTCCCTGAAAGAAAAGCAGCATATTCCAAAATGTCTGCTGTAAGGAATAGAGAAAGAGACCTTAACTCAAGAGCCCTCTTTCTATTTCTTCAGTGTCTGACGAGATGCAGAGAAGACATGGGTGCAGACGCGGCAAGTGAGATGCTCTGACATAGAGATGCTCTGACAGAGAGAGTGTTTTTTTTATTTTTTATAAATGTCATAGAAAGCAAGAGTGGGTGTGGGAAGGAGCTGGATGCAGCTGCCAACTGGTTGAATGGAATGTGGGCTCATATTAGCAGATACAGCCTGCGATCCAAGCAAGTTGGCATCGGGCAAGGGCTGTGCCATGGGACAACAGCCCAGCAACACAAGATAATGGCCTGAGCAAAGCAAGGGCATCACCGAGGGATGGTGGTCTGTTACCACGTGGTACACCCTCCTACACCGCCCCCCCCCCCAAGGCCGTGCTAATCGCCATAATGGGTAGAGGAAAAAAACGACAAGCTTGCCTGCACCTCAGAGACAGTGTTGCGTGGCACTGAAAGATGTGGCTAGTGGGGGGACGTGAACAATGTAGCTCAAAACCAACCTAGTGAAGGAGCCCAGCCGTAGTGCCCAGAGTGGCGAGACGCTTGCAGGCCGCAGTGGGAAGCAGGTGAGGGAGGATGGGAGAAGAGAAAGGAGAATGTGGAACAGGGGGGACTGGAGCCACATGATGGGCTGCGCCTCACCTCCAACGTACTAATAAGTGAGACTCACTACTACCGATGGATGTAGTAGGCGCCTTGATGCCTACGGGTTTAGTGTGCTTTATAAATGAACATATAAATACATGTGTCAATAAAGAGGCATCATGGAATACTGGGCAGCAGGTCAAGTCTTCCAGGACTCGCGTCTTTCATATTGATTATTGATTTCATATTGATTAGCGATCTGTGTGTTTCAGATTTCCACACCTGCTTGAAATCTCCCTCAAATGGCCACATTAAGAATGCAGAATAAACGATGGGACACATAACTGAAGGAATCAGCTATTAACTGTCCTCCTGTGTGATACTACCACTGCCATCAGTTGTATAAACGTATGCAAGCGAAGTCATCCTGATGAAGCCCAGTGAGGCTGAAACACGTCTAGGGCTTCCTGTTGTCTGGTGCAGAGAGCTTGTGGTTTTGCTGTTTGGGCCAGACGACTCCTTCTGGGGCAGGGAGGACTAATTTGCAATACTTTGGTCACCTTCTGACTTGGCACAGGCGAGCTAAAAAATGATTGAAAAACCTACCCCGAGTTAGTCACAGTGAGTACTCGCAGTGTTTTATACGCGTTAGCTGGAGCATTTAAATCAGGACGATTTGAGAATCCTCAGATTTTCTGAAAGGTGGCCTTCTGCAGACTAATTTCTAAGCATCGTCTTGCTGGCGGCCTGAACCATTCACTACCAAGGAACGCTCTAATCATTGTTGCTAAACCTTTTCAGCAGGAATATTGGGGAAGGTCAGTCAACCCTGTCTTAAGCGTCAGACGCTAATCCATGGCTTGTTTCCAAAATCTCCTTCAGTGCCTTCGTAAAGGTAATTCTGCTGTTCGCATTATGTGCCAGGGTTGCGTATCCCATAACACATTCCCATGGGTATCAGGAAACCGGGCCGCCACTAATCTCCCCCTGAAATCTGGCACACTCGGCCGCTATTATGATTGTTTTGGGCCCACCAGTTCTCCAACTCTGAAAAGTGTTTCAAACAGGCTTTTTTTCCCAACAACCCACAAAACCATTATACTGGCCGCGCTGAGCCAACTTAGGAAAAGGCAATCAGCTGAATCCAGACTTTTAAAAGGACACCTTTGCTATTGTGCTTATATGGGGCCAAGAAATGCAAATAATTAAAATTATGCACTGGGTCATATAATAATCAGACACACATTTTGTGCAAATTAAGAGTCTGTATAGAGGACCGCCTTGTGTTAAAATCGATGTTAAGGAAAAGGGTAATCAACGTAGAGCGCATGAAACTCTACGGTTCGCCTCGCTTACGTATCACCTCTAGAAGTTAACGGGTCTCAAGTGTAACTAATGCCATGTCTGCTGGGATTTTTAAACATGTTTAGGGGGTCTTCCATCGTGCCTTCTGTGAGTGTGGCCTCGGACGGGCGATTAGGACTCAGCCAGATGCTGGTTGTTTCATCGGAGCATTGAGCCAGTTGTGTGACCCTGATCTAGCGTGCAGTGGTGGCGGTCTCTTTGGCGGGCACTCAGCAAAGAGAGATACTTAGATGCATTCATCAGTCAGAACTGTGGAGTGGAGTGAATTGAGAGAATCTGGCAGAGCACTAATGGCACAGCCTGGTGGTATTCAGACTCCCATAAGCTGCGCCGTGCAGATAATCCCCTCCACATACCGTGGAAGGCTTCTGGGCAGAATGTAAGCATAGCTTTGACCATAGAGGCAAGCTTTGGTGCCTGAGTGGATGAAGGGCTCTTCATGGGGCACCTGTTAAGAACATACCAATACTTTGCAGGCTCCAGTCAAGGTGCATCAGGATCTTAAAGTGCCTGGGGGAGGGAGGCAGGGTCACCACCGCCATAGCTCCTCCCCTAGTGCCAACCGCGCACAACCATATCACAAGGTGGGGCCAGCCTCGTTCTAGCTCAACAGGGAAGAAGAAGGCAAACTTAGTGAAGTACAAGCTAGGTGACACGTTGGGTGTATACGTTTTGGCCATGGCACAATTGGTTGCGGCCAAATTGACTGTGGTCGACTCGGCCACAAAGCCATTTTTGCCGCAGCCAAAACCGCCCTGTTTCTCACGGAAACCGCTACAGGAAGAGCAGTGGCCAGGACCTGTGCAACTAAAAGACATCACAAGAGGCAGGCTCAAACAATGATTTTTTGATAACATAATGAGGAAAAAAGGTGGAATACAGCACTTGACCAAAATAGGTCAAGAAAAGAGCATGCATCGTGTATATCAGGTATCGCACCTCTTTTCGTGGCTATCCTAAACTATAAGAACATAGTATAGCATTTCCCTAATTCCTAGTACACTTTAAGCCTCTGAGTTGCCTGTTAGTTGAAGCCTAGGACACATAGAACAGGCCGATCAATGTTCTTGACCGCAACTCATTGCAGAGAAAGGCAACATCTTGAGAACTATTTGCACTAGTGAGATGAGGGATAAACAGGGAACCCACTCTTCCTCCACTTTCACAAGGAGATGGCATCAGACGGGCAAAGAGCAGCTCAGAACCAATATCTGCGGTAACCTCAGAAACAGATTAACAGAAGTACTGCTTGAGCTCCTGGTGAAGGCGGAACGAAGGGCCCCGAAATGCAGGGAAGGCTTAATTTCAGCAAGTGCATCATGCAGAAACGAGTGACAGGCCTGATAGAAGCTTGATATGGACTCTAGAAACGCTCCATGGGGAGGCTGCGCTTAGCGCCGGCTGCTGTTCTTAGACCTGACAGGTTCAGTTTACATTAAACTCATGCGTACGCATTTTTCAGTGCGTTCATATTATATGAAATACTACAGTACATGTTTTCTTCAAGATGACCATCGGTGTCCAAGTAGTTGGTTTTTTTCTGGGACGCTTTTGGTAGCATAGAAGTTTTCCAAAGGTTTTTTTGTAACCAAAGAAGGCCATGTTTTGGGGATCTCATCACTTCTTGTGAGAAATCAGATCCATGGCCCTTCACTGTTTCCTTGGCTGTGAAGATGTCAAGAACATCGGTGGTCGACATCCTGGCAATGCAAAGTGCCCAGCGAAGTGCCACCAGCAGTGAGCACCAAGGGTGTCAGATTGACCCTCCAAAGAGCAAATCTGGATCCACTGCTGCCCAGGAGTGAGGGCCAAAATGACCCTTCACCTGGGGCAGCTTTCATCTATCGCCTGGACGGGGGCAGCACAGCCCCTCTAGAAGAACATAGGCTTTTGGCTCCCATTCGTTGGTGCTTAGCAGGTCCTTGCATCGGATTTACCCCAAAATACCGTAAATATCATGCCGAATGCGCTATTATTGCACATTTGCCATGATGCAAAATGTTGAATCCCAAAACTCCGAACTAAATGAGCGGGGTGTCCCCTGCTCTCCTAGATCAGCATTGTGGGCTTGGAGAGTTGCGGAGGTGTCCCCCACGTAGATTGAAGGGAAAGTGTGGGGAGGTGGGGGGGCAAACAACCAAATTATGAAAAGCAGCTTGAGTCACAAAATGCAAGAGTGGGCTCTGCAATTTTGTAACTCAAGCTTTTTGTATTCGGTATTGTAACGTAGATATCCTTGCGTTAGTTGTTCCTCATCGGCTGACCCCCGAATCAAACATTCTGTGACCTGGGGTGCATGCCCACGAGCCCCTGAAGAGCAGAAGGGAATCTATTAGGAGGAGCGGCCAGGGCAAAGCTATCTACTGGAATACCTTTGATCTTGTGCACCCTGAACCCCTCGCTCCGTTGAGGCTGCTACACAAGTGCAAGCTAAAGCTGCCCTGGCAATGGTGTGCTAGGCAATGGACTCTGAATGGCGCCGTACTGCTGACCTGCGAGCAATCAGGGTAACCCCGGGGACTGAAAATAAGATTGGCTAATCCGGAGCTGAAAGCTACTCGTGCGTAGCCAGCATTAACCAGTGTCCAGGAGCTACCACTGGGGAAGGAGGAGCGAGTACATAGCATTCTGCAAATCTAACCTCCACATGAGATGCAAACGTATCTTTTTGTCTACAATTTATGATCACGTATGCTTTTTAATGTCATAAAGGTGTGTCCTAATGCTTATTTTTAGATTATCCCAAATGCACAGAGTAATATTCATGTAGGTGTGTTTGGCGTCAGTTGCCCTGGGGAGCCAAAAGTAGCGCCTAGTGGCTGTTAGTGTCAAGCTAGCCAGGCTCTGCTTGGCTACAAGCTGGAGCTAAAATAGCTCCCAGCTCATCTCAATTTCCATCCCTGTAGCCCCCTGAGAAAACGGTGTGAAGGATTTCTCTCTCTGCCACCAGGCCATGAACATGCAGCAGTTACATGTATCAGAGGATGGGCTGCACCGCATGCGCACTGAGCTGCAGGCACTCTGCAAATCATCAAGAGTGGAAGTGATGTCACAGATCACTTGACCATCCCGGGACATGATATCGCATGACCTTTGACCCCGTGGAAGGGTGCTTCTTTGTGGTATGCATGGGATTTATAAAGAGGAAGCCTAGCTGGGAAATAACAGACCGCTGTGCACAGGGGGAAACACCCAGGCAGTTACATGCAGGGTCCAAGGAGAGCAGAAGTTGCTGAGATGGATAGGGGCAGTAGGGGTGGGGCGTACCACAAGTTGGGTGGAATCGGGTGGAACACTGAAGGATTTCATTAGAGAGATGTTCTTTAAAAAGTAGGGTCTTCTGGACCTTTATTCCTAAACATTATTCATTACAAACATGCAGCTTTATTATACTAATAATAATAATTATAATAATAATAATAATAATAATTTGGCATTTATATAGCGCTACGAACCCTCAGGCATCTGAGCGCTGCTTATTGTTACCCACGGTGTGTGATGCTCATTTATCGACCTCGGAATGATGAAAGGCTGAGTTTGGCCCTGCCGGGATTTGAACCTACGTCAGCAGGCTCTGCAAGGAAGTCAACGCGAGCGCTATTATGCTAATAAACAACATTTAATGTTAGGTACACACAAGCATCTACCACAACACCAAAAGATAAAGATGTTCCTGCATTTTAAAGTTTTACTGGCAAGGATACCCCAAACTCGCATCCGGCTCCGGCACCGGCAAAAGGGGAATCACCGGGCCATTCCGACCTCGGCAGACCCGGTAATTCCCCTTGCGTGGGTGGCGGAGCCGGTACGTCCCCATTCCCATTTGAGCCACCATAGGGCTCAATGGGAATGGGGAGGAGGGTAGCAGCGGTGCCATTTATAACGGTGCCTTTGCTACCATCATGTTCTGCTCGCGGGTGCCGGTACGGCCACCTGGTCAGACCAGGTGGCTGCAAGGGCACCCGCGAGCAGAAGCCCTATTATGGCGGTACGGTAGCAACGGTGCCGGTAGCGATACCGATGCCGTTGTTGCCTTACCGCCATACTCCTAATGAGGCCCATAATCTTTTGAAATAGGGATAACTACTTCCAAAAATAAAATCAGTTTTGAGATGGCCCTAAATATTTTCTTACCGTAAACCTGTACCGACAATATAAAGTGTGACATACACGTTGTAATCAAGTAATCGTGTAGAAATGTTTTGTTTTCCGCATTGACCCGTCTCCAAGAAATTAACATAAGTTAAACCGATCTGAAAGTCTTACAGCCAATATTAATAGTTATACCATTGCTGGTATTTACGGCGATGCACAAAATACTGAAACAACGGCCAGTGAGACAGAGCTGACGTGTTTGGGCTTGGACACGAGGATCCGTCTGAGCCGCATGACGGACTTAGAAATGGGCAGGCTTGGACCAGTGCGGTCACACACAGAGGAAGTAATCTTGAGGGGAACACAGCACCTCAGGACGGAACGACATCTTACTGTTAGACAGTCGACGCTGAAACTCCTTGAAACGGAACAAGATTGGGATACGCCCCTGCAGAGCAAATTTGTAATGTCCTGAAGATGGTTGGTTTATGTAATTCAGACAGATTATCCAGCCGAAACTCGAATCGACGATTTTGAAACCTTAAGTGGACGCAAATGTATAACACTCTCTATGTTGGAAAGGCTAATATTGTATCTAAAATTGAAGGGATAGGGTCATCAAGAAAAGAATGGTACTTTAGGTCGATTTATTGACCCCACTGCAATATTTAAATCCAGATCAGCATGAATGCAGAGCATTGAGAATGATTTGTATGAGGTGACAGTGTGGTGCTGGGTTTACAGGGTATGGTATCTATATGTTAGCAATTTATGTGGCTAGTTGTAAAATATTGATGAAAAAGTGTTTTGTAAAAATGCGTTATTAATGTATGAATAAATTATCATGAAATAACTTTGGAACTAGGTTTTACTGGTGGAATTTGGCTCTAATGAAAAATTGGTGTTAAATGCGAAGAGGGTTCTTTTTTGTGTGTTTGGAAAATACTGATATATGCATGTTGCACTAGAGATATTTGCATCTCCGGTGGGGATTACCTCTGGCGGTAATGCCACACTGCTGGTGGGAGTGCAGAATCCAAATACCACTGATGTAACCACCTGGCCAAGAAGTAATCTTTGCAGTGGTGTCATTTTGCATTATTTCTTGCCGCATGAGGCCACCGGTCTTTCTGAGTTTGTGGAATTACCGTTACCGTCACCTGGTCCGGTGGAATTACTGCCAGATTACAAGTGGTGGTGGGAACTCCCATTTTTTATGAGTCCATTGGACTCCATGCGGCTTTATTGGCAGAATTACCACAGCGGTAATTCCGTGGCAGTAATTCCGTGTCAGTAATTCTGCTGATTTTGCTGATTTTTAAGCAGAGACTTGGAGGATTTACCTCCAGTATGATGCTGGAGGTAAATCCTCCACTCCAGGGCCATACTCATGGCTGAGTGGAAATATTGGCAGTAATTCTGTTACCACCAATTTTTTCCTGCGCCACCATACTTGTAATGAGGCTCTAGGACCTTTTTAGCTTCCAGCTTTCCCGCGGGAAGACCACTGCATGCATCTTCTATGAATAGTTAAAAACAATGATTTCTTAGAATTGCAATTTCTGCTCTGAGCTACCCCAAGAGCAAATAATGACTAGTAAACCCAGAGCAGCCTTGTGTTCCTTCTATATGGGCCTTCTGAATCAATGTCAGGTGCCTGCGCTTTTCTGGCTAGAGAACAAACAGGTTTGCCGTCACTGAAGACAAACGCCCAGTGAGCTCACCAGTCGGAAAGATAGCTTGAAGGGTTAATACACCTAGTACAAAAATAGATCTGCAGCCTGCTGTCGAGAGATTGGAGTCCAGGTGGATGGACTAGGCCTGTCATCTTTCAGAGGTCAGCAGAATAAGGATCACTGAGATGGATGTTAACAACAGTGCCTTGTAGATGAACAATTGTATCAGGGAGGGAACCCTCTATGGTAATGTATTCGCACCCGGGCAAGGGCACTCAGCCAATAAGGTCGCTGGAAATGTGGGAGAGAACTGACAGTGTTCTCCCCTCTTTTTTCCAACCACCCAATGCCCTTCTCAGAGTACTGATATCTTAATTGTCTCAATGGGCCCTTATAGCCCCTGCCTGTTGATTCCGCAAACCTCTCCCCACCACCCCATAAGACATCCCTCGCCTTTCCCACACCCACACCCTCCTTACCCACTTGAGCATTCTGCTCTGGTGTTGATGCTCTGTCCCGTCCTCTGCGTCCGCCAAAGTAAATACGAAAGGGTCTATGGCAGTAGCCATCTTTTTTTTAACCTGTGGATTGGGTATGTGCAATGTACGCAGAGCCCGTCTCCTGCTAAAATAAATAAATAAAAGAATGTGCATCCCGCACGGAGCTATCATCGCCCTAAACCCTCATTGTGGCCCGAGCGAAAATACGACACATGACGTGAGGGTGCGGGTGGGGGGTGGGGGGGGTTGGGGGGTTATTTGTACAATATTATGTTAACATGATTGGAATTTTGTGTGTGAGACAAGAGTCCTTCGATATTGTCTTCCAGAATGATGAAAAGAAAAGATGCCCTTTCAGCAGTGAGGTTCATTCCAAGTTGCTAGGCTAAGAGGCATGACACTTCACTGAAAGGAAGTCCCTTTTTAGAAGCCCTCCCCCACCCTCACTAATATAAACGAGAGAAAGTGGGTCGGGAGGGGCGAGGAGGGCAGAGGAGGGCGAGCTTTGCCAAAGCTAGCTGCCTATTAAACTCCCAAATCCCCAAGAGGGACAATAGGCACTGAAGCACTCGCTGGTCATTTACAAAGAAGTGGAGTCTCAGAAATCAATACCCAGAGTTACTGAAACCACGCCAGCCTCCAACGAGCGAGATGAACCCGGGGGAGCCGACCTGTCGCCAGGCAGTTGCTTCGCCCTATTTTATTTATTTATTTTGTAAAGCGCACTAGCAGCCCAGAGGCATGGAGGCGCTGTTGCAAGAAAGTGTCTTAGTTACAAGGATGATGGTTGCATAGCTGGTTACAGGTTACATTTATCAACAGTTTCGGTGAAATGATAACTCCTGGTGAGTAGAAGCATACAGCACAGGCATAGTTTATACAAACATCTATGCCTCTCATGGTCCTTCATAACACACTGGTAGGTGTGCCTCCACACATCAGGATGCCTCCTCACAAGTACCTCGCCTAAGGGTCACCACCACCGAGAGCCTTGCCAAGGAAACATATGGTGAATGTTCTAAATGTCCCACCAGGCCCTCCATTAAAATCCCTGCACTAACATTCTCCGCGTACACGGGCCAAGTAGGCCACTTGCACACAGCAATTTAGAATTCCTTCCAACATAGCTCTGCACCTCTGCAACCCTCGTAGATACCACACCCGGGCCAATCCATCCTAGCACCATTATGGCTCCCCTCTGGACCCAAATGCTCTCTCGCAACAGATCTTCTGGAAACAGTCCAGCACGAGGAGCTCAGCGTTTTTACAGATCTGCACGCTTCAGTGCAACAGCAAAGCAATTTTTCATTTTTCCACTCACCCTGCTCACTTATCGCTCCTCTATTGATATGATAGGTTATTTATAACGCGCTTAATACCCACAGGTTTCTAGGCGCGGACCCAGGGATCGAACCCGTGTTGCACCACGCTATCTTGTTTTCAAGGCGATCGCGTTGCCCCTGAGCTATCCTCCCGAGACTCTCTTTCAGATCCACCAGAGTGCGTAGTGCCCATGCAAACGGGAGCAGAGGATAGTATAAACCTAGTACATTATATGACTATGCTGGCTGGGATAGCAGGAGTTTTGGACAAAGGCATATGGAGGGCAAAGGGGTTGCTATGCCGGTGCATATTTAGCTACAAATGCAAGCAGGCTTTTCTGTCCATGACATTGCTTAAGGTGGATAAGAGTATTTTGGGGTGTAAAGTACTGCAGAGTAACATAACAGCGGGTACACGCTTAATGGAAGTAGGAGAGCCACAGCTTTCGTTTTATTCCAGAATCAAGCCATGTGCAGTGTTAATACATTCTCACACATATTTTATTTTAGAGAGACCAATGCAAAGCCCAGTATAATGTCATGGCCAGTGAGACTGTCTGGTATTAGATTAAGAAATCAAGTTGTGCCTCACTGATGAGGCCACACAAAGCTGAAACATGGCTGGGGTTTCTTGTGTTCCTGTGCAGAGGGGACGTGGCCTTGCAGTTCAGTCTGGTCTGATTGGTAGATTACCAATGCTAATTTGAATATAACTCGTCCTCTTCTGTAATGGCATAAACAAGCTAAAAAACAATGGCATAAAAGGCTGCCCAGAGCAACGCCAACTGGGCGAAACATGTCAGTGATTGTTGACCACCTTTGAGAGGTGCTGACAAAAATCACATTTACAGTGACATTGCTCTGCTATTTCGTGGAACTAACTGAGCAACAGGTGTAGTCACTCCCATATCTCTCAACTCACACGTTTTTGTAGTTTGCACAGCACATTGCAGTCGTTACTTTCACATTTCTGTTTTACCTGCCATATTATCGAAACGTATATGAGTATTATCTATTTTGAAGGTTTTCGGAAATTGAATAAGAAACGTCATAAAAACGAGGCACAGCTGTGTTGGGTTCTGCTCCCCGCACAAATGTACGCCTAACTGGCGGAACAAACTAGCCCACTTTCTGAAAGCACGCGTGTTACGTCTATCCCGTGCGCCGTGTAGAAACAGCCTGCGCTATTTCTGGTTCCCACCCAAGCGGCCACAGATAGTTCCGTCATCCATCTTTTTAGGCCTGTGCTCACGAAGGCCTGCGTTGCCGGGATGAAAGGCGGCCCGGGAATGGGCATGGGGTGGGAAGGAATTCGTCTCATTGTCTTCCACTCACACAGTCTCCCTCCCCCCACCTTGTCGCTTGGCAGTACCCCGCCCCCTCTCTCCCTTCTCCCTCTCTGTCCTCGACAAAAACAACAGCCACTCAAGCCTGGTCCTGTAATGGAAATAACGAAGTGCGCAAGATCCAGCTGTAATGAGCGTGATTAACAGTGAAAAGCGAGCCCCTGCTTTCCGTTTCCCCGCTGGCGCGCGCACCGTTCGGTCACCCTCTTCTTACTTTACTCCATTTTAGCAAAAGGAAAGACATCAACCCGAAGCTCGTGCCAAAAGTCGGGGCAGTTCGAGGCCCCAATGATAGCAAGACATCCTAACTGGCTTGTGTTTTTCGTCGCGGAGCAGAAGACGTGAATTGCTCTGGCCGCGTATCTTAACTTTGAAGAATGGTATGGCGTGACATGCGTGACTGCACTGCAGATTATTAACTTCTGCTGGGTCGCTTGGGTGAGCACTGAGCAGCAACCCTGGCCGTTCAAGGTACGGTGAGCTCAGTGACTACAGACAAACTTGGCCTCATCATCGCCGACATCTTGTCTACTCAACCTGCACTGTTCTCACCCGGTGGGCTTGGCGGCATCTCTTCTGCTGAAACAGTAGCCACCATCCTTACCAGCCGGACATGTTCTAGGCCACCACCTTTAACAAACCTGCCATGCCAAGCACCTCTTCCCAACAATAAATATGGCCTCTCTTAACTGAAAGTTCAACGGTTATACCCTCTTCATTTATCAATGGGATGTGTTCACCCATGAGCTGGGAGATGCCAGCTTCTATCCTGATCAACCCTGTCAGCCCACTTCTCATTCAACCAATGGCGGCTGCCATCTACAGCACTGTCACCCTCCACACAACCAACAGATGCCACCTCAAATAATACACCAGCAGTGTTTGCCAACCTCCTACCCAGCCCAGGGCTACTGCCTATGCGAACACTGATATACAGTGGCGCTCCAGATGCTGCATACTTTGGCTACCATGATCCCTCGGCATTGGCCATGCTGGCTAGGGCTGATGGGATTTGTAGTACAAAACATCTGGTGAGCCAAAGGTTGTGAACCCTAGGCTGAAGCACATTCCCAGAGAGGCAGGGATCCAAACAAGCCAACAAGCTTTGATCTTGATGTTTTCCACCACCAGACGTGGGAGGATAGTTCAGGGGCAACGCGCTTGCCTTGGAAACAAGACGATGCGTGGAACAACGCAGGTTCGATACAGGGGTCCACGCTTAGAAACCTCTGGGTATTAAGCGCATTATAAATAACCAATTACAATGACCAACAGTGTTGGGCTTTTTGCCACTTTCCTGGCTTGGAGCGGGAGGGAGTGCCCGATTCATTAGCGTATGGGGCAACCTGAAATTTGATAAACCTGCATTTTGGAAGAAGGGTGTCATTTGCACTCTTAATGCGTATTTTTCAGATGTTGTAAAGGGTCGTTTTATTTGCATTTTGTATTGGTTTTTACTGCTCTCTGATAGCCTAATATAAGTTGTTTGACTGAATGAAAACCAGTTTGGTAACCTCGACGCAACCAATGAGCCAGCAAGCACATACAGGCAGCTAACTTACACAAACTGAGGGCTGCCTGCCAACCAATCATCCAAACAATAAGCCAGCAAGCACATACAGGAAGCTAACTTACACAAACTGAATGCTGCCTGCCAACCACTCACCCAAACAATGAGCCAGCAAGCACATACAGGCATCTAACTTACACAAAATGTATGCTGCCTGCCAACCACTCACCCAAACAATGAGCCAGCAAGCACATACAGGCATCTAACTTACACAAACTGAATGCTGCCTGCCAACCACTCACCCAAACAATGAGCCAGCAAGCACATAAAGGCAGCTAACTTACACAAACTGAATGCTGCCAGCCAACCACTCACCCAAACAAGGAGCCAGCAAGCACATACAGGCAGCTAACTTACACATACTGCATGCTGCCTGCCAACCACTCACCCAACCAACGAGCCAGCTAGCACATACACACAGATAACTTACACATACACAGTGCTGTATGCCGACCACTCACACAACCAATGTCCACTAACATCTACCACACTAGTAAGGGTCCATCTAAAATACAAACCAAGCACCATTGCCACTTTTCATTCAACATACGTCTGCACCTCTATTATTTGTAGACACTTTTATAACAAACACCGCCCCTGTACAAGCAATCTCAGTTGTGCAGTGAATGCACTTTCAGACAAAGGCACAGTGCCGCAAAGCCATACCAGTGACAGCTGTGCGCTATACAAAACACCTTCACCATTGCCACTGACATCATTCTGTTCCTCTACCCCTCTCACCGCTTTACCTTCAGCATTTCCAAACAGCATGCGAGCCATGAAGGTGCACCAACACACATGTACGTTTCTCCATCCCATGTTTTCTGTATGCTTTTCTACTCCTCGTTACATTTATTCTTCTTTCCCCTCAACATGTGAAACTAGCTAATAGGCACGATCATCTCAGAATTGCAAAAGCATCTATTGTATTCCTTAAAAACACACACGTGTGCACGCACACACGTGAGCAGTCTGTCGCTATCATCTTGAATCCATTTCATATTGTATCTGTAGAGCTTAGTAAACAGTGATGTATCTTCCTCTGTATAATACTGTTCAATTCTTGCTGTAAATAACTGCCTTGTAATTATCTTCCTCTGTATAATACTGTTCAATTCTTGCTGTAAATAACTGCCTTGTAATTATCTTCCTCTGTATAATACTGTTCAATTCTTGCTGTAAATAACTGCCTTGTAATTATCTTCCTCTGTATAATATTGTTAAATTCTTGTTGTAAATAACTGCCTTGTAATTGTGTAACCTATACCCTGCTATGACCTATAACATGTATTATAAGTATTTGCAATGCGCCCAGATACCTTTGGGTTTGGAGCGCTATATAAATAAATAAATAACCAAACAACCAAACATGCACGTGCACCTGCTAGGCCCCCCTTGCCTTGCTCACCCTGTGGCCAGATGAGTGGAACTCTGAATGCTCCCTATAGCCCACCAGCAATCCCCTGTTGCCCCTGACTCACACTCTCTGGGCAGACCCCCTTAGTATTGAATTGAGCAGAAAACCAAAACCCGGGGCTGCCTTCTGGCTACACATAGCCCAATTTCCTTAACCTGGAATCAGCTATACCACACCTGCACACAGAGACCGGGCTCTTCTGGTCTGCACTCACCAACAATCCAGGATCCGCATCATGCATTCCCTTTCCTTCCACTAGCACTCCCTTCCCTCTAGAGTCTAGTGCCAAGAGGCCGTCAAAATGGCAGAAGCTGCACTATACAAGACCCTTTTCCATAAGCATTAACTGAGAGTGGACCTGGCTGATGTCTCGTTAGTCCAGCCCACGGTATAGTTCCCATCAAACGTGTCTTTACTGTCGCAGCATGGCCGGAAATCCTGTATCCACGAATAAGGAAACAGATGGCTTGTGGGCAAATAGCCCATCTTTCCTCGAAACGTGAAGCACCCCCATTTGGACGAAGATATTCAAATGCAAACAAGTAAAAAAAGAACGACTTTGTGACAAAAACAAATTAATTTGTGAACAGAAGCAATTTGTAACAAAAAAAAAGTTAATTTGCGACATACATTAACTAATTCATGATGGAAACTAATCCATGCAGAAGAGGAGCAAGTCAAACACATGGGGTGGTTTCGAGGAGATTCGCAAATTGCATAGCATTCCTGCAGAAGCAAATCGCAAGTGCAGGTTGCCTGGTCATAAACTAGTAAGGGAGTAAACAGAGAGTGTGAGAAAAAGAGAGGACGAGAGCCGAGGGGTGGGGGTAGAGAGACAGAGAGAGAGGAGAAGAGAGAGGGGGCAGAGAGAGAGATAAAAAAGGGAGCGAAAGAGAGAGCAGATAGAAAAAGACAGCGAGAGAGGGAGCACGAGAGAGCTGGGACAGAGAGGAAAAGAAAGCGTGAGAGCAAGAAAGAGAGCGAGAATGAAAGAGAGGGATTGAGAGAGAGAGAAGGGAGGCAGAGAGAGAGAAAAAGACAGAGGCCGAGCCAGGGCGAGAAAGAACGAGAACACGAAAATGTACTCGGGGAACCCTCCCATACTTGGAGGGGCAGGGGCGTGGGGACGAGTGGGCGGGGCCCCAGGCCAGGACATGCAATGCATTATTCATAGAACCAAATCCTGACGATTTACATAAAAGCAAAGAGCATTATGGGAACATAAGAATGTCCACAATTTTAAATTGGAAACATGTCTTAAGGGTTCTGTAAGAACCATGGAAGTTAGGCTCTGCAGTTTTGATTGGTCATACTACTCACCCTAAGTAAAAATGTCTGCACATTGCCAAACACATATACCAGTTTGGACATCTGCTGCAGGCATGTGAGGCATTGACTGTTTCTGTATTCTGCTTCCCGTGCCGAGTCAGCTGAAAGTGTCTGCTTGTTAAAACGTGGGTTGCTCCTGCATTTGATAACTCGGCTCCAGGACAGATCTTGCTGGGAGTATCCTGTCCCAAAGCTGAGTTATCACACGCAGGGGCAACCCTCGCTTAAACAAGCAGAGCGCTTTCAGAGGAGAGTTGCAAGGTCGTGTGTGATAACGCGGCAGAGCAGATCCGCATAATGTGTCGCGGGCAAGCCCTTGGGTTTGGGGACAGGGCAGGGAAGGATACAGGGGAAGAGTGGGAGGGAAGAAAGAGAGAGAGAGAGAGATGCAAGATAGGCAACAGGGAGTGGGAATTGTGTGAGAGAGATTCAACGAGACAGGCACACATTGAATTGACAGGACTCGATGTACTACAGGGCATTTCAGAATGTTATCAAATTAATCAAGATTGGTCAGTTTTCACCGAAGTCAAAGCCAACTAAAAAATCACCAGCTATACAGCTATAGCATAGAGTGTGCGCACAGGCTCAGTGCACTCTGTGCGCGTGGTTCTGTATAAGCGCCAGTAAACCCCCCAGACCCATGTTTTCACTTCACACTGTGGAATAATTGGAGTGGGAGGGAAAGACAAGCAGTAAAAAAAATGAAAAGCAGCTGCGGGTAATTGGCCAGCCCCCTCCCCGCCTTTCCCTGTCTGGCATGCGCCCATTTTTGAAGGCTCCAGAATAAGATGGGGATTAGGTGGAGGGCGGTGAAAGGTCACCCCGCCCGCCCGCCCGCCCTGACAGGGGAACTCTCACCCACCACAGAGGAGCAGGAGACCAGCAGTAAACCCGGCCACAGAGCCGAGGCGCCCCTCCCCCTCCCAGAAATGTAGGCCCAGGGGCCTGAACCAAACAACTGGGGTCCTAATTCAAAGAGCGTTTTCCAGTGGAGTTTTGCTAATTATAAAACGCTTCTGTGCATTAGGCCCGGAGTCGCTTCAACCGACGGACAGAAAACTCAACACACGTGTCGCACAAGGCATCTGACCAATGCAGACCTCTCAAAATGTCCTCGTTCCAGGCGCAGATAGGTTATCCACCCCTGATTATTTTCCTTTGAATTCTGCAGTTTACCATAGCACAATTAAACAAGTTCCAGAAAGCTGACAAAAAAAATCCCCCCAAAAAATCGGTCCTGGATGACATTGGTGCTTATAGAACGAGGACACTTGGGGGGGGGGGGGGGGGCATTGGCGACAATCTAGGAAACAACAGACCTGACCCACGCTGCTGTGGACATTGCCACCTTCCTGCTGCCCCATTGTCACCCAGACACCCCACAGCCCCTGCCCCGACAGGTGAAATGCCTCAAACTGGAACGGTGGTGATGGGCCTAGACTAGTACAGCATCTTAACAACAGAACAGAACATGCCGTTTGATTTCTGACTCATGTTTTTGCTGTTGATGACTTGTTTTTGGCAGTGCAATGTTTCTATTGCTATGACATTGAATTCAGTGTTGTCAAAATATCATATGTTTGGTTAGCTGTCTGTTTAATGCGCTTGGCTACTCGTGTTAGCGCCTTGAAGCTGTGTAAATGGAATCTTAGCTCTTCATACATAATATTAACAAGGACAGAAGCATAGCCATTCATTTCCAGGCAATCCCTGTCCAAGCTTTGCTGCGCGACATCCTCTGAGAGTGGGAGGGAAGCACATACCCTTCTACCACAATACTCTCAGTGTGACCCCTATAGACGAGTCAAGTCTGGCTAGGCATGAGCGACTCAGCCTTGACCACTGCAAAACGACCCCTTGAGTTTAATGGCTCCCCAAACCCAGACTCATTATGTTTTCTATCCCCTTGGACCTTGAGACGTGGTCAGGAAAATGGGTGTCCTGTTTGACAGCCAGTTGTCTTTTGCCCCGCAGGTGGTTGGGGTTGTTGAAAGTGTGCCGTATCACCTATTATTTCATGTCAGCAGGTGCAGCCATTTGTAGGGAGATAAACATTGCATGATGCTAGTTCAAGCAATGGCTCTCTCCAGAGTTCAGTTCTGCATCTCTTTCTCGGTGTCTCTAAGAAATGACGAAATAAGCTTCAGGGTTGGAAATTGACGGGAGCTGGCAGCTATTTAGCTCCCGCTTCTAGCATAGAAGAGCCTAGTTATCTTGAAACCAACAGCTACCAGGAGCTGCGTTGGGCTCCTAGGGCCAACTGATGCCTTCTAAACATGTACTTGTGGCGTCTACTTTGAGTATTTGAGAATGTTAATGAAGAATTAGAACACATCTAATACACATTTAAACACAACAGTTCATACAAAATGGATACAAAGTTAAAGGAGCATCTCTGGTAGCTCCAGGATCCCCTCTGGCAGCTCCTGCCTAAAGTGTGATGGTCGACACCCAGAAGCTGGTTTTAGCTCCTGATCATTGAATCTGAATTTCGAACCCTGAGCTTCAAACAGTACGGCTGCTTTCTCGATTGACAAAATTCCAGCATACCACGTAGTCTTGCCTCTACTTGGGATGGCTGGCCACTGAAGAACAAGCTCTACCTCGGGCTCATCATTAGATCTGAAAAACCCGCAATGGGCGTTTTCCTGAGTATTCTCCAATATGGTCCAGTGGTACATCCCAACTCGGACTACCGTGATCGAGTGCAAAGGACTTGCTTGCGTTGGGGACATTTTCCCACCGTTCATTGGGTGCCGCCTTTAGATCGACTTCCAACTTCCATAGAAACTGTGCTTCGTTTGACTCTTCTACGTCTATTCAAAATCAGCGCTTGTTTTCTTTATATGCGCCTTAAAGCAAAACGTCAAAGGCCGTCACGGCTCTGCTTCATTCATTGTTTTCAAGGTTTTTGTTGTTGTTGTCATTCTCTGTGCTGTGTCTGCATTCTGTTTAGCGCCTTGAAACTGGTCTGGTGCAAGTGATAAGTTTGCGCTTCATAAATGTTTGTACTATTACTTGCTCCCTGCCTGTGGTGTTCAATGGACGAGATATATTATTTACTGGTGGAACCAGAGCACCTGCGTTCTGAATCCTCACCCATTATGAGGCCAAATAGTGTCATCCTAGGTAAAGTGATATATGTCCCTTTCTTTACCTTCTACTATCTGCCAGAATTGGGAGTGACTCAATAATGGCCTGTACTAAGCGCTGCACCAAAACACCAGCAAATCAAAGTGGCGATGCTACTATAAAGGAACACAAAGGACAAGGAATACATTTTATTTGATCTGCTTTTAATTCGTTATTTGAACCTAGCTAGCCCATCAGTACCAGTGTACATTATGCCTAGTTAGCACATCTTTGCTGGTAATGCTATGCCTAGTTAGCACATCATTGCTGGTAATGCTATGCCTAGCTAGCCCATCAGTACCAGCTTACATGATGTCTAGTTAGCACATTGTTGCTGGTAATGCTTTGCCTAGTTAGCCCATCATTGCTGGTAATTCTATGCCTAGCTAGCCCATCAGTACCAACTTACATTATGCCTAGTTAGCACATCATTGCTGGTAATGCTATGCCTAGTTAGCACATCATTGCTGGTAATGCTATGCCTAGCTAGCCCATCAGTACTAGCTTACATTATGACTAGTTAGCACATCATTGCTGGTAATGCTATGCCTAGTTAGCACATCATTGCTGGTAATGCTATGCCTAGCTAGCCTATCAGTACCAGCTTACATTATGCCTAGTTAGCACATCATTGCTGGTAATGCTATGCCTTGTTAGCTCATCATTGCCGGTTGTCAGCAAACCCCCTTGCAAAATCATTGCCAGTTCACATTGTGCTCAGTTATCAAATTACATTAAGCCCACGTAGAGCTGGGCAGTGCCCAGAGCACAGACAGTCCCTGCCATACCCACTCTCTCACCCAGGCGTTCCTTCACACTCACTATCATTCTTCTACTGACTCTCACACTGACTCACCAAATTAAGCTCACAATCATGTCATGGCACTTCATGTCATAGCATGGGATAACATATTGCTACTTAGACTGACCATTCCAGTTTAGTATTTCCAGTAAGATGCCAGTTTTACAATGTCAGTGCACCAAACTGAAACATCCCAACTTAGTGCCTACAGTCATGGTGTGCGAGCCATCACTGAAGAAACCGCGCTTGGGCATCTCAAACTAGAAACTCTCAAAACGCATTCCTGCGCCTAATGGCATCCAATGTGATGAGGCGGAACCCACCTGGGAGGCTAAGCAAGCCGGAAGCACGATATGACCTCCTCCCAGTGCTTTCAATGGGCTGTGGCCGAGCCCCAGCAGTCTCTAAACGTGGGGTTGAGCCGGGGCCCTGCCGGGCCCCCCCGGCCCCACCACAACGTTGGCGGGATACATTATCCTGCCACAGACGCAGCTGCGACAGGAGATGCACCCGCCATTAAGTCAGGCAAGCTGACAGAAGTGCCAGCCAGCTACAGCAATGCTGTGGCTGGCTGGCTGGTACTTCTGTCAGTCACTGTAACTTCCACTGTCACCAGAGGAAGTTACTGTCCTTTTGTTTCCCCTCCCAAGGTCGCAAAGGCGTCTTTAACCCTCAGTGAACATGGGGACTACTCGACATATTTCGAGGGCACTAAAAGATGGCTTGAAAAGTACACAATTCAAACTATCGTTTATAAAGCTTTGCCGACGGACAAAGACGCCTCGGGCTTTGTCTATCGGCAAAGCTTTATAAAAGATGGATTGCATTGTGTACTTTTATAAACATAGAAATGTGTTAAAAAATGGCTTGAAAAGTACACAAACCATAAGGTATGCACACACATCAATAAATGTTATATATTTGTGTGCCCACCTTACTATGGTTTGATGGTTTGTGTACTTTTCAAGCCATCTTTTATAAACATAAAAATATTTTTATAAAAGATGGCTTGCATATTACACAAACCATAGTAAGGTATGCATACATATATATAAATGCTTACATGCATTTATATATTTGTGTGCATACCTTACTATGGTTTGTGTACATGTTTAAGGCCACGCCCACCCCACAAGCCACGCCCAAATGAGGGCCCCTCCTCGATTTCTCACCCCACTGAAAGCCCTGCCTCCTCCCCAACCTGCTGTGTGCACCCTGGCCAAATGACACGGCCCCTGAAGAAGCTGCCCCTCACGACCGAGTGTGAGTGCCACTTCTTTCCATATACGATCACAGAAGGTGGCAACAGCTTCGCTAGACAGGTCTCAGGCGCCTGATGTACCTCTCTGCCCTCTCGCCCAAACGTGTATAAAGGCGCCAGGCACTTGGCTTCATCCACAGCTTAGCACTGGATCCCGGAGAGGGGGCTCAAAGGCTGCTTGTTTTGTAAGTGGACGCCATGTTTGAGTGGCTCGTGTCCCTCTGCTCCACTCAAGACCCGCCCATTCACGGACCGTCTCAGCCCATGTGAGGGCAAAAGGCAAGCTGCTGCCGGTCCCGCAGGGCTGCACTCCCAGCAAGTCCTCCTCACACGCTCTCCCAGGAGGTGTTTCCCCCTCGGGAAATGTTGTGATTGCTGGGCCTCGGGGCCTTCCCCTCCCAGTGGGAGCTGTCAGGGAATCCGTGAACCCCGAGGCCCCTGCGTGCAGGACTTTTCCCATCACAGGCGCCCCCTGACAGATGGGAGCTAGCAAGGACCCTGGGCCAGATGGCTTTGCTGTCTGGCGGCTGCCATGCTAAAACAAACACCACCTCTAGGGGCGGGGGGGGGATGGGGAAAGTGGGATGAGAAAAGGGGCGACGGGGCGAGGTGCAGACAGGAGATGCATTCCAGTGCAGATAGAAAGGGTCACATTCGGAAGGATATCTCAGGGCCCCTACTCGGCTCCAAGGAGGAAAACTGCGCAGAACAAGCAGAACTCGGGAGGGGTACTTTGTTTTACTAACAAGCCTTTGTATCCCTGCAGGAGAATAATGCACAAGTAACCCTCGTTACATGTTTTCCATGGGTCAGAGTGTACACAAAAATGTTAGTGGAACTATGTGCCTGCTGTTCCGCTCCACCCTGCCCCCGCCATGGTGCCTAGGGGATGATGGGAGGTGTAGTCCAAACATCTGGAGAGCCAAAGGTAGCAGACCCTGTCTTAAAAGACATGCCTAAGGCTAAAGCCACACCTCCCATCCACCCATTACATACACCCACAGTTGTGGCTGGCTGGCACTTCTGTCAGCTTGCCTGACTTGAAAATGGCGGGTGCTGCCACAGCGTGATAATGTATCCCTCCAATGTTGTGGTGGGACCTGGGAGGAACGGGTCCCTCCGGCACAGCCCCACTTTTTGGAGACTGCAGGGGCGTGGCCCCGGCTGGCCCTGTCCCAATTTAAGCACTGCCTGGATCTCTTAATTAAAGGGATGCACGGCGAGGGTCAGTGCCACAATGGAGTAAAACAAGCTTCCTTTAGGTAAGAGATGCAGAGATAATCACCATCGCACTACAGGTGAGAGGGTGATGATCTCTGCTAAGGGGGGAGGGGGCTGCTGGAGGTGTTACCCAAGCCACCTGCTGTCTGTTAGGCTACACCCCCTAACAAAGCCCCCCTCGATTTTTCATGCCACTTAAAGCAATGGGTGTTCTTTCATTTGGCAACTCTCCATGGGCTTCTGGACCCATCCTGACACTGGCGCTGCAAGCGCAATGCACTCCAGTCAACAACACCCCCTTATTTGCTGATGGGACCTGTCATTGTATAGTCCTTCTTGTGGGTTGATGGCCAATGCTGAACTATAGTCTAACTTTTGTGTCAGCAGCTGCCAACATTTGTACTAGTTCTGTGTTGTGGTGGGTCTCAATTGCAAAAGCACGAAATGTCCATGGTTGTAAGCGGCTGCAGGAGCAGAGAGATGGAATAAACAGTACTTTAAAAAAAAGACAACACTTGAGACATGGGGAGGTGGGGGGGGGGATCACCTGTCAAGTAGTAAAGAAAACTTCAAAACTATTCTACATGACCGCTCTTAGAGGAGAGGACACGTGCCAGATTCATTGCTGTCAGATAAGCTTAGATAACTAAGCTGACAGAGACGCAGAAAAGTGGGATCAGAGAAATTAGGAGTCTGGGATACTCCAGCATGGCAGGGTCCATTTCACAGAATGGGGTCATAGATTTGATACTTTTGGCACTGTAATTGAAATGAAGACCACAATCCTGAGGAAGACTAAGGGAATCTGATTGCTATTTACTTGCTGTCGAAATATACGTCGACAGCTCCATGCAGTTCCAAACAATGTTAGTGACATGATGGGTGGAGTATGGAGTATGGAATGAAGCGGAATGATTTTGTATAATTAATGGGAAATCACAAGTGTAGACGTACATGTGTATAATTTGAAAATAAAGGTTAGCAAGTTCTAAACATAATTCTGTGCTCATAAACACTGGCGCGGGAATGTTTTTGCATTCCTTGTGTTTTGACGAGTGCACTTATCACACAAGGGCATCCTAGCACTATAACAGCAGAATCCAGGAAAAAGAGAGTGGACAGCGGCAGAGGGGAAGTTCATTTGATGAATAGATGATAGGTTTTAAGTGTATGCCTGAAGGTTAAGATTCCATGTTCCAGGCCCGGGTATTGTGGTAATGCATTGCACTTCATTGCAGCCTGATATGAAAAGGACCTGCTGTCAGTTCTGTTTTTCCTGTTTCTGGGAACACCGAGCTCATATGAATATGAGTCTGCCAGGTTTGTGGAGCGTGGCAAGTGAACTAAATGATAGTAGATTGTCGAAACTGAATCCATTTGGACCCTTTCAATTAACGATTGTGTAAAGCATTCCATTGCTTCTTAAAGCTAGGGCCGTGCTGAATAAATACGCTATTAATACCAATAAAACCACAGAATTAAAAAAGGCAGCCATCCCAAGCAGCCACTTGAGCAAAACCACTAAAGAATCATGTCTGGGGCATTTGGGGGGGGGGGGGGCACAATGGTGGGGGGCCTTTTACTAGAAAAGAACGACATGTTTTGTCCTGATGAAGCTCTCTTGGGCTTGTAAGAGCACGGTTTTGACCTTAGCAAATGGAAGCCACAAAGCGGGGCGCGGCCCTCTGTGGACGCCGCCATCCATCCTCACTCGCCCTTCAGTGGCCTACGGTTCATCACGTTCAGTGAGACAAGGCCTCAGCCCTGGCAGGTAGTGGACACGCTCCACCTGCTGCCCACACAGGGGCTGGGCCTTTCTGGGGGACCCCGAGTGGGGCTGCCAATGAAGCCCGCTCTAATTAGGGGCTGGGGTATCTAAACAACGTTCCATTAGGGAGGTCTTCCCTGTCTGTGTGCACAGGAGCCACCCCAGTGCAGCCAGGCTGGCGGGGAGGGGGTGGGTGGGTATTGCAGATAGGGTCAACATGCTTGTACCCACCCCCCACCCTCCTACTAGTCGAGACCTGATAAGGCTCTAGAGACCACTTTGAGTGCTCTCTGGAAAAAAGAGACCACCATCTCATGCAGTTTTAGTTAATTTAGAGATTTTGTGTAGGGCAAGCAGGGCAAAAAGGTGACCTCTTAACCCCAAATATCACGTGGACTGGGCCCATGAGTTCTGAATGCCAGAGAGATCACGAAACCAACCAAAATACTTTGGAGGCGTGTGCGCATGCTCCAATGAATCTTCTTGTGACGACCTTCCCACACTTTTGGAATCACTATGAATTGGGAGGAATTAGACATACACATTCTGCCAAACGTGCTTCCTGTTATTGCCGCCTGCTTTGGCACCACATTGCGAGCTTCTTGTAATCCCCATTATCTCGGCATTGGAGAAATTGCAGCCGGAGGTAGTTTTGCCAGAAGAGAATTCCTCCATTTTGCTCGCAGTATTTTCTCTACGTTTTTTACGATAGTGCTAATTTGTTGAAGAGGCAAACATGGCAGTAATGTGGTTGCAAGCATACTTTTAATGGCTGTGACCCTTAACTAGTAATGAGGCTGCTTGTCAGTTTATTCACCAGGTCTTCACACTTTGCAAGAATGCTTAGCAGTCAGCACTGTGCACAAAGCTAGCACTGGCCTAAGTCCAACAGGGGCTCCTGGATACAGCCTACCTTTGTTAGTATCTTAACAGTATTCAACACCACCTTAAACATGATGCATCAAACCACAAACTACCAATTATCGGGCATTTTTCTGTGCGGAAAGTTTTCAAAACACAGAATTACAAAGTGGAGAAAAAAACACACTGCATTGTGGGAGAGGAGAAGAGGTCTGGCTTCTAATTGGATCTCTCTCCAGAGGAGCAGTGAGATGGGGGTAATGAGCTTAACAAGGTGTCCGAAGGGATGAGACTGGAGAAGCAGACCCTGCAGAGGTGGTTTTCAGGACGTAGGTTCGAGCCCAAGTCGAGTGCCTATGAGCTCTGTAAGGGTAAAAGCAGTGGCGTACGGAGCAGGAGGGCTGGGGGCACCTTATCCCCGCAGTGTCTCTTTTAAGAGCCAGACTGGGATATTTGGCAGCGGGACACCTCTCCCGTTCAGCACCCTCATTGACAATTAGGTAGGGTAACCAGATACAAAAAAAAAAAACACGGACAGGCCATAGACATAGAAGTAGGACTACAGTAAGCACAAATAGGACTTGGATAAAACCACAGTCCTACTTCTATGTTGCTGGTGTTGCTGGCCTGTTGGGGAGGGGGTGTGCTCATAGGCACACTCCTCTCATTGGAGGAGAGTGGCCAGGGAAGGGGAGGAAATGGGGGCCTGAAGTATGTCACGCCAGGCCCGATTTCAGGATTCCAGAATCGGTTTCCGGCAAAAACCAGGACCATAGCCACCCACCCATTCAATCCCAGGACGGGGTTTATAAAATTAAAAATCTACTAGGATGGAGGACGATTTCCCGGGACTGTCCCAGGAAAACTAGGAGGTCTGGTAACCCTACAATGCTGGCAGGACAATGTCCCGAAATTACAGGTCAGTTCCGTGATCTGCAGACACCCTTAATTTTGCTTCAGGTGGCCTGAGAGGGGCTCTGCAGGACGTGTGATCTTCCCTGTCATTTCAGGGCACACACTTTCATGTGATATAGTTTGAGCACCTGCGAGCAGAGCGGCTCTCCCAGGGGACTGACACGTTGCTCTCTATCAACAGTGCATTACAATGGGAGCCATTAGACACTGATGGGAGGGAGTGGGGCTATTATTAGCAGGGATTTTTTGTCCCTTATGAAATGTGAATGGAGGTGATCAGAAGTGAGAATGGTGAGGATGCTGCATGCTTTAAGAAATAATGACTACGGTTTTAAAACCCAAGGGGGATTTGATAGGGTCACATTAATCCACATAATGCTTTTGCAACGTTGCATGCAGCATGGGTAAAATAAAACTAAAGCCATACTCTTCTTGCTCAACATATTTCTATGACAATGTATATAGTGTAAAGTTAGTTTATTATGAAAGGCTAGTTTATTATGTCATGTGGTTTACTTCCAAGGCATTGCGATAAATAAAGTATTATTTAAGCACATGAAATGCAAAACAAAATCTTAATAATTATCTATATCAACTAAAACTGGGAAGATGTGTTCAGTTGCTTAAATTGTCCACATCCCGGTTTCACCATTTAACCTAAGTATGTGATCCTGGGCAAATCATGTATTTGTACTGTGTGTTATCTGCAACTCTGTAAGTGATTCACTTTGTAGCCTAGGTTAACATTTCATGCTATTATAAAAAAAAGCCTAATGACTATAGAGTTGATCCATTTATCTATATATATATAAAAGTGAAAATGTTTGGGTTTGTGGCAATGCATATGTTCCCTTTACAATTCCACACCGTTTCACCAATCTGCACCAAATTTTGTAGAGTCACCTGTTACAACCCTCCGGACATTACTGGCTACATGATATCTGGCCACCCCACCCCTTTCCTCGGATTTCAGCAAAAGTGAAAATGTGGGTTTGTGGCTTTGCGTATGTTCCATATACAATTCCACACCGTTTAACAAATCTGCACTACATTTTTCACAGTAACCCATTAGGAACCTCCAGACATTAACTGGCTACAAGACATTTGGACACCCCACCCCTTTCCCTGGATTTCAGCACAAGTCTCTGGTTGTGTGGGTTTGTGACTTTGTGTATGTTCCCTATACAATTCCACCCAGTTTTAGCAAACTGCACCAAATTTTGCACAGTCACCTGTTAGGACCCCACAGACATCACTGGCTACATGACATTTGGACACCCCACACCTTTCCCTGAATTTCAACAAAAGTCAATGTTTGTGGGTTTGTGGCTTGGGCAAAGCTTTGTTCCTTATGCAATTCCACACCATTTCACCATTCTGCACCAACTTTTGCAGAGTTACCTGCACCTTTGAGGGAATGAAAGCCTGGCAATGCCTGGTATATCAGCTAGTATAAGGTAAGAGTGCAATGCCGGTATTTTGCACCACAAAGTGATTTGCCACCTGGCTTACTTATGGCAACTTATTCTAAAGTCACTTCCATGGTGCCTCCAAGTATCAAACACTGATGATGCGCCTTGCAATGTCCTTTTCTGTGAAGTCACTTCTGTCGGCGCAATCCATATGCAAACGGGGAGGTTTGCATGTATTTTGGCCCACAGAGCCTGGCAGAGCTGTAAGAGATGAGTTTCCTACATTTATAATGCCATTTGCCCCTAATGTTCCTAAAAAAGTGTTTTGGGGGGACGGTGGGGGGTGAATGTATGGAATCGCACGCACTGCATTTGGGGGGAAAAGTAGCAGGACTTTTTTTCCATAAAAACATCACAGACTTATTAATGTATTCAAGTATCAAAAATATATCCTCAATACATTTTATCACAGCAGTTGACAGAGAGACGTCCCTACTTACTAAGATCCCATTCCAGAAAACCTCGGACATATACACTTGTCATTACTCATTCAAAACGAAACAGTTCCAGCCACCACAGACAGGGGGCAGTGAAGAATTGTTCACAACAGCGAGAAGAAGAGAACACTGTGTCATTTGGCCCGGAAGGAAGGAGGCGCCAGGACGGGAATACATTGATTCCAGCGGCAAAACTGCCCATTGCAGGCGAATGGTACCTTGTGACCACAAAGTATTGATTTCAACTGCAGCAGTAATTACGAAGCCAGACAAATATGTTCCCTCCTCAACCACAAGACAGAGGTCTCGAATGACCTACTGGAAATCCATAGAATGGCCCCTTGCGGACAGAATCATTGTAATGTGGTGTATGGTGAGGCTAGTGAGCCCACCCCATTCCTCTTGTGCTCGGGCATGCCCCTCCCTGACTCCACCTTTCACCCTGGATAACACAAGTCCCAGTATAACTAAAGAGCAGAGGGCCGCTGGCGTGCATTAAAAGTGCCACCTCTCTCAAATGAAATCCCCACGCGAGGGTTACACATAAAGTTGCGCAGCAGGCTCGGTGTGGAGTCAATGTTCAGAAGGGACTTGCAAGGCTGCATTTTGGAGCGCCTAGCACGCGTGGATATCTGTTTCTAAGCAGTTCCAATGTTGGAATCAATGTAAGGGATTTGGGGCTGGCGTGGGGGTGCTTAGGACATTTTGCCTGTAACAACACGTTCTGTTAAATAACGATGGCAGGATTAGATCGCAGGTGACAAATTATGAAGTAAACAAGAGCCACACCTTGACATCTGGGATTTTAATAATTCAGCTCCGACAGCCCTTCACCCTCTCCTTGCTGATGTACACCTTTGTGAAGGCCTTTCTCCTCTCCCAGTCCCTGCTCGGAGGATAGCCATCTGACGCGCTGCCAACCCTCTCATCAAGGATGTCAAGAAATGTGGCTCCACTATGATGTATGACAGATAATTTATAACGCGCTTAATACCCAGAGGTTTCTAAGCATGGACCCGGGGATTGAACCTGTCCGCGTCGTCTTGCTTCCAAGGCGAGCATGTTGCCCCTGAGCTATCCTCCGGAGACAACCCTCCCGGAGTGCGCTGGCTGCCCCCTCCACACCCGCATCATTTTGAACACAGTCTGCGTCACCTGCAAGGCAGAGACAACCACTGTACCCTGCAAGCTGGTCGATGAACTCTCCATCCCTGGGGGCCAAGGCAACACAAGAAGCCACGACATTGTCAGG
This sequence comes from Ambystoma mexicanum, assembly GCF_040938575.1. NCBI lineage: Eukaryota > Metazoa > Chordata > Amphibia > Caudata > Ambystomatidae > Ambystoma > Ambystoma mexicanum. The sequence continues at coordinate 733,848,987 of NC_090939.1, read as the reverse complement.
CAGGAAAGTACCAAATGCAGCAAGAAAAAAAATCCAAAAGCACAGCTGCCCATGGTACACACCAGTGCTCGGGTGCGGTATTATAACAAGAGGCGGGCAGCTCCCTCCAGCATGCATGCCAGGCAAGAACTCAAGACTGCTCTCTTGCAATCAAACATGGCAGCACAGACCCCTTCGGCTGTCCGAAAGTCATGGTGGCGCCTTCTCCCGAGATCACTGCTAATCAGTGGATTAAGTGAGATGCTAAATCGAGGGAGGCTCTCATTAGGGTGCGTGGCCTAAGTTTGCGTGTACTTAGGACATGACCTCCAACGAGAGCCCCCCACACGTCAATGGGGGCAGGGGGCTAGTGAAAGTAGGGGAGCTGGGGTGCACTGGCATTATTACCTTTGATGCATCCGGCCCCTCGGGAGCCCTTTCTAGAGACTGCCAGGGCATGGCCCTGGCCCACTTAAAGCCCTGCATGAGCAAAGGGTCCCTAAAAGAAACCAACACCAGACTAGAATCACTGCTCACTGCGGCTACTCTTTGATAGCTCTGTGCCAATATGGCCACAAGTCAATGAGGCAGCTCATCCTGTCAAAAGGGAAATTCCATGGTTCTCACCACAGCCATGACTGAAACACAGCCAGCTCCCAAAAAACATAACTCGGGGCTTGGAAGGAGAACAAACCAGAAGTAACAGCGTCCGATAGCTTCCGCAGACTCTTTGATGATGTCCTGCAGGTGCAACATCTGCAGGGCGCTCTTTGTTCTGTTTTGGCGCGCAGATTCTGGACCAACCAATCTGAGTGAATAAGGCATGCTTTGTTTTTTAGTCCTCCGGAGCAGGCTTCGGAGGCGGGCCTTGCAGAGTGCTCTGAGTGAGTGGTGCTGTGAGTGAGTGAGTGAGGACAATCCTACAGGTCACTATGGGGCTGAGTCTGCCTGGATGCAGACCTTTTTTAAAAAGTGATGGCTGCGGACTCTCACAGTGGGTAAAAACCACAGAACAGGTTATCATGCCATGTTCTTTCGAGAGAGGGGCGCCTGCTAACTTTTTTGCATTTTTGGAAGGAACTTGGGGTTGTTCACCCAAAGTTACCTGGGGACCCCAGCCGTGGACCCCTTGCTCACTGTGCTCAGAGAGGCCCAGCTCCACCTCACTGATGAGGCCCAACAAGGCTGAAACACGTGTATGGGGTTGCTGTTGGTAGTCTTGTTGAAAGGAGGTTTGCCTGGTACTTCGATGCTGGACTGCCCTTGTTGGAGGGACAAAGACTGATATGCAAATGGATATTCCTCCTTTGTGAAAACTACAGTGAGCTAAAAGCGATGGCTGCGGACTCTCACAGTGGGGACAAACCACAGAATAGGTTATCATGCCATGTTCTTTCGAGAGAGGGGCACCTGCTAACTTTTTTGCACTAGAAGCAGACCTGGCTACATTTAAAAAAGAAAAACCCTCCTGGCTACATTTAAAAAAGAAAAACCCTGAGACCCAGGTCACCAGATGCCCCACCCACATCCACCTAAGCCCACGCTCTCTTGCGCCACCCCGATCGCCGGATCGCCGCTCACATGGCTAAAACAGAAAGCAGACACAACGGTTTGATGCCAAAGGGGTGGTATTTGCTCGCTGTCTTTTCTATCCACCCACACCTCCATGTGATTGTCCACTAGGTGCATGTTTGTAGCCAATCACATGAAGGAGTGGGAGGGGTTTCTGGCACTCCTGGAAACCAGGAGACTAGGTGAGCTCACTTCCCACTGTAGGCAGCAGGATTCTGAAAGATAGGGCTAGCAACTTGCTCTCTCATGCCACTGCCCTTCCCCACTCTGACAAATGTACCTATGAATGGATCCCGGTGCCCTTCACAATCACCAGAGTCTGACAACTCGCCTGGCCTCAAGTACTGAACACTGGAAGGCCCTCAACCAACTATGGTTTTACGGCTAAGTTAATGATATATTACTTATATAGCGCCTTACTCCAAAGCACTTTACAGAGCACATATTTACATACAATATCACCCAACCGAAATTGGTACTTATTTATCGACCTCGGAAGGATGAAAGGCTGAGTTGGCCTTGCCAGGATTCGAAGCTGCTACCTGCAGATCACGCTCAGATCGCAGCAGTGAGCGCTCAACCCACTGAGCTATCTTACCGGCATACACTACAGTACCACCTTTCCCATTTAGCTACAATTGTGTGGGACTGGGAACATCACTTAGTTTCTTTCTCCTCCCGTGCCCTTATTTACCAAAATTAGGAGCGCTTAGAATCCGACTAAACACCAAACAGCAATGTTAAGCACAGTTCACCCTGGAAGTGCACGATGACAGCTCAATTGACAACATTGTGCTTCACAAGCCCCCTCATGTGCTCACTCAGTCACTTGTGCTGGGGTCTTGTCTCCAAGAGCAACTCATTAGTCCTGCTGCCGAAGTCGCATAGGGTAGCAGTGCAATACCTAAGTGCAATACACCTGCACAGCAAAGCTGAGGGCCCCTCCTGCCATCCAAATATTTATCCGGGAAGCGGCCCTTCTTTGCGGTAAATGTCAAGTTTGGGATGTAGTGCTTGGTCTCTGGCTCCCTTGTTTTAGTAATAGCCACAAGAGAGCTCCAATACACAAGGCAAAGCGTGATCAGAAGGGGGCTTTGCACCAGACTAGCTGACTGCTGGTGTTGGATTGTACAGGTAGAACAACCAGATCCCTCAAACTTCACTCATTGGCCATGAGTTTCATACCTTGAAACAGACAGAGACTAGTCGGCCAGTGTTAGCAGGTGAGTTGACTGTAAGGGACCCTCACACTGAGGGATCATGCTTTGTCCACTAAAAAGTCCTGTTTGGTCCAAAAATCTCAAAGCTAACTTGATGGATCTCTCTTTAACATCTAACAAGGCAAAACTTTGCATAAGGGGTTGGTTGATAGATCCACTCGTTAAATTTTTGCTTTCTGCCAGACTCCAGCATGCAGACCACCAAGGCGGAGCCGGAATACAGATGACAGGCTGAGGAATAGCCCAACTATACCCCTGGCTAAACGCCAAACTCTCCACTGTCTTCCATGCATGGTCTTGGAAGGCTCTGAGCTAATCTCACACAGATGGACAAGGCAAAGTCTGATCCTCAAAACGTAAAGTGTGCCAGTGGTGTAGACAGAGGCTGCTGGGGCGCATATTGGCTCGCAGACTGTTAGCGTGTCCCTTGCTTCTCCCTTCCTCGCAGTCTGGGGATCAGACATAGTGTAGCTCACATGCTGCTGCACAGAGCTATGTCGCGCCGCGCCATTGCTGCCTCAGCAACTACAGCTCAGAACAGGACACAGCTGGGAATGAGAGGAATTCTTTGCTCCGGGATGCGACCCTCCTCCGGGCCACTCTATTTTAGAGCACACTGAGAATGTCTGGTTCCCCACCCAGAGGAGCAATTGTAAACTATAGGGATGACACGGTCGCACACGTCATCCTCTTCAATCCCCGTTCAAACCATCGGGTGACATGAATCCCTGGGTCATCCATAATGAACAATAGCCTGAAAAAGTTTTCATACAAACAAGTTTGGCGGGAGGGACTGCAGCTGTGTCATCAAATGCACTGTCCTTTTCGCAGAAGGTCGATCAATGCTTTAACTCTTTCGGAGCCCCCAGTGCTGATCCCAGCACCTTGGGAGCTCAGCAGCTGTGATCAATTTCGATATGGGGTACCTGCATTTCGGAAGGCCAGGCCTCCTCAGGTTCCTTCTCAGCTGGGTTCCCTCTCACTGCTTTCGTTGCAAATGATCACGCATTTCCCTCTATAATGAAGCCTAGGTGTGGTCTCATTTTCATCTACGTTGGATCTTGCTACTCATTGGAGCTCATGTTGGAGTGGGGCATAACGTAAGTGAAAGCCATAAAAACCGCGCGTCACGCCACATTTTCATTCATTTGTGTGACGGAGAGAAGGACCTGATTATAAGTTATGATTCCACCATCCCTTCCTCTCTGCCATACGAATACTCTACGCCTTTTCATGCTAGTGCAAATGCTGTGGGATTCTATAGAGTCAATGATCTTTTGTAAACGCTGCCTGCCGTGAGTACATGGCGTGCGACAGTTACTTCACATACACAGCTTAGTGCAAAACGGTGGCGTACAAGCATCCTTTTACACTTCTTCTTTGCACTCTGGCGTGCAAATGAGGACAATTAGGCAGCGGCTACCTGTTCACGCAAAAGTGTATACGTAACAGGTCCCCGCCACAGAATTACAGGGACTTCCAACATGAGGCCCTTTGGGTATAGAGTTCACCCCACTGTCTCCTGGTTTCTTTTTAACACTTCCTTTTCTGTCATTAATTTGTGCCTGGATTGTCTCGGAGGATGCTGGGGGGTGGATGGGTTGGTATTATGTCATATTTTGTTGTGAACCGCAGAGAACCCTGAGAGTTTATTCTCCCGGGAGGATAGCTCAGCGGCAACATGCTCGTCTTGGAAGCAAGACAACATGGAGCAACAGAGGTTCGAATCCCGGGTCCGCGCTTAGAGACCTCTGGGTATTAAGTGCGTTATAAATAACCTATCATATCATAATTCTCGATCCAAAAACTTTACCAGAAATGCTTGGATTCCCAATGTCTGGGGTCTCCTTGATAATGCACCCACAGTGCCAAAACTTTTTGGCAAAAGGGCAGTGCTCACCGCAGGAAGATATATCACAAAGTCCCGGCTGACTCCCAGTTTGCCTAGAGTCTCTGTGTGTGTAACACTGTGAGGAGCTGCAGCGACTTGTGAGTCCCTTTTCTGCCTTTACCAGTGGATTTGCATAAAGACTGCATTGCCGCGCGGAGCGCGGCGCGGAGTCCCGGCTGAGTCCCAGTTTGCCCAGAGTCTCTGTGTGTGTAACACTGTGAGGAGCTGCAGCGACTTGTGAGTCCCTTTTCTGCCTTTACTAGTGGATTTGCATAAAGACTGCATTGCCGCGCGGAGCGCGGCGCGGAGTCCCGGCTGAGTCCCAGTTTGCCCAGAGTCTCTGTGTGTGTAACACTGTGAGGAGCTGCAGCGACTTGTGAGTCCCTTTTCTGCCTTTACTAGTGGATTTGCATAAAGACTGCATTGCCGCGCGGAGCGCGGCGCGGAGTCCCGGCTGAGTCCCAGTTTGCCCAGTTCGCCCGAGTGCGTCCGAGGGCTGAGACCAACTCTATATTCAAGGGCCGATGGCTGCAATGCAGAAGGCTCCTGCGTCGGGGGGGCCTCAGACACGTCATAAGACTTTGCTACAGCGTCGGATGCTTAACCCATGGACTCCCCTGACAAACCATGCAGTGGTCGGCCAGAAGACACAAGGTAAGCCGGCTACTTGCTTGAAGGAGGCCCCCTCAGCGCTTGCGAATCCTTCGGCAGCGCCTATCCAATTGATACAAACAACTGCACAGGTCCATCATGACGTTGCCCCTTTGGTTGATAGCTGTGCGGTCAATGTCATTGATGCAGCGGTGTCTGCAAGCACTAGTCTGGACCACAATACGCTTAGTGCGATTACACATAAGCCCTTGGTAAAACCACTATCTATGCTTTCTCTTGCTGACCTTGTGCCGATGCCACTCCCGCTGCCAAAGTCGCCGTCAACAGAGCACGTATTATCAAATGTGGCCCCAGCCACGCATTCTCATCCTTTCAAAATGTTTTCGCCATTTGATTTGACGGATGCAGAAATAATAAATGCGATTTCGGCCACACAGGAAAAGCTCAATGCTAATGAGAGCTCGCCGGTTCGAGTATATACTTCAACTATGCGACTAAAGACTACTGGACACGCTGTCCCTCCAATGCAGATGATCGCCAACTCCATGGGAGGTCGCTGCCTGACTGACTCTGTCCCTAGTGCCGCAAGCACAGGAGTCTCAAGTGTCCTCAGTGAACATCAGGAAAGTGGAACGGCCTCGCTGGAGCAATCTGGGGTGGCTCCAGAAAGTTCAGTGCCATGCCTAACAAGCACAGAAGGTGTCGATCATTCTGAACTCAAGCTCAATGCCCCTTTAATTTCACAAAAGTCAACTCTGACGACACGGGTTGATAGTGCCTTGAGCAAAGCCCCGGAAAGGCTAAAAATGACCGATGAAGACCCGAATCCAACGTCTTCCAGCGACTCCTGCAATACCTCAACACGGTCCCCTAATGATAAGCCTGCTGGCGCAACCGCCCAAAACAAGATAGCACATGATACTTCTTTGCTGCAGTTTTCGATCAATGACCGTCTGAAGTGCAGTGCCAGTCCGTCCTGCCCGTCGCAGAAAAAGCAGGTGCTCTTGTCTTCCATGAGGTCAGCGCCGCCATCATCAAAATCACGACTGGAACTTTCTGGAGCGCAGGACCAAGGGTTAGTTCGCCACTCTTTAGGAACGGCGATCTTATCTGAAGACAACAACACCACAAAAAGGCACAACGCAACTGATATCCTGCTAAAAAAGAATGCTCCATCAACAGCGCCAGCTACTCCGGCAAAAAGCACAACTTCTGTGAATGAGTTCTCACTAAATCAAACTCCGGGCAAAGATCTTTTGAAAACACCTACCTCGAAAATAAACCTGTCTGCAGGTGCAGCCATTCAACTACACACTAATGTTCTCGCTGCATCATCTCAAGCGATGATTCCGTTCGTAAAGCTCTACGAGACCTTAAATGAGACTATAAGAGACCAAGGCGCTCTCATTCTGAATCTCTCGACGAAATTGGATCAAATAGAGTCTTTTACCAAGCTTATCCAACTTGATGTTCAAGCCGATAAAGACACTAGTTCATTCTGGCAATCTCGTCTTAATGATCTAGTGACCCTGCAACAAGAACGACATGACTTACAGCTAAAATGTCTTTTAGAGGTACTGTCCGAACTAGTACCTCTGTTAAAGTCCGGTTATAGTCCTAACCGGCCCAAATCTGATGTACAATGTTCCGCCCCATTACAAAATGCTGAGCAAGGGTCCAAGCCTACGATGCAGACTATCGAACAATTGGTCACAACTACAGGCCAAACGGTTGGTGCAACACATAAACCGACGAGCTGTCACAGCGCCAAACCATCGTCTGTGGTTTGTGATGCTAATTCATCTGATTGCGTCCTTCTACATGTCTCCTCTGACATAGACATCCCAATAGGTGCCGCAATGGTACCCTCAGCTGATGTTACTCAGGCACATAGAGCAACAACACAAGCTCCTTCTCAGGATGGTGCACCGTCCACATTTGGCATCTTTGTAGGTACGGCTAAATCTTTTGCAACGAATGGTACGGCCAAGTTGAAGGAGAAAGTGAAGCCCACCAAAACGACGTCTACAACCAAGAAAACAAAATTAGCAACTCATGCTGCAACAAAGAGCTTTATAAGAAACATGTCGACTCCACCAAGGCCGGGGCTGTTCAAGCGCCCATCGAACGGAGCAAAGGTGCCCCCCACATCACAGCATACTGATCCATCTATATCTCTGAACCACGGTGTCAAGCGTAGACGTTTAAATTCGAGTGACAGCACGTCAGCCAGTAGGGTGGCAGCTGACGTTCATGACTTGTGTGACATTACTATATATTCCCACCGTAGCGACGAGGAGTCATTGCAACATTATATGGAAGAACAGCCACTGGATTTTAATCTGCCTATGAAATTTGACAATAGAAAACTAAGCTCCCCGACCTCAGAGTGGCAAGTAGTCCAAGGTCGCCGTGCCTCTACTATGAAAAAGGAAGTCATGCCTTCAAAGGATATTTCATCAAAACTGAACCCAAAATTCACATCTAATCAACGTAGCAAACAGCGCTGCTCCCCACCGAGGTCACAAGAGCAGCTGCTGCACCGCACAAAGGACAACAGATGTAAGTTGAGATTGCAAAACATACTTAAGGATGACAATGACTTGAACCTCAACCGTGCAAATGTTTTGCGGTTATTTAAGCATATTCCACCTCTTCGACTGATTGAATCAGATGACATTAAAATAGTCGAGTATGTGACAGAAAGCGCCTCTGACGCGGTGCTCCTTCATATTGATGCCGTTGGGGTACGCAACACCATTCTCAAGGCAGCTGAAGATTTTCTGTTATTCGGCTTTGACATCTCAGTTGAACCAGACGTGGCCAGGAGAAGCTCAAATCCGGTGCAGAAAACTTCTGGTCCAAAATCGAAAAAACAAACAGTTGTGACATCTGTTCGTCACAGTATGTCTTCTGAAACACGTCAAGAAGACTCTCGTCGGTCCGAGAAACAGCTGAGGCGGCAGAGACAGTCGAAGCAGGAATAGCCATGATTGGACTTGCAGGAATCAATCTGCTCGATCCTATCATGGAACACTCGTGGCTCTCAACATTTGTTTCGGGAATTTGACATCCCATTGGATGATGTGTTTGTAATTTGTCTGCAGGAGACCTGGTTAGTTGATGTGCCAATCAGAGATGGCTTCAATATTTTTATCAATCCTGCAATACAAAATACTCAGGGCCGACCCTCGGCAGGACTCTTAACAATGGTTCGAATCTCACGAGTATGGTCTACTCCTATTTGTCGTAATCCTAATCCCTACGTCCAAGGTTTAATTATGCAAGCATGTTCAGATACTCTAAATACAATTGCAACTCTGTTGATCATAAATTGTTACTGGAATCCGGCCAAAATAAATGTCACAGAGTTTACCACAGCAATCAGCTGTCTAATGAAAGAGGCAGCCATGCAACATAATAACTTAAGCATCATATGCTGTGGTGACCTCAATGGCTCGTGGTTTAATTATGATCTCCTCAATCAAGTATACAGCCAGATTCCATATGTAGACTTAGGCGAAAAAGAACAACGTTGGTCAGATATTATGGAGACGTTTGACTGCGTATTGCTGAACGGCAATGTGCGTGGTGATATTCCAGCCCAGGCCACTTGGCATCGTGAATCCATGCACAGTATAATTGATTATTTCTGGGTGTCTAGTAACTTGGGGTCAAAGATTCTGACACTGCATTCACTGACAACGACTAAGAGCGATCATTCGCTGTTGAAAGTGAAATGTCTTCTGGCGGTGTCTGATACTTTGTCCCCATACCGAGGAGCAGTCGAAGTAAATATGGGTGGAAATCGATTGAGACTGAGCGCAAATGAGATCCGTGCTCTAACGGTTAATCTAAGTGAGCTGACTGATGATGTGGAATACACTCCACTGTTACAGAATCATATCACCTCGATCAAAGACAACGCTCAGCAACATAAGCTGCACACCCACCCTTTTAGTAAAGTCCTGGATGCTAATAAGAAAGTTCTAAGAAAAGATGTCCGCAAAATAAAAATGCAAAAAAATGTATCACCCAAGTCAATGCTGGAGAAAGTGAAGGCCAGACGAGCTACCTATAGAAACTGGTTGAAATCCCACAAAGCGATTGTAGAACAGGATTCCGCCGAGATTATGATGAAACTGATGGTTACTAAGAACACACGCGACATCTGGCGAATATTAAATAAGGGCCCCTTCAACGGTTCCAATTCCACACAGAACACAATTTCAGGGGATACCTGGTGCAAACACTTTGGGTCAGTATTCAATAGCGTGCTGAAGGTTCCTAAATGGAAATCAGTGGATAGAATGGGTTCCTGGGATGGCCAGATGTCGCTGTCAGACATCATTGACGCTATTAAGGCCTTAAAAAACTCTCGTGCTGCTGGTCAAGATATGATAAGTAATGTCAGACTAAAAAAAAATCCAGAGATCTGGGCACCTTTCATTGAGTGTTTGTTCCACAAAATCGCAAAATCTAAGTGCTTGCCTAAATCGTGGCTAACAGCAATTGTAATTCCAATTCATAAGAAAGGCTGTTGGGACGCACCTGAAAATTATCGTCCTATTGCCCTATTAGACACCATTGGAAAACTCTTTGGTTCCAATTTGAGATGTAAATTGGTGAGTTGGGCTAAAAAGGCGGGAATCCTGGACATCCGGCAAACTGGATTCTCAAAGGGTACAGGTGTGGAAGTCAACCTTTCGATCCTGTCAGCTTTGAAATATCACGCATTACAGAGTAAAACCAAACTGCATTTAGCCTTTATAGACATGAGGCAAGCTTTTGATGGAGTCAACCGGCAGATGCTATGGGCCAAACTAATGAAATGGAAATGTCCTATGGCCCTTCTCAACCCAATAATGGCACTCCATACGGAGACCTCTTTTAGGGTACGCCTTAATAAACAAGGCATATTATCTGACAGTATTCCAACAACAAGGGGCGTTAAGCAAGGCTGCCCACTGGCCGCGGATTTATTCAAACTATTTTTGGCAGATCTCCCACTTTTCTTGGAGCAAGCACACTGTTTTCCTCCACGTCTAAACGGAACTCCAGTTCGGTATATTGCGTATGCTGACGATCTCGTGCTGATTGATAGAACACAAATCGGCCTTCAACGTCTGCTAAACTGCCTGCATGAATACATAGTTGCAAATGAATTGGCCATTAACCCAGACAAAACTAAAATTGTGTCGATTGGTTCATTAATGAGTAGAAGGGATCGTGCATTTAAATGGACGGTAGGTGGTCAAAAGTTAACGTCTGTTAATTCGATTCGCTATCTAGGCATCGAATTCAACAGCTCAATCGGGGAAGTCCAATGGCTAAATACGCTGAAACTGAAAGCAGTAAGACTGGCACTACAAGCAGCCCTGATTAATAAAAACGTTGGTAAATTTTCATTATCACCGGTGATAACGTTTTACCGTCAAAAGGTTGTTCCTATTCTAACGTTTGGGGCAGAGGCGGGATGGAACATCAGTGAACAAAATTGGAATACTGTAGAGGGTCTTTTTTGGAAACGGGTTTTTAATCTCCCAAATTGTATTCCAATTATTGCAATACGCCACAAACTTTCGTTAAATTCTCTTTTCTCAAATGTGGTTTGGAAGTCCATCTCACTTTGGCGTAAGATGAGAGAAGTAGGTGGTGCGCCAGCATACAGAATACTCACCGCCCCCGACGATTCGCAAATTAGTATCTTGTTGGCACAATGGAGCTCAAGAGTGCAAGAGTGGATTGTAGCAGCGGACATCAATTACTTCGACCTGTTCTCACGCCCAAAAGTGGCAAAAAGAAAATTTGAATCCTGGGCATGGATCATAAATGTGGAAAAATACTCAAATCTTGATCTTTCCAATAAGATAGGTAACGTTCAGAAAAAATTAAATCGTCAACAACCTTACCTCCTGCAGTGCTACAATCGCCAATATCGAGAGCAATTTCTTCGTTTCTGTTTAAATACGTTGACTACGAAAGAAATTCTTTTCCAAAGAAGGCAGCCTGCTATAAACAACAATCTATGCCGTTTCTGTAAGGAATCGGTTGAATCACTGAAACACCTGATTATAAGCTGTCCAGCAATTGCTAATTTACGTTCTGTCCACCTAGGCGAATATGCCCCGCTAAATGATGACATGAACACCTGGTGGTGCCTGATAACCTCAGGCCAAAACATTAAACATGTCTGTGCGGTTGTAAATTTTATGAACCCTCTCCTGAGATGTCCCCCGTAATCAAGTGGGGCGATAGGTTGATGCTCAAAGTGCGTAACTGTTTATCTGATATGTCGACTGTTTATTTGACTTTGTTTGTCTGTTTGCTTGACTATCAAGTGCCTTATATGTTACGATGTTGCGCAGAAGAACCTTGTGGAAAGCATAATAAGACATAATGATGATGTTGTAACAATAATATGTATTGGAAGTTTACACGATTTGAAACAAAAGTCTTCTTTTCTTTTCTTACTTCCACCCTGGTGTTGGAGGGAGAGAGGAGAAGAAACTGTAGCTTTTCAATAAAAATAAAAAAAAAAAAATATCACAAAGGAGATTCAGTCCACCGAACAGTGGAGAGGACGAGGGCAGTGAACTCATTATCCCCACAGTGAGGGAGGAGGCAGAGGCCCAGTGGGGGACATCAGAATGCATTTAATTGGGACGAGAGAACATTTGTCAGCAGATCTGGGACACTTAATGCAACTATTGCACTAAATCCACTGACGGCCATTCTCCTACACCCAAGGAATGCTGCTCGGAGCAGCGCAGCGCCCAACATAGTATCACACTAATTGCATTTCCCTTCCCAAATTAAACCATAGTGCTATACCACACGATCTCAAAAATGAGTTATATGAGGGCCTATCTTGCACTATGGCAAGTACCCGGGGGGACATCGCTCTCCAACCGGTGCCTCTTTCCATGTCTCCTTTTGATTATACATCTATATACACATCTGTGGTGGGCATATTGGCACAGCTGTCTCTTCCAGTAATGTCTCCAGTGCACCGCTCGCACTGCGCAGCTTGTGTTTCACTAAGGACTCATTGACGGAGAGGCCCAGCGCTGCAAATGCAACTTGGTATAATATAATATGCAAAAGTGCGGTGTGGGCTACTAAGGTGAATCTTTCTGCGACTTGGAATCATTACTATCATGTAGCAAAACATCCTCAAATGACTTGTCCTGTCGCATTGTGAGTGGACTGTGAGTAGACCCACTGCTCTCTTCAAATAGAAAAAAATACGACTTGCCAATTTCGCAAATTGCGCCAGAAAAAAAGTTTCATCAATTGCGTGTCCTTTGGTCTACACGTGTTTCGGCCCCTGGACTTTTTCAGAACCGGACGTATACACAAAGGTTGAGATAATTTCTTATGCCTGAAAAGGGTATTCTTGGTGAATACTGGAAAAGCGGGATAATCCCAGTTTCCAAAGGATGAAGAGATAATTTCTAATGCTTGCAAAAGGTATTCTTGTTGAGTCCTGGAATACCTGGATAATCCCTGTTTTTGAATGAGGGGAATTTAACTCCATACATTCAGGAACCGGGATTATCCCGGTATTCCAGGATTCAACAAGAATGTTTTTTGCAAGCACAAGTAGTGTCGTCGTTGTGGGTACTGTTCTTATAGTCTTTAAAGAAAGACTTGCAGATTGGATCTGAGGTGCAAAGGGTACTTTTACTATTTGACAAGCATCCAGACACCTGCAGTCCATTTTGTCTACACAGAGAGTTTCACCACCAAATCCCCCATTCGCGTTTTCCACGCCTCCCCTATCCACTTTCCCAAGGTGTCGTCTCCATCATGCCCCCACTACCTGCCCACCCGCCTCCAGCAAACATGGATGGCCCTCCTGCTTTTCTCATCCACCACCTCCAACCCACCCCCTGGTCCCTCGTGTACTTACCTGCTCCTTCACAACCTGCCACTGCCAACTTGCAGGCTGCCGCGCGCGAGTCACAGCGCGCTATGCAGTCATCCCTATGCAAGGTCTCTTTTGGAGGCAGCTGGACCAGCTATCACAACAAGTACATCTGTGAGGTGTAAATGATTCGCTTGCACAGATGCTACATTTTTATACAAATGTGCCTATTGCCTTACTCACAAAGGTAATATGCACATTTTAGGAGGCCAAGTGAGCAGTGGAATTATGCACGCAATGACTCCCAATGACTCCCATGAATACCTAAGCATTGAGTGCATGTACCAGGTACCTAGCTATTCATTGCTTCCCAGCAAACACGTGTGCAGAGAGCTCGGGTCTGCTAACATGACACAATCCAGCTTGTGGCAACGCTGTTTCGAATTTCGCTTCTGACAATTGAGCATGTTCTGAGCTGGGCCAAAGCAATGGAAGGGGATTTGCTTACCTTTGCGAGTGGACTCCATTTGTGAATATATATATATATATACGCACACACACACACACACACACACACACACACACACTCTCTCTCTCTCTCTCTCTCTCTCTCTCTCTCTCTCTCTCTCTCTCTCTCTCACACACTCTCTCTCTCTCCCTCTCTCTCTCTCTCTCCCTCTCTCTCTCTCTCTCTGTAGATTCACAATATTTAAGCATCTTTCACATGTTTGGATTGCACATGCACGTGTGCCCTTAAAAATATCTTTGAAGGGGAATTGGTCCCATTGTTTGCCCTTTCAGCAAACAAGCAAAATGAATGTACAGGTTTCACCTGATACAAATCCCGCTAAACTGTCTTAATTTGTTGAAACATCTAAACATGAAATGATGGCGAGCTCTTCATGTCCCCTCGCCATCACATATCTTAATTCTCTAGACTCTGGAGGCAGTGTCTGCATCTACTTAATTACAGCCTCAGCTACAGGAAGCAGGATCTTACATGCGAACCAAAAGTATCCCATCGTCACTTAATTAAAGCTTTGGTTTCTTTTACCTTTGATGCTGTTGTCTGGCGTGTGTTGAGACAGATGTCAGAAGGTGGTTGTTGAGCACACAACACGTTCTTTCACTAACTCGTCATTCTTTTACCTATTGATAACAGGGTGCGATCAATTTTCAGAAATCATGGCTTCCTCCCATCAGTGCGCCTGCTCAGTATATACAAAATGGCCGCCAAATGATTGAGTTTTGCCCGTATGTTATTGGTCATGTTCCTCTGGTGAACTGCTATACAGCTCCCCCAGGACTCATATCCCTAGAAAAGAAAGATGTAAGCGCACACGACTAGCTGTCAGACTTTCTCTGCCATATTTGAAATTGACAAAACTATTTTTGGTCCTGATTTTGTTTTGAAAAAAGGGACATTTGCTCCAAAATCAGAAGGCCATTTGTCATCATGCATGAAAGGTAACTCCACAAAATAACCGCAATGCCATGTGGTATAAGGTAGTGCATTCAACTTGAGAAACGCATCCTTACCTCAGAACTCAAAATATCCACTTTGAGAGGGACTAAACTCCAATTACAGGAAACCAAAATAAAACATATGCTTTCATGCATTACCAGTAAATAAATCGCCTATCCTCCCAAGCCATTGTGTGGACATCTGTTTCCTGTGTGATGGAGCTCTGTCATACCATCTAAGACCTGAATGCTTGACAGGCTTGTAGATCCGCGAGCAAGGATGCTGCAATAATTCAAGAGTAAAATGTGATACTGGTAGATCCGCAAGCAAGGATGCTGGAGTAATTCAAGAGTAAAATGTGATACTGGTAGATCCGCGAGCAAGGATGCTGGAGTAATTCATGAGTAAAATGTGATACTGGTAGATCCGCGAGCAAGGATGCTGGAGTAATTCAAGAGTAAAATGTGATACTGGTAGATCCGCGAGCAAGGATGCTGGAGTAATTCAAGAGTAAAATGTGATACTGGTAGATCCGCGAGCAAGGATGCTGGAGTAATTCAAGAGTAAAATGTGATACTGGGTGTAGTTCACTTTGTTTTTCTGCCAATTAAATTTGAGGTAACTGTTCTATTTTCATGCACCCTATACATAACTTAGCCTTCTTTTCCCTAAACCAAAGGAAGACCAAAAAGGGGGCAGGGGTTTGATAACTCAGACCCAATACCACAGACAGCAGTGTAGGCTGTTAATAGCACAGTTCCTCACCTGCAACTCTGAAAAATCTACCAGAACAGAAAACCCCAATTCACATGGTAGGTCACCGAAGCTACAGATCTCTGCATTTGCCATCTTCGTAATGGTGAAAGATGCAAAGGATTAACGGGGAGCTGTGAGTATGTGGTGTTCCATGCCCCTGTCCCCTGTGTACATATGCTAATTGTAGAACTGTGCTACCACGCAAGGTTGCATAAGAAAGTATAAAGGCAAACATTACTGCACTTGTAGTGAACTTGACAGCAAAGTAATGCAGACCACCAACTCAACATGCCATGCTCTGACTCAGGAACCAGGATTATCTCTGCCATGCATGCAAAACGGACCCAATTTAGAGACACTGCCCCCAAGAATAAAGATGTACCTGCCCTGAATGTGGGGAGAATTGTAATTGTTTATCGTGAATGCTTGCCTCCACAAAGAAGCTCTGAAGCCATGGCATAGGCAACAGCTTATGTAGCCTTATTTGTTTACAATCCCTAAGATAGTGGAAGTGTCGTCATATGAAGTTTGACATTGATCATTTCAAAAGGTCAAGGTAGGCAGGTTGGAGTATGTTACTCCTATTTTTTAAAGTTGGGAGTAAAATGATTTTTTAGGGAGTACAAATGTAAGTCCAATTCCCAAATGGGAGTATTTTATAAGTAGGTAAAAATAGGTTTCAACTGGAAAATTGAAATGTTTTGTAAAGTCTTGTGCAAACACTTATCCTCAGCAGCTCATTTTTCAATTGACGCAATTACATGGATACAATCCCTTCTTGGACAACAGAACTATTAGAGTGTTCACACCCACTGCTGCAGCCGATCCAGCACCAGTCACGTGCGGGGTACCACAGGGCTCATGCGTGTCATTGATGCTTTACAATATTTTCCCTAAGCCTCTTTTCAATAGCCTTGACTACTTGGGTGTCACCTACACGAATTATGCAGATGATACCCAAATCCTCATCCCTATCACTGGAGACTATGGGCCTCATTACGAGTTGGGCGCAAAGGGATACCGGTCACCGGTAAGGACACCGGTGCCGGTAATCCCTTTGCGCCCTATTCCGAGTTCCCTTAGCGGGTCCCTTCCTTAATGCCTGATTTTACCAGGCGTTAAGGATGGGACCCGTTAAGGGACTATAGAGCTAATAACGGTACCACAATTTGTGGTACCGTTATTAGCACCTTCCCTCTTCCCATTGAGCCCTATGGGGGCTCAGATGGGAATGGGGAATGGCTTTTTCAATGGGGACTTACCGGTCCCGCAAAGGTCGGAATAGACCGGTAAATCCCCATTGAACTAGGGTGGACTCGGTACCAGTATTGGAGGTAGTCATGGCGCAAATAGCGCCATGATTACCTCCAAACACGGAATGAGGCCCTATGACACTGACACAAAATAACTGAACAAAATCTATCTAATCATTCAAGCATGGATGGCCACACATGGCCTCTGCCTAAACAATGATAAGACAGAGCTATTGCTCATTGGCTCACAGACTAGATTAAATAAACTAGATAACCAGTTTAAATCTTTCAACATTGATGGCATCAGCATCAATGTGTCCAATGTGTCCAAAATACCTTGATTCCTCACCAACTCTGACTAGACAAGTTAAGTTAATGCCACAGCCTCTGCCACAACCTACACATGCAAACTTATAAATGCATGCAGACCCTTCCTGTCGACAGCAAGATGCATTACCTTGGCTATAGAGCTAATTCTATCTAAACTAGATTATTGCAATGCCCTGCAAATAATCCAAAATAATGCCCTTAAACATCTCTAGAACTCACCATATATCGTCAGCAAGACCAAATATACAATGGCTCTCAGTTAAGGATAGAATCTCACTCAAAACCTTAGCACTCACCCATAAATGCCTGTCTAACTCAGCTCCCAAATATTTAGACTGCAAATTTATAAGAAACCTCTTTGACTGACCTACCAGGTCCTCTCAACTACACTGTCTCTAAGTGCCTAGATTTAAGCTACAGAAAGCGAGTGGTAGCAGCTTCTCTGTATCATATCCTGTGACATCAAGCTGCAGACTTAGGGGCTGATTCATGGAAAAGTGTGCAGAGGTCCCGCAAAGCCTGTGCGCCGAGAACGACTCTGAAGTTATTCTGCACGCTCTGAGTATTCATGGAATTGTTTGCGCATAGTAACCGTTCATGCAAGTCACATCTGGAATACCCCCGACACGCCCCCAACCAAAGCAAAAACAGCCAGAACAGTTACCTTTGCCTGCTCCCCCAGGCGCAAATACATGCAACCTTCAAACAATGCGTGGGGTCCCTGGCAAGCAGGCCTGCATCCCAGGGACCCTGCATGGACTCCCCGGTAACTGTTACTGGCACCCCGACAACATGCATGCCATTTATCATAACTCGAGTAAAACTCAGAAAATCTGC
The DNA here is from genome assembly GCF_040938575.1 of Ambystoma mexicanum. Taxonomy (NCBI): domain Eukaryota; kingdom Metazoa; phylum Chordata; class Amphibia; order Caudata; family Ambystomatidae; genus Ambystoma; species Ambystoma mexicanum. Next base: position 733,831,202 of record NC_090939.1, on the reverse strand, counting down.
GTGCAACCCCGCGCAACCTGTTCCTGCAACCCACTACACTGTGTACGCGCACACCTAAGTCAGATCAGAACCCCGGCTGCGTACACGCACACGTAAATCCGACACCCAATCTTACCTCTGAGTGGTGAATCCTATGCGCAAATGTCTGTACACCTGCCTTCGGGTGGCGTATAGTATGAGGGCTTTGCATGGTCATTTCCCCGCCGAGAGGTTGCGAGCTTCGAACAATGAATACATATCCTTCCATGCAATAGTGGGCATGCAATGGACTGCCCGCGGCTCGTCCCTCGTCCCTTGTAACCCCCAGATTTTCCCTTGTTCTTCCTAATTTTCGGAGTTCTGCCCCCTACATTGCCCTCAGTGCAAGCCATGCCCATGCTCTGTGTGGTGTCTCACGCAAGGCACTCAGTGACATACTGAGCATGAGCCAAGTCCAAGCAAAATACGGAAAAGTACCACACTGTTGATTCCATGAATCGACAAACAGGATTTCGCGTGCAGTTTGGTGCGCAAAAGTCCCTATTTTCTGCGCATGTATTTCCATGAATCGGGGCCCTTAGTGAGATTCTACACTTCAATGCACCTAAACCAGAGGATATTCGGGGAAGCCACATACAGATTGTTTATATGCTACAACGTGTTTGTGCTAAGCCTTGGACCTGTCTTGTGATGTTGTGTGTTCTATGTTACTGCCTGGTAAACAGGCCCAACCACTGTAGAATCTGTCTCCAAGCAGTGACACATATTCTATATATTTTGTTTGTCATAAGCTCCAACAAATCGAAGTCACCTATTGACTGTATCTAACAAAGCCCATCAACATACTTTCAGGAGATACCGAGAGGTGAACAGGCACAGGATTGTTACCACGCCGCAGGCACCTTCCTCAGGATCCTAGGCTAATCTGATCCTGCGTGATATCTTTGCGTGGGGCTTGAAACTTCCTCGTGTTGAAACCCAACCTGCTTTGGTTTAAATCCTCTCAAGGCTTGCACAACTAGGGATCAACCTCTCCCCTGGCGAAGGTCCCACCTGAGAACAGTGATGAGGGCTGAAACCGCACAGGCTCTGCTAGAGAGAAGGACTCCACGTTGCCTGATCCAAAACAATTTCTACTTCTAATGTAATTTTCTCGGCACTAAACACCAGCAACCACAACAATGTCCCAATAGAGATCAAAAGAGTAACTGTAGAAAAAACTAAAACAGGATTAAAGGAACGTAAGTAACCACAGGCATTTTGAATGTGTGGGTGTCAATATAAATAGATTCAAAGAGCCATGTTGCTACTGAGATCGTGTTACACGGGACCCAAAGGAAACAATCACTTACCTAAAATGCTTTATTAAAAAAGGCAGAGTTTAACAAGTGGCGTAAGCGCAGCATTAGCGCTCAGCCATGCCACTGAAGACATGGCATAATAAACTGCAGAACCAGGGGTGCACCTAGGCTAACATTCTGGGGGGGAGGCTGCTAACTTCAGAGACTGTGTGGGACAGGGGGAAACGTACGTGTGTGGAGGAATCTAACTTCTTTACGCATTCTAATGAGACTATTCTGGTGTAGCTTCAGTGTTACAAGCGCTTTTTGACGTCTGCAACCACACACGTATGGACTGCTGTGAGAATGAGCTGTCTCTTGTCTGCCCTACCCTTCCAATCACTCCCCTGACATGCAAGTACTAACCCCCACCACAATTTCAATTATCTAAAAACGTATGCATACGATTGCAGGCGCTAACAATGAAATGTTTTACATTAGAAAAGGTTGGGCATTTGTTAACTGTGCAGCAAAGGTCATCGTTTTTTGGCTGTGTCTTGGCACAGCTCTGCAGGTTAGCCTGGTCAAGTCAACATAGTGCAAAATTTCAGTGTGGGGTTGGGGGGGGGGGGTTAAATGCTCTGATGTCTGTATATATATATATGTTTGCAGGGTTTGAAGTTGCCAGGAGCTGGGAGCTATTTAGCTCCTGATTGGAAACCTAAAAGACCCAGGTTAGCTTGACACCAACAGCTTCCAGGAGCTACTTTTTACTCCCCATTCCAAGTAGTGCCTTAGGAACACACATATGTGACATTAACTCTGGGTATTTGGGAATGGGTCTAAAGGAGCAACAGGGCACATGTAGAAGACATTTAAACCACAGTGGGTCATCTGTAATAGACAGAAGGGTACAGTTTGTCTCTCATGCAGAAGTTAGTTTCAGAACTGTGTATATACTCGCTCCTTGTTCCCCAGGGGTGTCACTGGGTGCTGCTAGTTACCCCGGAACTTAAAGTAGCCCCAGGAGCCAGACGTAGCTGCTGGGCAACTAGCATCACCCAGTAAGCAGTAAGCTACGTTTAGCTCCTGTTCAACAAACCCTTATTTCGACCCCTGTGGTTTTATACTGGTTTCCATGTCTGTGTTGAGTTTTACAAAGCGTGGACCTGGCTGGGAAGCAAGGCCCAAATGTGAAACAAGCAGATCCAGGAATATAGGGTAAAGTATTATGGATATAAATTATCACATTTAAGGGGTATAGTTAGGAGGGTACGGAGAGAAGGGATACTGAAGGCCATGGTCAAGGGATACAGGTTAGGCAGGGAAGAGAGGCCCCGTCTGGGCGACAGAGGTTTCCACACAATACGTAATGAAATAAAATGCGTTTCGACAAGGCCCAATTAAAACCTCTGGAGCAAGTGAAGGGTTCAAGATCAGGAGCCAATCATAATGGCGTATTTGAAACGATTGAGAACGTGTGGTGTGGGCGGGCACCACGTAAAATAAAGAACCTTTAGTAATGGTTATACACTCTATTAGGCATCCATCAGCAGCCTGAATGAGCACTCGGTCAGGAAATACAACAGCAGTGAAAACTCTGATGTTCTAAATCATCAGAACTGGGGACGCCACGATGTAGTAAAAACTACTACTGCGTAGCACACACACTTTGCGCTAATACGTGTATTTGGAAATACAACACATTCTGTGCATCTTCATAAGCATCCTTTATTGGTGCACCTGTCGTTCTCTCAAAACTGACGTTTCAGAAACAGTAGCTGATACATTTCGGACCACAGGTCCATGGTCAGGGCTAGTTCGGTCTTTCTAAAATAGATAGCGCACCCAGAAAAATGCAGAGCCTTCTGACGTAGAAGCAGTGGTCGAAGTGAGCGGGAACGGTCGGGAGCGGTGTTCCACTAGTTTTATTTTTTACTGTTTACAGGCAGCTCCTCTACTTATTGCAACCATTTTCACCATTCCAGGACTGTTCTTTGTGAAGTTAAAGCACACTTCTCCATTTTACCAGCAGATATCATTTACAGCTAAACTGAAATCTGTTTCAACTCAACAGGCTGTCAACCAGCATGACTGCAAACCTTGTGTTGCACGTTGCTGCCTTCCTTGCTACTCTGTCGCTTAGCAGAGCCACAGTTGCACTACTTTTTTGGTACACTTCCATCACTGTGTAGAAGATTGTTGTAAGAATCTTTAGTATTTGCTTTCTCTAATTTAGACATTTAGCAATGTGCCGAATCGGCTTCACTTTAATTCTACAATAGCAATGGCCCTCTGGAACGAGGAAACGATTTGCATCTCACAGTGCTGGCCGCATCACTTTTCTTGCACTGAGCAGGTGCTGGGATAACCCCAAAAAAATCGATATCGATTCGGCTGGAAGAAGGAAGGGGAAAATGACCAGACTTCAATAGCAACTTGCCTGGAATACCTGTCATGAAATCCCCCAAACAATTCTGTGTCTGTCTTGAGTGCTGTGTGTGTGTGTGTATGTGTTCATCACATACAAGTAGAAACAAGCATGCTACCTACCCCATGTGCCTGGACTACCGAAATATACTGACCTCCTCTCCTCGCATTTTCTTTTTCAGCACTGCATTGTTAGGGAGATCAGATGTCCCGGTTTTACCGGGACAGTCCCAGTATTTGCCCCCGTCCCGGTGTCCCGACACTTTTTGAAGTTTAAAAACCCTATCCCATGATTTGGGGGTCAGGTGGATATTGTGCTGTTTTTTTGTGAAAGGGATTGAAAAATCTAGAAATCAGGCAAGCTGCCGCTCTCCTTATTCAGTTTTAACCCCCTACTTCCTACCTTACTCCCTTCTTCTAGGTCTTCTCTCTACCTCTGTGACTCCCATTCGCTGGGACAGGCCACCGATATAGAAATAGGACTATCCCCTCTGCCAGAGCAGGCCACAATAGAGAAGTAGGACTCCAGTTTTATTAGCGTCCCATTTGTATTTCAGTCCTTCTTTTTTGTTTATTGGCCCTGAAACTGTAGTCCTACTCCTATGTCAATGTCTGTCCCAGTTTTTTATTTTGGAAATCTGGTCAACCTAGGTATGGTTACATTCGGGTGTGGGCCCAATATGCACTCTGGACATGCCTCAGCGCCATGAGACCACCGCAGTGGTATCTTGTGATGAAAAAATGACAGTATAACGTCTAACAGTGGTGTTGCTAGGGTGGGGCCAAGTGGGGGCCCAGGCCCCTTCTCTGAAATCCTTTGCCCCCTTGCACCTCCCTACAGTGGTATACCGAGGGGAGGCATGGAGAGCCAGACTGGGATATTTGTCAGTGGGACACCTCTACCGATAGGCACCTCAATGAGTGTGCCCACTGGGAAAGGTGTCATGCTGGCAGGACAATGTGTACTGAGCAATTCCTGCTGAGCACGCTGATTGCCCTGGCAGCAGGACACCTTACCCTTTCAGAACGGGAGAGGTGTCCCGCTGCCTGGACAATGTCCCAAGGAGCAACGGGCAGCAGAGGGGCTCTCACGTTGCTCTGTGTCAACAGATCATTTCAATGTGAGCCATATGGCACTTATGGGAAGGGGCAAGGGGGGACTATTAGCAGGGACTTTTGGCCCTTTAGAAATGTGAATGGGAGGGAGTGATCAGAAGTGAGAAGGGTGCATAATGTTGCATTCTTTATGAAATTACTATGGCTTTCAAACCGAAGCGGGGTTTGTTAGGCTCACATTTATCTACATGATGCTATTGTAACTTTGCATGCAGGATGGGGAGAATAAAACTAAAGCCATACTCTTATTGCTCAACATATTTCTATGACAATGTATATAGTGTGTAGTTAGTGTACTATGAAAGGATAGTTTATTATGTAATGTGATTTGCTTCCAAGGCATTGCTATAAAGTATTATTTAAGCACATGCAATGCAAAGCAAAACCTTAATAAATATCTCTATCAAAGATGTGTTCAGTTGCTTAAATTATCCACTTCCTGGTTTCACCATTTAACCAAAGTGTGTGATCCTGGGCAAATCATTTAATCACACTGTGTCTTATCTGCAGCTCTGTAAGTGATTCACTTAATAGCTTATGTTAATATATAGGTACGACGTCCTTTCATCGCGGGATGTTTTTTCGCATGGTTTTTTACTGTGATTTTTTTGCTGAAATAACCAATAAACTTTTTTTGGGGGGTTAGACAAATATATAAATTGGGTGTGGGTGTACAGGAGTATAAAAAATTAAAGGGGATGGGGGTTTGTGGGGTAACCCCCAAAAATAAAATAAAAAATGTGATGATTTTTTTTCATTAAAAAATCTGCAGTAAAAAAACCTGCGAAAAAACATCTGGCAATGAAATGACATGGAACAAATATATAATGCTGTTATTTTAAAAAAAGCCTAATGACAATAGAGTTGCTCCATATGGGGGGGGAAGTAGCAGACCTTTTTTGTGGCTCACCCCCCCACTCTTGCAATTCTGCATACTCCCCTGCCCCCTGTCTGGGCTACTCTCTCTGCACTGCCTGTGGTCCACCTGCACGGCACACACACAGAGCCGCAATACACAGGACTGTAATGCTGAAGCCGGGGATGGCTACAGGCACGGCAAATGTAGTGAAGAACGGAACATAAAGGTGCACACAGAACAGCGGCACAGGGATGATGGTCAGCAGTCGTGGTCCAGGGCTTGCCATTGCTACTGCATGTGTGCGCACGCATGCAGAGCTAGGTGAAAAGGCAAGCCCTGCCCCCTGCCAGAGGGAGTGAGGCCACAGTGAAAAATGACCCCAATTTGAATTTGAACAATCAGGCCGTCCCGGACACTGATTGTTGAAATTCAAATTGGGGTCTTGGCGGTTAGCTCAGCCCTGACAGGATTTTTCTGGCCGAGCCCCCAGCTTTGCTGAGGGAAGCAAGGGGCTTGGTGATCTAATCTGCTGTCCTCCTTTCCCTAGCCGTCACTTGCACGTTTGCAGGCTTTTTGCTCAGTCTGTTTTTTCTTTCTTTTGGCCTGAAAGGGACACACTGCCTCGAGACATCAGAGAGGTTCCATCTCTGCCGAAGACACTGCTTTAAAGGATCATATCTTGTCGCTGGTTGACCGCTGTTATAGCGCGCACACTGACACACACTGCGCTCCTTTAGTTCACGTGCCCGTCTTGATATACTCAGTGCTCTTGCTACATTTGCACTATAAAATGTCCACACAAAGACACTGCTGACAAAGTAACCCACAGCCCCAATTGCGCTCTGCACACACCTTCCAGAAAAGCACCCGCAGCCAGATGCGAGATGCACAAAAAGGCATCGCGAACCGTGGGTAGTAATGGCACACTTGTGAAAGGTCCTCTACAGCAGATGGACACAATATGGACACTGTATCATTTCAAAGTGCAATGGCAGGTGTCCATTACCAGCCAATGACCAGAGGCAACATGTAAACCAATTGCCCATGAAGGCCCGAAACCAGGAGTGCACTTAGCTGATGCTGTGTGTGTGCTGGGTGATATATTGAGCTTTGTAGATATACGGATATGCGGATATGTATTCTTAATATCGATATAGGATGAGACAATATCGTTAACATCAAGCTATATACATATACACAATAGAATTGCATGCTGAATAAAAGCACGATTTTTACCTCCCCGGCCACTTTGGACTACTTGGTAAAAGCAAACACATTGCCCTTTTATAGACGGCCCTCCTACTTTTGTCTGTGGCCCCCTCTGTGCCCCACTCCCTAAATAAAATGAAGCCATCCCTGTGGCTGCAGATAGGACGCAGGCTCAGCCCAGCGGTACAGAGGCTCGGTACAATGGCAGCAGTAGGACACGCTCCTGCGTAGCCTCGCCAGACCAACGCATCTCAGACGTCAGACCCATTGGGTTCTGCAGAGAACACGCAGCCGGAAAAAGCCTGGCCAATCACGGGCCTCACTGAGTGACAGGACTGACAACAAGTGTGTCAGTTGAGTCCAAATGGGAAAACAGAGCGAGGTTACAAGCTTGTGTCACATCTACCACCAACCGTGCTGGAGCTGTGCTTAAACCGGAGGCCCTGCTGGCTGCTGTTCTATTGACTCGGCGTGCGCTTGTGTATGTGTTTCCCCACCCGAGCTTTATTTCACATAGGAAAGCAAAGTTGGTGTTTGTTCACTCTCTCCAGCACGGACCAAGGCCGGAGGGGAGCGGCGCAACCGCGGGGTAGCGCCAGAAGCAGACAGGCCCTCTTTTCTATGGAAAAAAAACAGACGCTTTTCAATTTCATTCAGGTCGTGCACTCGAGAACGGGCAGCGATTACAGGTTCAAATCCGCAATCCGACCTCATGACCCACCCCCGCCCAGCCTTGTGGAATTTTGGCCTCGCAAATATGACCCTTTTCCCCGTGGATTCCCACACCTGTTAATTCGGGCACACTGATTGTTTCGCTCGGCCTCGCAGCGGTCCCTGGCATTCCTGCCCTTGATCTGGCACTCACCCCCCTCTGGATTTTGAAACACTACACTGGTCAAACATGCTGTGCTGACGCAGCTATACATCTTTAAGGAGAATCAGGGGGAGGGGTAAGTATGGCTGAGCTATGCCATGCGAACTCCTTCTCTGAAACCTGGACATTAGGTGGTCACGCCTTGACATCATGCTAGCATAGGGCTGTTGGGCTGTGTCATGTCAGTTTAGGGTTATAGTCCCACGTGTACTGTGTCGTGCACTCCACCCAAGTATTAACCATCTGCAAAAGCTCTTGGTAAAGTAAAAGTTAACAACCCGTAAAAACCTTTCTGGAAGGTCATGTGCCCAAAACCTTGTTCCAACCAATCATTGGCCCATCCGGGCACCCAGTGGTATGGAGAATGCAGTATGTGCGAGCCTCATGGCAGCAATAGTTCCGCAGGCAGCCACTTCTGCCAGAGCACAGAGGTACATGGCTGGCCCTTGTTCAAGATGGCTGCCCAATAATACCTCCAGCGTCAGATCTACGTAAAGCTCAGGGGTGTTCATGGGTGAAGATATGCTGGACTGAGCAACGACATGTCTGTTGACTGAACATTTGGGTGCTGCCCGTAGGCCTTCCACCTACCCTATAGCTCACCTAATAACCTAGCTGCCATTGAATGGCGCCTTGGTTTTAGAGTTTTAGAAAACGTACACATTTGAAAGGCGGAAATGGATGAGCCAGAATGAGATGAAATACAGGTAATACAGTAAGAGAGTCCCAATACTTTTTTTTCCGGTGAATTCTGCATCGTGTAAGTTTCATAAAACTGAGCCTTTCTGTTTCGAGCTCGTTAGCCGTCCGCTGCACCAGGTTGCAAAGACACCTACAGATTACTGCACACTTCTCTATGACCCGGCCCTAAACGTGAGCTTGCACATACATGTCTAATGGGGCAGGTGGCTGATGTCTCAATGGGAACCGGTTGCATCTGTGGACTGCAACACTTCAGCACAGGCCCAGGCTTTGGCTGCAAACTGCACTGCAATGCTACTGCACTAGGAGTTTGGACGCCCACCTTTGGGCCTCTTCCCACCTATTCGGTTCATTTCGATAATGAGTGTTAATTTCTCCTTTCTGTATGTGGACGGTGGACACCAACAGGTTTCCCCACGATGTTGTGCTGTTGGCCAATCCAGTCGATCGACTGGTGCAAACCGAAGAATCGTGGAGGAGTGGTAGTGGACAAGATGGCATTGCAGGGTATCCAGTGATTAAGTCGCCCGGGAAAGGGATGCCAGTGGGCTACTTTCCCCAAATTTGCACTTTCACAAAAATCAAGCACATTCTTCAAATATTCTAAGACTGGAGTTAGTATAGAAAATGTTACCCGTAGTTGAATATGTGGGGGAAGGCTTTCAGGGGTGCAGGGGAAAAAGTCACCTACCTGGAAACTTTTTACCAAGGGACATTTTCACATAGAACCCGTTACAGATGTCCAATGGGGCAAGTTGACCTTTTCCATCTCATTGGATCGGCCAGAACATCTCGGAGAGTGTCATATTTGGAGGTTATGTGCTGCTTGCGGGTGGGCTGTCATACCTGCTTTAATCTAAAGGCATGCTGGTGCCAGAGGTCCCGAAAACCTGAGGCTGCAAGACAACTTTAGACCTAAAAGTTTCCATCTGCTCGAGTCCTAAAAAAAAGTGGGGGGACTGTGACACACTCTTTGGGAAGTGACACCAAAGGAAGTTAACATATCCTAAAGTGAAATATGAAAATTTCATTAAACTTATATTTCACAATTGTAGAAAGTGCACAGGACAAATGTTGAGAGAACAGATTTCCCTGTTACATTGCTTGTTAATTACAAGAGGTATGCACCGTTTTAGATGTAATATAGCCTTATAGGCCGAGGGAACGGGTCACTATTTTGGGTTAATGACCCACCACCAAGTCATGGCCGAGGGGAAGCTGAGTGCCAAAAGTAGGTGAAAGGTCATTATCCGATGAGATAATGACCCATCTTGAGGTGCGTAAGGCTATTAGCACATAGTGGTAGTAACAATACATGATTTGGAGCTCTGGTGGCGAAGTTAAATTTTAATCGTGAATAAAGCAAATAGACAAGCTCAGTTAGTAAATTAAATGTGGTTTTATTTTGTAGTGTTTAAATAACAAGGCTGTCTTCATAAGTTAAGTATTTTTATTGCAAACTTAATTAAACTGGAGTGAGTTTTACATCTGCATGCATTAGGTTTCATGTAAAAGTAACAGGTTATCTATAATTAAGTGAAAGCATATTCCCACGTTTTAGCTTTCTTTCTGGTGTGTTACATATGTTGCTGTCATGAAAAAAAAGGTCCTCCCAGAAAGGAAATGTCTTGTTGAAAGAAACCTTACCTGGGATTTACATTGTGGTTTCCCAGTCTGCCTTTTGAAGTCAGAATTTTCAGAATGCAGTCAGTACCAATAGTTATTGATTGTGCTCTGAATATTCTGATTGGTTGAGAGGAGGCCAATAATGATTTCTAAAAGCTAATAATCTTTCACAAAAATGTCCCGTGTAGCAGGATGTCAATATGAGGCCTTTTAGTGCTTCATGATACGTGATTTGTATGGGGCTCTGGCTATGTTTCTTGCGTCCCAACTGCATGACTGGGGCGTGACTCTTGACCCCGGCACTTCACTTCAAGTGGGTGCAGCAAATAGTTATGTTTTACAAATTCTTTAATTTCAATGGTTTATGCCTTAACAGGGATAAGACTGAAATCCTTATCCTCGGTCAGAAAGCCACGATAGCCAAGCTCAATCCTCAATACGTCAACATAGATAACTCCACCATCTCAATCTCATCCTCTGTCAAGACACTAGGTGTCTACATCGATGCCAATCTATGAACAAACAAGTCACTGCTATTGCCTCCGCATCGGCTTTCAGCACTAAACTCATCAATGCCATTAAGCCCTACCTCTCTAAACCCAATTGCCTCGCAATAGCCAGAGCAACCATAGGCGCCAAACTAGACTACTGCAATGCTCTCCTTGGCGGCACCTCCTCTAAAAACCTACAAAGACTACAAACCATACAAAACAATGCTCTACAAGCTGCCATGAGCATCCCCAGAAGAGACCATATATCGCAAGCCAATCAGTTCAGTGGCTCCAGGTCAAAGACCGCATTACACTCAAAATCCTCAAAATTACGCACAGATGCATCAACCACACAGCTCCTACCTACCTATCAGAAGCTATATCAAGAACCGCATCTGCGCGCCCAACCAGAACTCAGTATACCAACCAACTGCACATCCCTCGCATCAGTAGAGCCAAAGCCGGAGGGTTAAGGTTCTCATACATTGCACACAAACTACGGAATTGACTCCCTGCCACCCTTAGAGCTGAATCTTCCATCCATGCTTTCTGTAAAAATCTCAAATCCACACTTCTCAACTAATTTTTTCCCTCTCACTGACCACTCGCTTCTAATTGTATATTGTATTATACATGTAATGTAATTTTTTTCTGTACATATACCATAATCCTTTACAAGTGCATATGACAACTGTATAATTCTGTAATCAAATATGCTCATTTCATGTAACAAGTGTCACGATAATAATTCCTGTAACTAAGCATGCTCATTCTCTGTAACAAGTGCCACGATGACTAAGGGGGAACAGCGGGCACCCTCTTAAAAAAGTGGGTGCACCCTGTCTACACGCATGCTTGATTTGATTTGATTTATTGATTTATAGAGCGCTTTACACCAAGGCGCTGTTCCGTCGACTTGTCTCTGGTGGCAATTAGTGTTGAACAAGGGGCAAGGGACGGGAGAGTAGCTCAAGGGCAACGTGCTAGTCTTGGAAACAAGACTACGCGAAGCAGCCTGGGTTTGATACCTGGTTCTTCACTTTAGAGGCTGTAGACAGGCATGAAGTTTGATAAAATAATCCAATTTAATTGTTTTTTTTTCAACACATCACACGCTATGCCCTGCAGATCTTAAGCCGCTAGATGCAACACTGGCATCAATTTCAACCTTATTATTTTTTTTAAAGGGCTTATGTACATATCTTCTTTTTTTATAAGGGGTTTAATATAGACTTCATGCTTCTATATTTTATTGTTATTATTATTGTTAGGTTTTTTTAATACTGTCCGCTCCCACCCCCTCACCACCTTAGTAGTCTGAAAGCACGGAAACCATTGAGGCCCACCCAGGCACAGCAGGTGCTTAGACAGCCCAGGATGCGCTGACCCGGAAAATGGTGTGATATAAATGAAGAGACGGAAATCCCTTGAGGTCAAATCTGGCGAGGAACATGAGAAGCTGTGTAAGCAGGTGGCAGAATAGTGGAGAGGGTAGTATTGTGAATTTATATGTGAAGTCTTCATGACAAAAAAGTGCTTGACAGCATTTTCCTAAATACTTTATTTTGGCAGCTCAAGGAGCTCAAGGATGAGGAAATAAAGTGATTTTCTCAGGATCCCAAACTCGTTCAGGTGGGGACGCGGGATTAGAACTCAGGTCTTCAGACTTCAAAGCAGGCATTCTACCACCAGAGCACCCCTCATTCAAAATTCCAATCGCTCCACCATATTCCTTAGTCACACTGATCCCTGTAGTTCTATGAGACAGTCCCTCCCCACCTGAAACCTCTCTGTTTTCTCAGGCAAAGAACCCACAGGGTAGGAGCACATTTTCATTAACAATGCGGTTTGGGAGTTTTAACCACAGCAATTTTCCCAATCCGCGACAGGATATTTGCTTTTGCCATTTTTTTTTCTCTCCTTCTAAAGTCAATAAATGTTTAGTGCACCGAACAAGCGTGAGGGCGCCGATCTGCATGCGGAGTATGCCGCCATTGCTAGAAAGCCTTTCTTCTATTAGGACCATTAGCTGTGCCTCGGAGCACCATTTCCCTTTTTTTTTTCGATAAACGGGGCCTAAAAGCAAGCAAATGTACTGTGATTGCATGCCAGAATGATGGCCACTTTCATAAGCCATTAGCTGATTCCAGGCAAAGGGGACAGGCAGCCGAAAAAATCAGGAGCCATGAACCACCAACAAACGGAGGGAGAGAGAAGCAAAGGCTTGCGCCACAGAGGCACAGGTGGCCCGTATTATGGTGACGCTCTGCATTATGCGGCTCCTTGGGCTACCTGCTCCCCGCTGCAAGAGGTAGTAGGTCTAATGCCCGCTCTACCCTGTCAGCCCATGAGCTATGGGTAAGTAGAGGGCCAGGCATGTACCCACAGCCTGGTATTGGCCAATGAACAGATACACAACATTGAACCAGCAAAGCCTTTCCGGTAAAAACAGTCGGAGCTTCAGCTCATTGTTTGGGACCGTAAGTCGTCGAACCCCATGCTAAAACATCTTAAAGGCACACTATGTTTTTTTAGAAGTCAATATACTTTCAAGCTTAATATTTGGGGGATTAGCAGACTTTTGCGACAAAAGAAATGGAAGTCATTTGTAAAGTGAAGTAACAGAGAAAGTCCACTTGCTCTCTGTTTTTTTTAATGGTAGGATTAATTTAAGCCTCAATTTGACCACAGGGAACAGAGAGGCATGCTTACGAAAATCAGAATACCCCCTGTATATTTGCTTCATACATGTCTACTACTCTCTGCTATTCAGCATCAGGGTGGCCTCGTATTTTGCCTAATCGGCCATCCATCGACAACATGTTGATGTGCTTACCCAGATACTTGCCTTGATAACGACCTGGATGGTCGAAACACGTGTCGGCTGGTTCCATGCAACTTTTGATACAAATATAAAGATCACATTTGCTATACAACAAGATCTGATGTGAAAGATAAATAGCTTTACATTGGCCTAGCTGGCAATGGGTCTGCTGCGTCTAACCAGTTTACATCAACTCTTAAAGCAATTCCATTGAGTTTTTTATTCAAGGTTCCCCCAAACACTCCTGCTTACATTTCTCTAGTCCAAACCATGTTATCTTGAACCATATGTTGTTCCCTGCTATCAAAGCCAAGAACATGCACAGGAACTTGGCCCTGCCCTCTGATTTGACTTGCAGGTAAACTCAATTCTCATTTGGTAAAGTTAACCCCACATCTCAGTTCCATAAAATAGGATATGTGTGCCTCTGATCTCCGATCCAATTTACAATCCCTCTGCTCCAAAACGAGATTACTGCAGTGCTCGCCAGAATGGAGCAAATGCCCTAATTCATCGCACAGCTTCAAATTCTGCAATACTCCACGGCCAGTCCCATTGCAAGCGTAGACCATGGCCCTTTCAAGCACCCTGTCTCTACCCCTCTACCTCTCCCCCCATTAATGGGTCCCAAATAAGCATCGAAGCCAATTCCACAAGCTCACCTTTACTCACAAAGCTCGGCCTGGAAATCGCTGAAATATGTCTCCAACCTCATCTCCACATACAAGCCTGAGAACTTCCGGCTTCCGGATCAGCCCACGTGCACTTGATGGACACTCCATCTTACAAGGTTTCTGGGGCAGAGGTTTTGCTGTACAAACAGCTTGGATTCGTGAGCGACTGTCCTAGCAGAACTTCTGGGGCTCAGACAACCTTATGCTTATGCGCAAACTCCTGAAAACTTTGCTTGTCTCTAAAGTCAATATTTAGTTCTTGTATTCCATCTCCTGACCTGGTATCAGGAAATAATATCCCTATGTATATGGTCGCCGTAAATAATATAGCCGGGAAAATGTCGTGGCAATATTATTTGGGTGATATTTTTGCATGGCGAGATTTTTGTGGCGACATTATTACATGGAACGCCGGAGAGGGCCCTCTGCACAGCACATGCAAGTCTAGTCATTAATGAGCCACTTTGCCCCCCTTCAGATGGAACGAGGATGCACGATAGTGTGTGGTGACAGCAATGTCGTTGGCGGCTCAAAACATGAAGGGTGATAGCATTTACCTATTCACAATTCTAATCAACTGATCTAGGTCAGGGGTTCCATCAGATTGATCTAGATCAGTTGATTAGAATTGTGAGTAGGTAAATACTATCACCCTTCATGTTTTGAGCCTCCAACGACATTGCTGTCACCACACACTATCGTGCATCCTCGTTCCATCTGAAGGGGGGCAAAGTGACTCATTAATGACTAGACTTGCATGTGCTGTGCAGAGGGCCCTCTCCGGCTGCAGCCATGGCATCAGAGCATTATCTTCATCACTTCCCAGAAAGCCAGTGGCATCTCGCTGCCTTAGCTCAGCAATGTCCAATAGGGCGGCTGCACTCCAGGGAGCACCCTAGCCTGCATGTCCCCAAGCTGTCAGTCTGCTGCCCATTACTCCAGCCAAGCGAGAGGGAGGCAACTCCAATAACAGGGTGTGCTCTGAATGCAGATTATAGGATCGTTAGTCACTGTCTGGAGTCTGGGATCTGCTAGCACTGTCTAGTAGGGCCAGTCGGGCGCCGCACAAGTTCAGGCTAACCTCAGTAGTGGAATCAGACACAGCGCAGCGAAACAGCATGCTGCCAAATCATCATCAGGCTTGTTGTTTGGGTTATTAGGTGGTGCTTGTGCCACCTATAAGCCGAAACTATTGCATTAGACTACAGATAGAGTGAAAAGGCATATGAGGAGGGACAACAAATGTGTAAGTGTTGTTTGTCTATTTGCCCACCCATTGACTGCTCATGGCTATGCTAATCCCTCTGGCCATTCTCACCCAGATCCTGCCCCTCACACCCAAAATATCTCCTCATAGGAACTCTTTGAGCTCACTTTCATCAAGCCTTACCATTAAACGTTGCGCTGGAAGTGCATGCCAGTATTTCTTCAAAGTATTCTTCTGAGAGTGTTTGCCTTAATTGGAGAAGTAAACACGTTACTGGCATAATAAAAATGGCTTAACCAGGTCTACCACCCGACACTCAATTTATAAGCACCATGTGTGTCCAATGATGTCCTGTTGAAAACAAGCATTGGCAAAGCCAACAGTTTTGGCATGTGTATTAGAACTAGGGATTTGCACTGCTTTTAGATGTCTAGGTACCCACACACGTTTACACCTTCTACCATCAATTGCCAGTTAATACCTCTACAGTGCCTGACAAATGCATTTCCCATGCCCACACAGAAGCCCAAACGGTTTGCATTGCCCATGCATGTTTAGCTAGCATTTAAAATGAACTGAGTTAGCCGAGAGCAGCAATTACATATGTCACCATTCTACAAACCTAAATGGTACACATTGTATCTTAGATTAAAGGATGAGTGCTCTTCCCCACACCCGGGTTGCCATCCATCACATCAAGTTAAGGCACTTGCCTTGCCTCTGTGTGGTCCATGAGCCATTTTCTGAGTTTCACAATTAACGTTTGCTGGCGCTTGTAGTTAAACACAAAGGTTGTTGTTTAGGCCACCTCATGCGACTCTATGCGGCTCTCTCTGTACCTATGAATAGCTCAGTCGGTGATGTCATCATTTCTCCTGTTTGCTAAAGCAGTCACATTGCCCTGCAGACAATTTAAGAGCTCTGAGCAAACAAAATGTGTTGTCCACGCAGTGTATAAAGGCACGAGGCAAACACAGAACAGATAAGAATGGAGGAGGCATAGACAGTCCAAAGGTCTAGTTTTATACCATACCTTCTCACCCGGCTTCAATCACGTGCAGATTTCCAATGCAGAGTTCTGGGTAGGCATGGGCCTGTGTGGGCCACTTTTGGATTATACGCAGGTATAACAACAATTAGATGTGTGTGCAGCCTTCTCTCACTTGTATGACCTCCCTAACTGAGGCCCAGTGTTTAGATGAATATTGTAGATAGCACTTAATGCTCCGGTTAAGTCAATTTTTAAATGCTCCCACCGGTGGCCGGTAAGGTGTCTATAGCACAGGGAGATGCCCTCATTTGTGCAGGATCATACACTTTGGTCACGTGGACAAAACCACTGCCATCCACAGTGGTATCCATTAGCCTAGGTCGTGGGTCTGCAAGCTGTAGCTCTGCAGATGTTTTGGACTACAACTCCCATGATCCCTCACCCACGAGTATGTTGGCTAGGACTGGTGGGGTTTGTAGTACAAAACATGAGCACCCCTGGCCTAGGTTAAGACCTTCAATTATAGGTTCAAATGCTGCTGCTAGATTTTAAATTGTTATTTTCTTCCACAGGATTGCAGACCAGGGTTTGCAAATGTTCAGAATATAGCGTATTCAGGTAAAACCATAGATGAATGCCTGTGTGCTGCGATCCAGTTAAAGCTGTTAATACCTGCTGTCAAATGTTGAATTCCCTACTGACAAATGCTGGGGACAGACATTATACAAAATCTTGCAGGCCGATGTTTCACACTAGCAGGAGCGGGTGTCCTGCAACCTTTAGGGAGAAGCAACGAGAGGGTGAAATGCCAAATGCAACGAGACCTTTAGTGATAATCACAACTCATTTAGAGGTTTTTGTGTTCAATTAGGTGTGGCAGCCGGCACTAGTATGGCACACTCAAGGGAGAGATGTTGTCCTCTTAAGGAAAAGGAAGACGACAATTTTCAAACTGGCGCCAGTTCTAGGACAGTGACATAGAGGAAGGACTAACATGGGAAGGGCTAGCATAATGGCATGAATGGCAGAGTCTGTCACATTTCAAGTGTATGCGTGACTGTGACCCAGTCCTGCCAAGTTTTTAGAGTTGCAACCTGGTTCTCGATGGGCCAATCCGCCACTATGAATAAAGGGCCTACTGCCATTGGGTTCGAATTTTAAAATATTCCCCATATACAGAAAAATACACGGGTGGCATTTTTCATTCTTTGAGCGTGTCTTAGCACGTCTGCCATGTCATCAGAAGTGTTTCCCCTGAATGGGCGCACGCCGTAGCAAATCACGTGTGCGGCCGGAGCCAATCATAGCTAGTGACGGAAGGCGGAAGCTGCTATCCCTAACCTCGTCCGTTACGCAGCTGACAGGCACAGTGGGAAAACGTGCTATTCCGACCGGGAGTTCCTCCTCCATGAACCGACACGCCCACTCCCCATTCACCGTAATTCCGTCTCGCGCGCATTTGGCCAACCCGATGCTGCCGCCCGCTTCAAAGGCAATTGCTTTGAGGAGACCTTCAGCTAGACAGTGAATGGAGGCAATGCTGCCTGTCTGAATGGGCCGCCGCCAGATTAAATACATCAAACTCGCCCCGTCAGCAGCCGAGGAACCTCACACAGGAACCAGCTCGAGTGAGAATAGATTGCACATGTGGAACCGCGACCCCCGCTTTCCCCACCACACACATCCATCTCCCCCTCGCGCAAGCATAAACGTCCACACACCCTGTCATTCCCGCTGCAGGCTCACACGCGCAGGGGTATTCTGGGACTGCACCACAATGTCAGCCCAGGAGGCGAGGCTCGGGTTATTCGTGTATGGAGAGGAGAACATCGCTCAAGAGGGCCCGAAATCAAGCATAATTGGGTGGCCACCCCACATCCTACCTACCCTGGAGAAGGCAGGAGCGTGAATGTGCTGAGGGGCATTTCAAAATAAGGCGCCAACGACGATATGTGTTTGGTGATTAAAGCACCCAGAAAATAGTGAAATAGTGGGCTGCAAACCAGGACTCGTGCTGCATGCATATGTCTTTTGGGTATGCAGTGATAGAATTGCAGCAAAAATGTTGCCTGTACAAAAAATCGCCATGGTTTGGCCCGTTAAAGGTGTACCCCATTACACCATTTTAGGGGAGCGGAGGTTGCAGTGGTGTCTCCCGCCCCCTTACATGGTTTAATGGGTCCTGTGGTTGCGGGGGTGACCCCCGCATCCTTTACATGGATTGCGGCGGCAAAACCATGGCCTTTTTTCCGTAATATTTTATGTCCAAGGCCATTTTTGCTGCGATTTTAACACATGGAACCGTCCATTGGGGCTGCGTGTGTACGTCTATGTGTGCTGGAGTTGCATGTTTCCGTGTGCTGCACATTTGGGACCTGTGTGCTTCACAATAGACATCCGTCCACCACACTTCTTTGCTTTTTTGTTCTACATATGTAGGTGTCTGCCTGCTCTACATTTAGCCAACAATATGTTCCTTTGTGCTGCACATAAATCCCCTTGGACCTGCTTTTGTAGGTCACGCCTCGTGTACTCAGGGGAGATCTGTGTTCTCCATATATAGGGCTGCACATGTGGGTATTCAAGCGCTGCATGTTAGGCTTCTGTGTGCCACCATTAGGTGGCTTTGACGTGCCCTTGCAGGTTGCTTAGTCCGTGTGGCAATATGCAGGTGTCTCTGTGTTGCTCCTTCGGGCCTTGCGTGCTGCATGTGTAGGGCTCTGCGTCCTGCATTTTTCACATTGTGTCTCACTTTGCTGCATATTAGACCTTAGTTGGCTGCACTGTAGGGCTCTATGTATGGAGATCTGTGCGCTGCACATTATTTCTACTTGCCTATTGATTTGATCTGCCACCATACTTATGACATGATGTGATCATTATGTTCCTAGTGGGCCCTGGACGGCATACTGGCCCACATAATTCCCCATGCTACTTTTGCTCTTCTGGAAGAGAATGAAGAAGACCTGTCTCCAGGACAGATGTTGACACTTTTTTGTATTCTGGGAATATGGCATTGGAAAACCATGAGAGGGTTATGTGAGATTATGAACGTTCCCCTGTTTGCACAGTAAACTGCGTTTCTAGAAGGACATTGTGTCTCCTTTTCTACTATGATCATGCTGCTCTTGGGTGAAATATATTTTACTGTGTGCATGGGTGAAGGCACATACACAAGTTGAGCTCCATGGAGTGATATGGCCACAATGTCTGCATACACTATGTGACAACTTCAGCCTTTTGTGTACATCACACCTTTTAAGGGCAGTTGTGGCCCCTTATCTGTGCCTGTGAGCTCCCTACGTCTCACAGATGAGATGTAAAATGAACTTTGCTGCGCTTGGAAGCAGGCATTAACCAGAGAGTTAGGCGCCAAAGGCACCACGAGAAATGACAACTAAAATGGTCAGCACTCCTGGGGAGAGACATCACAAGTTGACTCCAGCTAGCGGCTACATATGAATCTAAGGTCTGTTGTGGAATCGCAGTTCTGTTGCAAACTATGAAAAGTGTGAAGGAGCTACAAATATTAGGTTTGTAGGTTATTTGTTATGCGATATGTGCGGTATATGCTGCCATTATGCCCCCCCCCACTGAACATTTGGGGAAACCTGGAGCATTGCTAGGTGGAATGCAACAGGAAGGACTTTTCTGAGCTGGGAGTTTATGCCCCAAGAACTCTAGGCCAACGGTGGCTGGGGCGTGCGGCCACTTCCAGTCGTCCCCCGACCAGACGTATAATTCCTAGAGCTTGTAGCTTGGAAGGCCGTTGTCTGCATACATTAAAAGTCAACATAACATCTTGTTCTTTCGGGAACACGGAAGAACACATTCTAAAGAATACAACTGATATCACCGATAATCCTCTATCATAAATTCACAGTTTGTCACCTACAAATGTTGAGTGAAAATATGTGTTAAA
The DNA here is from genome assembly GCF_040938575.1 of Ambystoma mexicanum. Taxonomy (NCBI): domain Eukaryota; kingdom Metazoa; phylum Chordata; class Amphibia; order Caudata; family Ambystomatidae; genus Ambystoma; species Ambystoma mexicanum. Next base: position 733,811,018 of record NC_090939.1, on the reverse strand, counting down.
AAATGTGCCATTCCTTATCAAAGTCAGCCACAATTCATCTACCCAAAATCAATTACCATGGGCAGAAAAGACTGGAAGGGCCACTCTGGGCCCACAACGAATTTTGGTCTCTGTGCTCAGAGCGCCTCGCCTGACCCCCATGGACCTCCCGGATCACTGCGAACAGGAAAGCACCTGGAGGCCACAATGCCCTGCTACCAGAAGCTGGCAACCTCCAGACAGGACCTAAGAAAACTGAGCTAAAGATTACAGGTCAGGGCCATGAGAGGTGATTAAAGGGAGATAACCTTTTTCAGAATGACTAATTTTACAACGCTAGACACAAATGATCAATCTCATTTACTTACACAGGGGAATGAGGGGGTGGGAAAAACGTCTTGGGTGTAACAGGGCTACATGAGCCAGCAGGCATGAAAGAGGGCACACTCAGCTCTTGACGCATTCATATTATCTGTAGTCATTCTGCACAGAGACCACTTGTTACGCAGTCTCAGGGCCTGTCTGATGCCTAGTGAGGGCCTTTCTTTGATTCTGCTCTGTTTTTAGGCTTGTGTTTGGGTGCCTTTTGGAGGGGGTTGTGTGTATTTTGCACTACTTTTTTCAGCTAGAACTTGTTTTTCTGTGGGGTTTATTTGGCGTTTTCCTTCTACTCCCAGCCTGTCGTTTGAGCTGGTCTACTTCAGGAGGGGTCTGCTTTTGTGCTGTTGTCCTTTCTATCTGTCATTTGTTTCTGTACTCTAGTAAAACCCCACCCTCTTACTACCAAATATCATATACATATGCATTTAGACCAGTTGTACTAGGTAGCCATATCTTGCATTTGACCTAAATTGTACTAGGCAGCCATATCTTGCATTTAACCTACGTTGTACTAGGAACCCATTTCTTGCATTTAACATAAATTGTAATAGGCAGCCATATCTTGCATTTCACCTAAGTTGTAATAGGTAGCCATATCTTGCATTTGACCTCACTTGTACCAGGCAGCCATATCTTGCATTTAACCTAAGTTGGACTAGGTAGCCATATCTTGTATTTAACCTTAGTTGTAGTAGGTAACCATATCCTGCATTTGAGGGCAGTAAATGTGTTACAATAGACATATTGGGAAGATTAGCAAATCATCTAATTTGGATAGATCTGTGAAGATTAGCCTTCAAGAAGAACTTTGAGAGTACCCAATGTACTAACCGCCCCACTCCTGCTCCCCTCCTACACACATTTGATGTACTATACACACCCATGGGCTAGTCAAACTACATACGAGCACAAAGCCAACATAACTAAGACTTGCATACAACAACAATCCCAGGTACTGGACCCTACCCCTACGGACACCACAAGCCAGTGCGCACAACCATAACCCTAAACACCTGCCAATTTGCACATGAAAAACACACCCAATATAACAGACATTCACATACAAAAACAACCCAGGCACAATTTACTTGATGTATAAGTGCCTTACAAATGCACAATACATAAATAAATAACCCTTACGGATAGACAAACCAGTGCGCTCAACCACAACCTTAAATATCAGTCAATTTACACATAAAACATACAAACACACACCCAACATAAGACATTCACATAGAACAAACAACAAACAACCTAGCAATTGGGCCTCACGCTTACGGGTACAACCCAGTACACGTAATCAACCCTTCCGCAACCCAACACACACACAGACACCAGTTTCTCTTGGTTCTGGACCTCTCCTATCCCTCTACCCTCACTAAACAACCATGTCCTCTTTTTAGCAGACTTGAGACTACAAGGCAACTGGTTACCCTTCCCTTATCTGCACACCTATTTGTGGTGGCACTCTCTTTATGCTATATGTAATTCTAGCATTTTCATTGTCCATCTGAAACCAGAATTATCATTCCAAATATATAGATGTATTCATAGTACTTGCAAAAATTCATATAAAACTCATTATTTTACACCTAACAAAACATAAATACCAAATTTCATTCATATCAACAGTAACACTTCATATAAAAAAGTTTTTTGTTTCTTAGGGTCAGTAACTATGTGGTTCAGTTGCTTATAACACATCCACTCTTTGAATACAATTCTTCTATTGTTTTTCTTTTTGCATATTTAATTTAAGTGAAAAACTTGTAGAGAACAATTTGGGGAAAAGAGACAGCTTGTCATTCAAGCTGTCATATTGTCTTTCTCGCAGAGCCACGTGAGCGCCTGGAGACTGCCGGTGGGTGGTAGCGGTGCACGGTATTGGTCAACATAGCATATAGTGTCCTGGCTTTTCCTGGTAGTCCAAGCCCTCACAAGACCCGAAAGGTTGCCCCACTTCTGGCACCACACCTCTGCCTATGTACATTGGGTACCCAGGTCAACATGATCTTGGATGTGTGTCACCCACCACCCCATGGCAGTCCTGGGTGACTCAATTGCGCCACCGGCACCACCATAGGCTGTGCTGTGGTTTGTGGGGGGTGCCATTCGTGCATGTGGATGCCAAGAATTAGGGTGGAGATTCAGGATGGGATGACCCCTTGAGAATATTGGATTCATCCAGCAAAACCTTTGTATCTTTTCTAGAGGATAGCCAGGAGGGTTAAGAACCTGCGGTGAATGTCGGCTAGCAAATTGGTACAGGGATTGATATTCATTAGCACCCTGGGTCGAAGCGCAGGAAAATTCATGAGCTCCAAATGCGGGCTGTAATCACAGTTAAAAGCCTTTGTTCCAAGCAGCCCGGGTGTTGCCTGGCCAGTGACGCTTGCTCCATTTCCCCTAAGCCATTTGCTGAACCTGTAGCACCCGAGATGCAACAATGCAGATCCTAAAGACTGGCTTAAACCGAAAAGAAAATCTTTCATTCCCCCGAGTCAGTTTCCATGTTGCATTCTTCACTGGCATTAACACTGAAACCCCACCCCCTCTCAGGAGGGTACGACGTTCTTTCATCGCCAGGTATTTCAAAGCCTGTAAAAAAGTTCATTGATTTTTTTTTGGGGGGTGGGGTGGGAAAGGGCAGATAAGTGGTTGGGGGGGATCGGGTATAGTTAAAAAGTAAGTGCCGAAGGGGGCGTTTGGGGGGGACCCCCCCATAAAAAATGTGATGAACTTTCATACACGTTTAAATTGCAGGCTTTGAAATGCCTGACGATGAAAGGCCATAGAACCCTGAGGATAGTGGCATCGCAGGAAGAGCGGTACGCTTTCTTTTCCTGTGTCACCCAAGAGCGGTACGCTTTCTTTTCCTGTGTCGCCCATATTCACCAGCCTTTAGCATCCATGTTGCTCAATCATGACTGATAACGGTGATATTTCTCTCGAGGGCAGGCCGATCCTGTCGGTAATGGCTCTGCCAAGACTGCATTAAGGGACTCTCGCTTCGTTTGGGCCTTTAAATTGGGCGGCGGGCTGTTTCTGGCAGGGTCAGTCCCGCCCTGTCAGGTAATATCACCCGACTCTCTGTTGTCATCAGGGATGCCGTAACACGCACCACGGGCTGCCTTTGTTCTGCCTAATAACAGAAGGATAATTCTGAGGATATTGCAGGCTATGTTTCCTGCCAGGGCTTTGCTCCAGCCTGCCCAGCCTCTGCTTGATGAACACTCATAAATCAGCTGCAGAAGAGGCCTTGTTGCAGCTTGGACTTTGCAGCAGGGCTGCTGAACCACGCCAGCCTGAGTGGCTGCAGGTCTGCTTTGCATCACTTCAAGGACCTCATTACTTCAGGGAGCTGCCAGTCAGGAGGGGGAGGCGGGGTGTCCTGGTCCTCTAACACCTTCCAGGTGAGAATCAATGCCCGCCCCCTCTGCCTCGATGCTTATTAGGTGGAGCAGGCGCGTGACGCCATACAGGCGATTGCTTTGCTTGCAGTAGAAAAGAGCAATGCTTTCGGAGAATGAGGGAGACGCTTCACCATCCAAACACTACAAACTGAATCACCACTAGCTGCCTCCTGCCTGAACATGAGGGTCCGCATTTTTATATTTCATTTTTTTAAATGGATAATTTGTGTCGCACCAAATGCAGAACAAACCGCTTCATTGCATTCTGGTGTTCACGTCTTTCAACCCGCTCCCAATTTTGGTTGGTAAGTTAACCCAGGCACAGGGAGATCAAAAGTTTTGGGGTCAGCAATATTTGGCTCTCCAGATGTTTTGGACCACAATGCACATCGTCCGTAGCTAGCATAGCCACTGGGGTGGGATCATGGGAGTTGTAGTCTTATACCTCGGGAGCGGGGGGAGACTGGGCACCAGTTGGAGGATACTAGAGGACCACACAGTTAAGGAGAAGAGGGCAAGGAAGAGTTCAAAGCCAGGGCCCCTGGTTTTCAAATGTAGAAACTTAACCACCAACCACCTTGAGCTCTGATCTCTATTGATCACTAAAGATCTCAATGAACCCGTCACAGTGAGAGGAGCCTGCCACCTGCATGAGCTCTTAGCCTCAGGATTGCCTGACCTCAGCTTTGGACACCTTTCCACTTTGGCACACTGTCAGATAACCCCATGAGAGGGAGTTAATCTCAAAACAGGCAATGGGTTTAATAGTAGTGCTGCCTGTCCCTACTCTTTCAATATAAAACAGGAGGATCAGTGGATGGCTCAAACCAATTCTACATGCAGTGGGCATGCTCTGGTTCCAAACAGGGGAGTAATATGGTCATGCATTTCCATTTGACATGAGACAGCAATATTGGAGCAGTCACTCTCAGCGCGGGTGCTGAAAGACTGATTGCCATGGATGTTGTGGATGAGGCCCACATGCACTGACCCACACTGCCATTCATTTTTCATGAAGCCACTCGCCTTCGCTCTTCTTACTGCTCGGGAGTGATGGCAGTACTTACACCTCTTTGCACGAGGCAGCGCGCTTGACTGTCTAAATAGCACATCAAGGCCCCTTGCAAACCTCCTACTTTGAAGCACGTGCATCCCGTAACTAGCCGCGTATTGTGGAGAACTGCGTGCATAGATCGAGAGCAACACAGTGGGAGGTGTTATGGGCCAAAAGTCAGGGATTTTCCATCTTGACCAGCTTTCATTAGTGCTAGGACGATGATATTGTCACTGGCATCATTACACTCTAAGGGAGTGTGAGTGCTCTCACGCACATTGGCCCATAGACGCATACATGGATAGATAGCAACACACAATGAATAAGGATAGGCAAGCCTATTCGGGTTCCACATCTGCTACAGCTAACGCATATGCAGATCTCAGGAACTTTCAACGTGCACTTTTGGGGAACACGCAAATATTTTCTTGCACATGGGAACATTTGATCTCTCACACAGCCACTGCTCATGCATCTTTAGTGAAATGGGGAAGATTGGTGGCCTGGGCCCTTATGTGTCCTTCTGGGTCCTGGCCTTCTGTCCAATCGCCTGCAGCCTCCGCCCTCCCCCTGCACTTGCCTTTTGGGCACCCACTGGCCTGTGTTGTCTCACAGGCCTGCACTTATTGTACTTGCAGGTGACCGCTCTCCTACCAAGTGGTCACTGATTGGCACTTGCCAGCTGCCCTGCAACTGGCTCTCTGGCACCTTGCCCCCTGTGGAGCCTCTAGCACTTATCCTCCTCCACGGTCCCTTCTCTCTCTCTGCACTTGCACGTTCTGAATGTTCACAAGGCCTACTAGGCCTAGTAGGACTGCCTCTGCCTTTTGCTCATCATTGCTATTTTTCTCCATTGTCTTGTTTTGTTCCCTCCCCTTTGCCCTGTGGACACTCTGAAACACAATTTCTTGATGCATAAGCGCCTTACAAATGCACAATAAAATACATAAAATAAGGGGCTACAAGAAAGCAAGAGGGCATTATGCTGCCAATGTGCCCTCGATGAGGGCATTATTATTATTGCTGATTAATAGGCACACTACTGAAGAGACGAAGGTGTCGTCTATGTCAATGATTAACAAAAAGAACGCCCTAGACATAGGGTATTAGGACGGGCATCTGATTAAACTAATTAATTCCCAAGATGCACGCCCTAGATATAGGGTATTAGGACGGGCATCTGATTAAAGTAATTAATTCCCAAGATGCAAGGCATGTATCTGGTCACAGATTAATATGAATAATACCCAAAACAAAGGGCATTATCTGAACGACTGATTAAGGTAAAGACCAACGAAGATCAGACATATGTCTACCACTCTAATGATAAATGAAAAGGGTGCTCATTGCAGAGGAAACACTTTCAACCTCCACCGAAGGTTAATGAGGTGTGGGCTATCTCTAGTTATGTTGCTTTGACATTACAAGTCATTACTTCCGACCAGTGAAATAAAAAAGAAAATATCAATGTAGACCAGGAATTCCGTATAGAGGGTCCTCATTGCAACTTTAGAAGGCTGAGAGCTCTCGGCTGAGACATTCCAACAAAAATATATTTGAAACATCTTAGTGAGTTAAGTAACCCAACAGAAAACCAAATCTCTATACGAACATCACAGCAGCTCTGCAGGGCTCACTCTGAGTTTTATAAGCCAAGAATCACAGACAATTGCATCAAAATTTAACCCAAACCTGCAATTAGTAGGCATTGCCAAGCCATGGGGCATTATAGATTATCACTCTGCTCTATGACATTTTCACAGTATATTGTGGGAGAAATTACTATTCCTCATCCAAAAGACTATGGTCCCGATTCATGGAATTTTTACCACAGTGCAAGTGACTTTGGACTGCCAACAAACACCCTGATTCACAGAGTGGTGCAAACTATAGTTTTGCAGTGTAAAGTGACTTTGCACCGAGCTAAAAGATTCCATAAATCAGGCCCCACGTGTCTGGCTCCATGGCCAGAACATTTCCTCAAGAAAATGACTTCCTGTCCAGGACCATTTTTAGAGATTGGGAACACTTTGCTCTCCACAGCCATACTTTAAGCATGGCTATGATTACCCTACTGTTAAAAACAGACACAAGCTGACCATAACTCATTTTAGACCTTTTTCTATTATTCCCATATATTTATGTTAATCAGAAGAATTGAATTACAACGATTAAATGAGAGCAATCAGCTTTGTAATATACTGTGTCCAAACCAAGAAGGTTTTCTCCCATTACCTATGATTACCGAATCATTGGTCACACCCATGCTGCACAGCTTGAGGAATCCGGTTGACACAGATTCGCTCGTTGTCATCATTTTATTAGAGCTGCTGCTGGTGTCTGATGCTCTTGACCATCAAATGCACCTGAACAGGCGTAGCCATGTTGGGATCACTAACTCAGCTTTCGTTTGGATCATCGCCTTCCTGGAAGATCAAGCACAAGCCATCTCTCTCGTGCCTTTCTGCTCTAAGTACGGTGAAAAAAACCATGAGGAGTACCCCAGGGATCAGCTCTCTCACCAATTGCTTGTATATTCTGCTTCTGATGAAGATGCTAGGATCTCCTGCTGTGCAATCTATGAGCGATGCTGCTTTTACACCACTTATACAGCTTCAGATGTCTCCTACTTCCTCCAGTCAGAATTCTAGCTTTAGCAACTGTATGATAGGGACTGACGCCTGGATGGCAGGGCATACACTGAAATGAAATGCCACAAGGACCAAGATCATAATAGTAAGTGCATCGTGGAAGAGTGGCCCTTAGAAATGTGGCCCTTCGTCCCTGGCGCCTTTTCCAAATCCAGTTACTCATTTACGGAACTTGGGCATCTTCATGGATGCTGAGCGCTCTCTCTGGAGCCTCTAGTGGTTAATCCATGCTGCCTTGGGTCTTTATTTGTATTTATTCCGAATCAGGATGCCATTTCAAACAGCATTGATGTACAGAGCAAGGGCCTCGGTGCTCCCTGGGACAGGGTCAAGGGAGCACCGAGGCGGTCCCTGGGACAGGGTCAGGGGAGCACCGAGGCGGTCCCTGGGACAGGGTCAAGGGAGCACCGAGGCAGTCCCTGGGACAGGGTCAAGGCAGCACCGAGGCAGTCCCTGGGACAGTGTCAAGGGAGCACCGAGGCAGTCCCTGGGACAGGGTCAAGGGAGCACCGAGGCGGTCCCTGGGACAGGGTCAAGGGAGCACCGAGGCAGTCCCTGGGACAGGGTCAAGGGAGCACCGAGGCGGTCCCTGGGACAGGGTCAAGGGAGCACCGATCCGGTCCCTGGGACAGGGTCAAGGGAGCACCGAGGCGGTCCCTGGGACAGAGTCAAGGGAGCACCGAGGCGGTCCCTGGGACAGGGTCAAGGGAGCACCGAGGCGGTCCCTGGGACAGAGTCAAGGGAGCACCGAGGCGGTCCCTGGGACAGGGTCAGGGGAGCACCGAGGCGGTCCCTGGGACAGTGTCAAGGGAGCACCGAGGCGGTCCCTGGGACAGGGTCAGGGGAGCACCGAGGCAGTCCCTCGGACAGGGTCAAGGGAGCACCGAGGCGGTCCCTGGGACAGGGTCAAGGGAGCACCGAGCCGGTCCCTGGGGCAGGGTCAAGGGAGCACCGAGGCAGTCCCTGGGACAGGGTCAAGGGAGCACCGAGGCAGTCCCTGGGGCAGGGTCAAGGGAGCACCGAGGCAGTCCCTTGGACAGGGTCAAGGGAGCACCGAGGCAGTCCCTGGGACAGGGTCAAGGGAGCACCGAGGGAGCACTGAGGCAGTCCCTGGGGCAGGGTCAAGGGAGCACCGAGGCAGTCCCTGGGAGAGGGTCAAGGGAGCAACGAGGGAGCACTGAGGCAGTCCCTGGGACAGGGTGCCTTTACAATAAGAATTGTTGGACAGAATGATTTAGACAGGGCAATGCAACAAACACAGGCCGTATTTATATACAATGATACTGGGGTCAGTATTTATACAATTACGATTTACATTGCATAATCCTGTGAGAAGGAAACAAGGGGTGGGGGAGCGGGGAGTAAAATGGCAAGTAAGGGTTAGTGGGCCTCCTTTGGTCACTATGGTGTTTGAGTTGCACTAGTACTGTCACACAGAGATCAGGCAAATAGTAAATCTGGGCCATCCAAGTTACCCGATAAACTTCCTTTGTAGATCCCGAAACACTACAGCACAATTAGTTACCCCAGCAGCAATCAGGGACCCGGCCACTTCTGCTCTTGCTCTGCTACACTGGCACACAAAAGAATCATCGTGAAAGCCTTGTGCATTGCGCTTATTAAGGCACCCGTTCATAATGTATCAGAGATCAGCATACGCCCTATCCACCCAGTTGATGTCTGCACACATAATCTGCTCAGTTAATGCGACCCATCACTTTCAAGAAACAGGGAGTGGGGGGCGAGGTGTTGCCACACAGGCACCCTCTCTCTGGAACAGCCTGTCTCCGTATTTGAAAACCACAACGGAGCCCTTCTCTTTCAGGAAAGGGCTAAAGTACAGCAATTTCAATGTAAGAATTGTTTCTTTCTGGTTCCGCTTTTGTTTTCATCATTTATTTTAGTACCAGGGCAGAGAAGCTAACAGGCAAATTCTGCTGTACAAAAGATCATAAATAACATAGCATAATATAGCCATTAGCACACACACATTTAAAACTGCAGTTTAGATCCTGCCATTAATCTAATTAATCTGACAATTCGGGAGAAAAAAAGCCTAAAAGGCACCTGCTCAAGGAACACACCTCAACGCCAATCATGAACTTCCCCACCCCTGACTTTTGCCTGTTGTTGTATAACTCTGCGCCACTAACCATGTTATTCTGTGTTTCCATTCAATAGGACTCCTTTGCTTCCTAGCTGTGTCATGTTGCTGGACATCATAGTCGTCATGTGTAGGCGTGGCTAGGCTGGGGGCAGGCTATGGGAAGTGACACAGCGAGGCAGGAAGCCTCGGGTTGGGTTGGTTAAATAAAGTTCAGAGTTGAAGCCAGGTTAACCTGTGTGGGCCTCCGTTCTTTCGTGCGTGCTGCGCATTTATAATTGTGTGCCCATGTCCCCATCAGCGTGACCCCAGCACAAGCTGACACTATGCTCAATGTTTATAACACCTTAGAACAAATATATCCATATCCAGTCTTCTGCAAAATCCAAAAAATCTTCAGATGAGACACTGCTTATGGAAGTGGGGGAACTGCCAAGTTGTGTCGACAAAACCTCTCAAGGGTTCACACAGACCGTACCAATGGTGGGAAGGAGGTGAGCCTTAAGCAGGGAGAGGGGATGGGTATCAGAGAATCGCATGCTCTGTTCTTATGCTCTTGGGAACCACAGGACGGGGCCCCACCTTTCTCCCCTGGAGGATCCAGGCTGTGTGTGCTCACCTGCGGGCAAAGATGGGAAGACTAAACGCTAAATGCTTACATGTGGCTGTCTCTATAACAGCATCTAGCCACTCTGAGGAAATCTGCATCTTTTCCAAGGGAAACAAGGCGATACGCTGAGCCGCTGACCCACTAGAAAACCAGGAGCTCCTTTCTGTGTGGCTGCAGCCTAGCAACAGGCTCCCTCTCCCTCCTTGGGACCAAAGAAAGTAAGGCCCATCGGCCATGGCGCATCTCAGAGCCTGCGTATGAGCTGACGCTGGGGGCGGTCTCCGAAGCAACATCGGCTTGCTTCCACTTGGCAACACTGTCTAGTCTTGTAACCGTCTGTGCGTCTCCCCCGCCTCCCGAACACACTCAACCCCCTTATAGCATCTTACACAACCACTCTCCAACAAGACAACAGCATTAGCATGCAGTGGCCTCCACGCAGCCATGGCCTACATCCAGGCCCAGGACAGTCAGGCAACGCGGGGCGTGTTGTCTCATTCAGCGGCACGCATTACACCAACCGCCCCATTGAAAGCCACTGACTTGGACATAACGGTTTTTTCCTGGCTGACAGCTGGTGGGATTCAGCTGAGCGGACAAAGGGGACAATGGTGGCACACACGTCTGGCAATCCAGGGCTGGGGGAGTGGGTTTTAATGCAGCCCTCATTCAAACCATTGCACAATTAAAACAACATTATCCGCCCTGGCTGCAGATCCCTCTCCGCTGATACCCAGGCCGGCTTGGCTTCGCAGCGAGCTGCCGCTGGTTAAAGGTAGAACCAGGCGACTTGAGTCCTAGCACAGGCTCACGACATGGCCAAGCTGTGTGACCCTGGGGAAACCACATTATATCCTTATGTCAAAGTGAACTGATGTGCTGAAATAGAGGGCGTGTAGAAAGAGGTTAGATTCAAGTGCTAAGCGCTATGTGAAAACGCACACATACCAGCAATGGACAGTCACCTGAGCCACTCCTTCATCGCTCCAAGTGCGCCATCCAACCCGGCGCGCGCGCAGACAAGTTTGTACCTGGCATGTACCCTTTAAGCCTACGTGCTCGTTTGGCATGGAACTCGTGTTTTGGGGGAAATGTACACCTGGGATGAGGAATGTTTTCGTCAGCGCTGCCTCTACCATGGAGCTTCATGGCATGGTAACGCACACGGTTCAGGAGAAGAACGCGAGACCATGGAAAGCCAGGCACGCTGGTCGAAACACAGAAGCATCAGCTGCGACCATTAACGACCATTTAAAAAAAAAAATGTAATTGCGCCCAAAAACGCCCCTCACACAGCCATATTTTTAGAAGAGAGGGCCAGCGACCGAAAGGAGCGCATTGTGGCGGCGTCTGTCTGTGGCGCACAGGCCTTCGCAGCTGCCAGCGTGTTTACAAAACTGAAGCTTCGACTCCTCCACTGCTGGCCGCACGGGGAGCCTCGCGGGTACTCGCTGCCCGAGGGACCCTGCAGAGTTTCCACCGTGTTGACAGGGCCCCAACGCCATTAATACGAACCCCACTTAATGCCCGCGAGAACACCCATGGGATCCACCCTTGCCTTCCCTCGTGCGCGTGGAACATTTTTGTGAGAAACTAGTCTGAGGTAGAAGATTTATATCATTTGAATTTTTTTTATTTAACAAACTCAATGGTATGGCGGGTAAAGAAAATGCGGGAAAATATCCTTCCCATGAGTAGTTGAGTAACACTGGCATCCTACACGGCACACTTGCCTGCACCCGCAGCCAAGGTCAGCTTGGATATACAGTGGGCCTGGGAACCTAAACAGACATACAGGTGCATTTTCCGAAAATATGTGGCAGACAGTGCACCATAAGGAACAAAGGACCAGTGTCCAAGTAAACTGCATTGCAGTGCACGAAGTCACCAAACTGGCCCACATCGGTCAATTTTATCGGACTCACACTGTTTCATTGGGCTGAACCTTCAGGCATTGACTTTCAGGCCAATCCGTGCCTGCCTGCAGCACTCTATGGGGGTATATGACCCCAAGATGAAGGGGGAAATGTCTGTGTTACTTCTGAGTTGAATTCCCCAAAAAAGGATTGCAGGGGCAAGGGACACCATGTCCATTACTGGGCTTTCATTTCACCAATTGCCTGCTGGAGGTTGTAGTGTTGGGTCATCCCAATTGAATAAAATTGACTTAAGTAATCCTAAGGTAAAAGCCAAGTGGAGGAGAGGAGTAGAATGCCCCTCATGACATGAAGCCCCCTAGAATCCCCAGTAAAAGTCAAGGGAACTAACGTGATAGCACTGAAAACAGAGCGGGACACGCTCAGGCCATAGCCAGATGCTTCCAATTGGCCCTGTACCAATCGAAAAAGCCATTCATAAACCACCATCTTCCAATGAGGCAGAAAGCTGACACACCCACTGACAGACTCAGGGCAATTCAGCGAGGATTTATCAATACTAATGGATAGGCCTCACCCGATTCGGCAGATGCTGTTCCGTTACACCATCCCAGGGAGCCTTGAGGATTGCTAGGGTAGCTTTCCTATCAATAACACATGAGCCAGGCAGAAAACAATCTACATCGGTACACGCACACCCATCTCCACGCGTCGGATGCTTGTGCGCCGAGCATTTTCGACCAGGCCGATATGGAACACCTACATTTTGACTCCACATGTCCATGGCCCCAAACCTTAAACGCAAATGCCACTGGGTGCCGCCTGAAAAGAGACAGAGTCGTAATCTGCAATGCCCGCCCAAGTCACATACGAAAAGGACACATTTCATCAGTTCACCCATCTTGTTTCCTTTATCTAGTCCTAAAGGATTCTGGGAGTCAGAGTTCTGCAAGGCTCTTCAAAACTACCAACGTTGAGTTAGCACAAGATGGACCCTGCGGGACGAGATGTTACTAGGATTTCTTTTTAGAAGTCTAGTGGACATGCTCGATGACAAAGAGAGCTTAATTAATATGTACACTATCCTTGCTTGAGTTGTTTGTCGCACATTGATATATATATATGCTATCAAAGACAGTCTGCGGCGTGTACATTTGGAAAAAAAAAAACATGTGGTCAGAACAGGTTTTTTTTTCTGTTCGTCGCTGCCCATTTGAAAGCTGTAAATGTGAAGCTACTTCCGAAGAGGGAGGACTACCATGGGAAACAAATCATCTCAAATACAATAAATCTGAATAATAAAGAACGCAGAAGATGCCAGAAGAATTAAAATGTGGTGCCGGGGGTCAGCCAAGGGAAAGGAGCTGCAAGAAGGCGCGGCAGATCTCTTCTCGAAGAGGCACGCAAATTCCCTAAAGTTCTTCTTTGTATAAATCTACAAAAATGGTTATTCTTGTAGGAAGGATTGCTGCTGCCTCAGGCGAAGCGCCATCTTGTGGGCCTCTTTTTTTCAGTGAGCGTAGTCTTGACCTTTTTAGGACCAAAATGGCAGCATCTCCATCTAGGCAGGTACAGAGTGTGCCTATCATCGCAGGCCCTTCTGCAAACCTGCACAAATCTCAGTGGTTCACCACTCACCACTAATGGGACAAATGTGCCAGCTTAAGTAGTCAGCACTGCCAGTGTGTGCCCACGTCAGAGGCAGGCCCCCTGTTAAACACAACATCTGTTTAACATACAAAGGCCCTTAGATCATGGACCTGCAAACCTTGACGCCCCCAGTCCCAGGATGGTTTGGACTACAACTCCCATCATTCCTAGCCAGTATTGTCATTGGTAAGGGGTCACAGAAGTCATAATCCAAAATTACTGGCGAGCCACAGGTCGCAGACCTGCCTTAGAACGTGAAGCTGTTTCATTCTTCTCTGCCATTATGATTGTATGTGATTGTGGCTCCGTGTGCATGACTGGTGGGCTGCAACAGAGTTCTGCTGAGTCTGAGCAAAGACATACCCACTGTCCTGAGCTGATCTCATGCAAAGAGCCAGAGGATCAGAGTTAGTGGTAAGCCTCCATAGGTGGGCTCATGGGGTCAGGGAAGAGGGCAGCTAAGGAGAATAGTTAATGGAGGTTTGTTGGACACTATGGTCAAAATGTCTGTTGCTTTAGGAACTGCCAGCCAGTTTTCCACCCTAGAGCGCCTCAGAGCTCCAAGCCTATGTGCGCCTCTTGCCAGTATTACTAAATGCTCCTTCCTTCTGTGGCTGGACTGGTGGGCGGTCATTTCATGCTTGGCTTTTCTTTGTAGCATGCCCCTTTCACTCAATTGTTTGGATTAGCGTCAATTTCTTTGTTGTACATCTTTAAAGAAAGTACTCCACCTGCATGATTCTGCCTGTGCACCGAGCACGTGCCCGGAATAGGCGGTGCCGCCACGCAGCCTTACTGAGGTTTATGTATCAGCGCAAAAGGCAACCCGAGATTTTAGTTGAAAGTTAGAGTGAAAGCAGGGGTTAGTCTGGTCCTGCTAGCCATGTCATTATCTGATGATCTGTATTATTCAAATGAAGGGGAGCGTTACTATGGAACAATGTTTCTTTAACCGCAATGCAAAATGGCCTGGTTCTAGTTAAGAGGGCTGATCTGACGATGTCTGGGAAAATCTCCATAGCCAGCAACTTGGCAGGAGCAGTCCTTCCCAGAAATCAGACTGCGTCTCCCAATTTAGGTATTTGGTTTATGCATTCAAAGCATTCTTTAAGAATAGGAATTGGAACAGGGTGCAGTCACGGCTGCAAAGGGCGCGAGAGCAGGCCTAGGGAAGAAAGCAGGCTTGATTCATTCTCTCTCTCTCTCTCTCTCTCTCTCTCTCGCTCTCTCGCTCTCTCCGTACACCCAGACAGAAAATACAAGAAGGACCCCTTTCGCTGGCTGTGCAAGAACACCCTCAAAGATAGCCTTAAAACGCTGTACAAAAAAACAGGAACCCGAAGTCACCCCTTCCAGCTGGGTGCACAAGAATACTTAACCAAAGGGGTAAAAATAAACAGTCCGTCCATTTAGCGAGGGTCTGGAATAACTGCTGCGCTTACATAGAGTGCAGAATCAAGTGCAAGGCGCTATACGCCTGGTGCTCAATCAAAGAAGCGCAGAGAAATGAAAGACCAAGCCATCCGAACAGAGTCGGAGCCTGTGAAATGCAAGATTACAAACAGATATCTGCAGCAGGTGAATTAAGCCGCTGAGCTATCTTTGAGCGTGTGTTCAGGGAGGATGCACAGGAATATTCACTCACAAGAAACAAAGCAAACACTCAGTGGACACTGCTGAGTTACTCTATTTATTTTTTATGTCATGTGTTTTCAAATCGCATGGTTATATGACCCTCCAGATGAATGGGACCTCTACTCCCATCAGCCTTATCCAACATAGTGTGGGGTGAAGGATCCTGGGTGTTGTAGGCCAAAACATTTGGAGGGCCACATAATGGGTAACCGTGGATCTGTGCTGCCAGGTCTGTGGCTGTTTTTGCACATCTATACACACTACCAACCGGACGTGGGTAGGGAACTGCTAATTAGGGTAACGGGAGGATCCAGGCTGGAGCTGCATGGGTGTAAGCAAGTTACACAAGAGCATCCATCTAGAAAACATGGGAAATATTATGTCGGGTTGGCGATGGCCCAGGAAATACAAGAACTTACATATGTTAGTGCACAACCCCCAGTGCTTCTGGTGACCTTTTGGGAGAGGACAAAGCAGCAAAATGACTGGCAAAAGTCCCACATCCCATGCTGGCTACAGGGAGTGGAGGGAGCAATTGGGAGCCATGTGCAAGAGAAATAAAAAGTCCAGCAGCAAGTTAAGGAATATTTCTATGGTTCCACAACCGGAAGTCGTACTTTAAACACAGTGCAATCTATAGACATCTTTCACTTTCTTGTGCCTGGGTTTAGACTTTTTTTTTAAAAAAAAAAATGTGTGGACATAAAACATTAAAAAGGTACCACCGTCCAATATTATATTTCCTGAAAATGGCAACCATTATTTCTGTCCTCCTATTCTGTAAAGTGGAACTTCCCTAAAAAAATAAATAATGTGAACAGTGCCACTCTTAGAAGTTCAGGGCAGATCTTAAACCCTGCAGTACAAGGGTAAGCCTGCTTGGGCACTGCCAATTCAAGGAAATATGACATTGATCGAAATAAACACTTGATGAACAGGAACTAAAAGGAATAACTGGCTATTGGCATTCACCCAGTGCATTGGAACTACCTCTGGCACTACCAACGTAGGCACTACCAGCTGAAGGAAATATGGCATGGATCAAAATAAAGGTTTGATGAGCAGGAACTGAAAGCGGCGTGCTGGTATCAACACTCAGCAAGTCGCCAAGAGCTACCTCCGGTGAACAGGAGTTGGTGCATAGTGGATCGCAAATCAAACTCCCACACAACATACACACTTTCCTTTCATGTCACTTATGCATGGCCCATTATGCCTTAAACCGCTGCTAGCTGTTGCCCAATCAGCTTTATGCACATTCCCAAACACACCGCACAGATAATGTCACATTGTGGGGCCTCAGTTGACCCCAGGAGTCAAAGCTTGCTCCTGGTGACTGCGACATCAACCGGAAGCTGATTTTCTCAATGCGCCTCTTACAGACAGTAAAGGGAGAGAGGAAGGCATCCCAGGACCACGTCCATGCGCCGCCACACCCAATCCAACCGCCGCAATAATCTCAGAAAGGCTGTTCCTCTCTTGGCAAATACGAGGCCTCATATTGCACAACCAGTACAGCCTACTTTTGTGGGGCAAAAATCCCACCACCTACCTTGCAAGCAATAAAAAAGCTGTCGATCCATATCTTTCAAAGACAACAATCCTCTGTGTATACTTTAACACAGCACTCTGTAGGGTCTTAGCGTCTTCTCTGTTGCTGCCTTGGTTAAAGGTCCCATGATCTTTTTTGTATTTTGGTGGGATTATTCCATTTACCTCTTCATTTTCATTGTCCCAACATCCATTGCCCCCACTCCCAAGATGAACCAAACAGACCATCTTTTGGAAAACGTAAAGCCATCCTATGTTCCTCACCTGCCCCCTCCCTTTGTGCCTGCCCTTAGTCTGCATGCAGTTTCCTGGAGTAAGAGCGTGCTCCTTGTGGGCACACTGAGACCAAATACTGTGGGCCCGATTCATGGAATATGTGCCCGCTTCAAAGTGAAGTTGCACTGCTGAAAAGTGACTTTGCACTGCCGACACAAACCCTGATTCATGGAACCATGCAAACGGTATTTTTTGCAGTGTAAAGTCCGTGCAAAGTCAGTGCAGTAATTTTTGGAGTAGGAAATTACTTTTCCCGGACTTTGCACGGCAAAAATACACTTTGCACAGGTCCATGAGTCAGGGTTTGTGTCGGCAGTGCAAAGTCACTTTTCAGCAGTGCAAATTCACGTTGAACCGGGCAAATATTCCATGAATTCGGCCCTGTGTATGTCGACGTACTCCCTCCATTTAGTATTACAGGCGCAGTTTGACTTGATAGTATGCACTGACTACACTGGCCATGTGACTGCTCTGCAAATAATTCCCCAAGGACTATAGAGTATGTTTTTTGATTATAAGAGAATGGAGCTTGTCAGAATGAATAAGACCTAATATGACGGGCCACTTAATCAAGGTTTCCTGGAATCTGGTTCCCGTCACCAAACCCAGGACACGTGCCGACCCAAAGAGTATGAAACATTTCCTTGTCTGCTAGCGTAAACTGGAGATGGGACCCCCGCCCGTAGACTTTGGCACAGCTTTCCCAGCCGGTGTGCAGCTGCAGCTCACACAGCCAAGCTTGGAAGACTCCCCGGTCTTGCACGTAGTCTTGCCCAACATTTGCTTGACGCACGGGCCTGCCGGGAAAAGCCTGGCATAACCGAGGGGACAAAAGGACAACTTCTTTGAAAACGGACTTGGCCCGTGAACCAAGAAACAGAGGTAGAGCACTAAGGCGGTGGACAAAAGAGGAATTTCTAGAAGAGCAAAGTGTTCCTGGAAATGTTCGCATGTGTAAAGGAAGGGAGAAAAAAAGAGTATTTTATTTTATAAAGTCATGAGTTAACAGCTATTGTTCACCAAAAAGCACCTTGATATATGTCTGCAAAAGAGCTGGCTGTTGAGCACCAAGAAGTACGTTTTTAGGTCATGCTTCAAAGATGCCAGTCAGTCTCCATTGGCCCTAACCACGTACCAGACACGCAAGGTCGGCCTCCCAAAACCTGATGGCTACCCTGCCATCAGGAGTACACACACTTTGGTTGTAAGTCACTCCATGAACAAGGTACATTCCTGTGAAACTCCCCCCTCCCCTTCCATTGGAAGCAGAGAAGATGCTTAGTAAAGCTACACCTGTTCCAACAAACCTATGGCGAGTAGCATTCTGAACTACCATCCGGCCTCAGTGCCTATAACTTGTGCCACCACTCGCCCCACACTTACAGGCGCTAGGAAGTGGCCATGCAGTATAATGTTGCGCATTACATCCATTCCTAGTAAGCCACAGCACAAATAGGCAGTAAAGTGCAGTGCATTTGGAGTCTTGCAGTGAGGTAATGAGCCCGATGCTCAGTGAGTAGGGGAGGTATCCCATTCGCAGAGTAGGCTCAAGCAAACACGTAGGGTGGTTTTGTCGTAAAAGCGAGCCTGCCACCCCTTGATGCCCTCAGAGCACTACTGAGCGCTGTCTCCGAGTAGATCGTCAAGCAAGGCTTGGGAAGAACCCTCTGCCTGAAGACGGCATCTCTATCTTTGAGTCCACTTGGGTTGCGGGTTGAATGGTGGACTATCTGACGAGAAGGGGGTTGAAGCAGGAGGAGGAACACCGCAACCAGGACATCCACCAGTAGGTAGAGTGCAAGAGAGTGGCGGCTATCTTCATAATGGGCATGGCGACGCACCTCCTGGATGAGGGGGACGGAATCATGTAGCGTTGTTCAAACGACCCTTCGGGGGGATCCTTTAAATGTGTATTTTCTTCTATGCCCTCCTTGGTCTACAGTGGTCCCTCGGTGCACCATTTGTGGTGGGTCAGGTACGGGGGGGCCCCTTCCTACATTTAGTAGGGTGTACCTGTCTCACAGCGCGGCCCTGACCTCAGAATATTAACGCTTCTCCATTTCAAGACTTCCATTTATTCAAGCCTCAAAATGGTTACTGCAATACAGATGCCGTGTCACATAGTTATCCTCAGGGCTGCCCAAGGACGGTCCTCAAAATGAATGGCACGTTTTCAGGATATCCACCACACAACACATTTGATTAAGGTGGATCTTAATAGGAGTTATTAAAATAGTTGGAGATTATCCTGAAAACACACCATGGCTGCGGCTATTGAGGACCGAACTTGATCAACTCTGTTTTACCCTCATAGTGGTCATCATAACTTCTATACAGAAAATACACTAGAAGAAGACGTCAGTTGAAATTGCAATAAGGACGCCCTGTGCTCTTCAAGGTAACACTGCCCATTCAACTAGAGAAAAAACCTGTGCACAATCTATTTACTTATTTATTTTTCTATTCACAACTGTGCTCAACTTTGGTTGGGGGGGACAGATGTAGGTGGAAAAGAGGCTGATAAGGGGTGGTGGCCTTGAACTAACCCACAACCGGTAAGAAAGGTACCAAAATATGATAATGCCCTCGGATCCACACGCTAAAGGTGTGAGGGCTTGCTGCGCCCCAATATCCTGTGATATATTGATTTACGACTCACTAACGTTATCAGAGTCATAAGAGCATCCATGTGTCTAGAACATAGAGGAATGTCATTAATTTGCCCCACTTTTGTGCACACACATGTATGTTTGACCACTGTACCAAATAACCAGGTGGCGGCAGGTTGAATGTTTAATCAAAAATCTGGGGAAAGTGTAGGGTAGCCAAGAGAAAATCACTTGTCTTAGCAAAGCAGCAATAATGATGTTGTTACTCTGCTTTTATACTGTGCCAAGTCACCACTGCAGAAGTTCCAAAGTGCCAAATCCTTGCCATGTATTGTGCCCCCACCCGATGTGAAGAATTCGACCATCGACACGGTGGGTGTTTGCTCACCTAGACTATTTTTGAAATTTCAAATGAAATTGAATGATGGTAGATCAACCTCTGGAAAATAGGTGGGGCTATTCCGCACACATTTTTCTATGCTCACCGCACAACATACACATAGACCTGTGTACTCTGGGTGGACACAGCCTACAGGTGCAGTTCCCCCTGTCATATTTAGTTGGGATATGACAGCCAGGATTACACCATGTCATCTCAGAAGGGGGAGAGCCAAAGTTTCACCCTGCCATGGCCAGCCTAATTAACTAACAAAGGCTCCATGGATCAGCACTGTCCTTTTGTTTAGCTTTGTTGCTGGTGGAAGCTTTGCATACTAATCGGAGGCTAACAAAGGAGACAGGAAATCCCAAATACCCTTTTATATGCACTGTGTCAACCTGATGTCAGCTCTCACCTTCAGTATCGCTTGACAGGGAAATGTCATGTCTGGGACTGCATGTTACATCAGTCATCCTTGCAGGGAGACCCCATTCAGAAGGTATGAGTATGTGGATTGACGGCACCGGAAAGTCTGGTCTCGCTGCTGCTTCAAGGGAGACCTGCCTCTTTAATCAGGAACCACAGAGAACTCCATTGACCAGAGAGCCCCTTTGATCCGCCAAAAACAGGAAGATGGGTGGGACTTAGTATTGCATGTTTTCACCCCTTTACCTTTTATGTTGCAAAGCACTCTGGTTATGACCTCACGCATACAGGAGATTGTTGGTGGGGACCCAATATTGGTTTATTAAAGTGCTCTTAGCCTACACCGATCCCTGTGGTCCATTTGGCTTTAAAAGAGGGTTGAGCCCCTATTTTGAGCAGATCATCTGAAGACTTTGCAAGGACTAGCAAGAAGAACTCAGCATTGACCCCGGCTGAAGGTACAGTCTGCCTTACATCTTCCACCAGTGAAGGAAGGCCAGGACCTCCAAGAGGGAAGCAGTGTCCCTCCCCTAAACATCTCCCAGGGAACAGAGGGAGATACTGAATCCAGAGGATCCTCCAGAACCACCAGAACTTGTACCGAGCCAGCACACAGCGTGCCCTGATGGGCTCTGCAGCAAACTTCCTAGGTGGGAAGTGCCAGAGAGTCTCTGAACCAAACCAAGGACAAGGCAGCTGCCTGTAACACTGACCTCAGCTTTGAGCTGTCCACCTTAAAGGACGACACAAGCCCAGTGAAGAAGCTAGAAGTGCATGGACAAGCACCCACTGACGTCCACCTTAAAGGACATTTTCGAGCCCCTCCAGCTGCAACTGACTGCACTGCTGACTGTTGTTACACTGCGGTCACTAAAGCCATCCGAGACGCCTCAACCACTACTTCAGGATCGCCGACCAGCACTGAGACAATGATTCCTGACCCTGAGCCGCAGTGTAGGCCAGCCTGCAGCCGTCTGTCTATCCTTGCTCGGCGAACTGCCTGCCATCTTGAACTCTGTTGCAGAAGCTGCCCTGAAACTGACTTGACCCCGTTCAGCACCAAGAACTCCTACAGCACAAGGTACATTGAGGTTTTGGCCCCCTGGTCCTTCTTCCAAGTCCCCTATTGACATTGTACAACCCATTGCTTCTTTGTGTTGAAATCAAGTAACCTTGAACTATTATGATTAATTACTATATCGACTACCCTCCTGTCACTAACCAGACTGCATCCCTTTTCCTTCTTTGAAACGGTCTGTCCTCTGCATTCCTTTACAGGGTGGGTTGTATTTCGTAGTGTGCTAGAACTATTTGTTGTGATAATAATAAAGTCGATATTTTTATACAACCTTGACTGGACAGTCCCTTTCATCCCTGACTAACAATTGCATTTTCGCTGTGTTGCAACTAACCAACGTTCCACGACCTTTGGGAGATAAGCCTGCCTTTCCGTCCACGTTACCAAAATTGGACAAGGAAGTTTATAATTTGCTTGTGTTTCCAATTTGTTCGGATCACTTGTGGTGTACTGGAGGTGTGGGGTTGATTGATGGTTTAGAAACCGATATTCATCCCTGGACCACTGGTGCCCCAAAGTTGATTTATCACACCCGTGGCCCTCAGACCTTAGCAGCTGGAAAGAATAGCATGAGCAAGTGTGAAGCAAGATGGAAGGAAAGTGGGAAAGAAGTTGGCAGCCAGTGTCTGCGACACATGGAGGGCATTAGGCCGGGCTTAATGTTTGTACTAGTATGGATGTATGTTCATGATGCAACTGTCTAAAGCATACCTGTAGCCACTTGTGATGCACAGTGCTGTGTTGCTTCCCAGAGCTTGGTTCATACTCGGTGCTTAATTTGTAAGACCATAAGTGCCAGGGCCCAAATATTTTCTAGCACTGTTGTGACACTGCAGGGGGGCAGTTCCCACCATTGCTGCCACCACCCACAGCTACTCCCCACAGTGTCGACACATTTGGGGTTAAACCACAACTTGCACTTGCTCATTGGGGTTGATGGATCCTCTAGCTATCATGTCTTCATAATCAAGCTCAGCCTGAGACAATAAGTACCGGGGTTCAGAAATAAGTGCCAGGACTGAGCCCTGGCAAACACCCCCTCACCCCCCCACAAAATAAGCACTGTAAAAAAACCCTAAAGAAAATGATTTATAATAATGAACAAGCATGCCTCCCTAGGCATGAGGCCCCCACAATTCTGTCTGCATTCCTGGCTACGCTGAAAAGGCTTATCGGGTTTCCTAGGCTCCCCATAGGTTGCAAACAGGTCTTGGTCGCAGC
The DNA here is from genome assembly GCF_040938575.1 of Ambystoma mexicanum. Lineage (NCBI taxonomy): Eukaryota > Metazoa > Chordata > Amphibia > Caudata > Ambystomatidae > Ambystoma > Ambystoma mexicanum. The sequence continues at coordinate 733,788,124 of NC_090939.1, read as the reverse complement.
AGCCTTCGTGCCGTCCCAATGGTGGCAATGCTTTCCCTATGACCCAGAGCTAAAGCAATTCTTCCACCTCTGACACCAAACCACTGAACCCCACCGCTTCCGCTCGGCGGCCACCATTTAGCCGAGTGCACCTGCCAAGAAAGAAACAGTGGCAGGCCCATGAAAGATTAGGAGATTGACGTGAACCTGCGGCGGCGCGCTGCCCCACGTGCACATTGTTCAATTACTCGCGCATTCCACGTGCCTCCTTCTGACCCAGCGCGCCTGTTTCTGTAAAGCACAGGGCGCTTCCTTGCTGCATGATCGAAACCACATTTTTCGCCTGTGTCAAAACCGGTTCAACACTTTTAAAAACATTACCAAACAGATGGGCTCATATTTCCTGGATCAGCTGCCACAAACGAATGTCTTTGTTAGGGCGCGCGGGCTAGACCCCATTATGAGCCTTTTGAGTATTAATTGGTCGCAGATGGGCCGCAGCGCGAGCGCACGCACACGCCCAAACGCAAATGACGTTCCCTTGGTTGATATCGTGTCACAAAAGCACAATAGTTTAAAATTTTCCGAATCTGCTTGCCTACAAATCCACATCATTTCCCAAACGGAAGAAAGATATTGTTTTAAAGTGCATTGGAGAGGATTTAGTGTGTGCACTATATTTTTATAGGGGAGCTTATGGGAGGAACTTGCGGCGCGGAGTGTGTTTTTATTAAAAACCTGGCTGCAGAGGGAAAGGCAGGCCTCCACCTCACTCGTCTGAAATGCAGAAAAAAGTTGCTGAGGTCGGCAGGCAGCAGGCGCGGACTGGCCTATCGGGCAATAGGCCAATGGTTGAAGCAAAAGCGCAGAATGCTTGCGAGGGCCAGTTTTTTGGGTCAAAGTGGGAAACTTTTTTGGCCAATATGGGCCAGTTTGATGTAGAGCTGGGGGAGGCTGGTCTTTCATGGGTAGGGCTGAGCCCGGGCCAAGCCTTTGGGACAGGCCTGGCTCTAGGAGCCCACCACGGGCGGAGCCCATGAAATACCTCTCTCCCATAGAAAAATAAATAAATAAACAAACACGGCCCTGGTGCCTTGTTGGCACCCTAGGTGCCATCAGGACCAGATGTTTTTTTCTTCATCTGTGTGGATTTCTTCCCATTTTGCCCGCCCAGAGCAGGCAAAATGGAAAAAAAATCCCCAAATATGAAAAAAAACAAATTTGGCATAATGGCGGCCGGGGTGCCAACAAGGCACCAGGGGTGCATTTATTTTATACTCATATTAGGACATTTTATTCCATTTTGGCCTTGCAGCGTGGTTCAAAATGGCAAAAAAATGCCCAAATATGGGGAAAAAAGGAAATTTGCCCCTGATGGTGGCTCGGTTGCCGACAAGGTACCAGGGCCGGGCTGATTTTATTTTCATATTTTGGCATTTTATTAGCATTTTGCCTGCGCAGCACCAGCAAAATGGAAATAAATGCCCAAAAAAGGATGATAGGGTGGGGAGTGGGGGCTACTTTAATGCGTTGCGGCGGGGGGCTGCTGCAGGCCTGTCTCCTGCACCGAGTGACTCCCTGTTCTGCCCCCAGCCAATCGTGTTGTCTGGGGGCAGGACAGGAAGTCATGAGTCGGAGGGTGGTGTGTGGCCGGCCCTGCAGCACGCAGCATAGGCTGAGTTGCCATTTTTTTGCCGATGGTGTGGAGACTGCTGGGAGCCATGGTGGGGCTCGAGGCAGGCTGGAGCCCCCATTTGAGCCTGGGCCGGGCCCGGGTCTTGCCAGGCTCGCACACCTGTACTTTGATGGGTTACTTCACTATGCGGCTAATAATTTTGACCAGTGTAGCTGAATAAATAAATATTCTTTAAATGTACAATTTGCATCACGTTTTATCAAAATCCTCCCCCTAGGGTACTATTCAAACAGTGTCACAAAAGGAATGAATTCCCATTTGCAACTGTGGCCCCTTTTTCGTTGGTGCCCTAGACAATTATATGCCCCAGTTCCACCCTGTTGGCAGGCAACGGCTAGCAAGCCGGCTATCTCTTCTGCTACGCTTGGATGGCGCATGGATTTTTTCTGCTGTAGGTGTAGGGATAGTTTGATTACCCCTTCCAGGGAAACATGGCTTTGTTTTTTGGCTACCCTCCCTGCAGTCATCTGGATGCACCCCCCCCCCCCTATGTGCAGTGCACGCCACTTCCCAGCTAGGGCCGCGCTTAAAAATCCCTCGCATACATAAATACATCCATGGGGAAATCTGGCACCATGTGGCGGGGGTGCCCTGGGCGACTGCCTCGCATCGCCTTTGCCTTAAACTGACCCTGCCAACAAGACTTCAGTTAAATACCACTTTAATGCCTTCGCCCTATGATCCAGTTTGGCATGTGCAATCAGTCCTCATCAACCTGCTCATTGCGTGTGATGCCTATATCCTCTCGCAGTGCCCGGACGCACAGTTCCTACATTACAATACATACCCGTAGTATGACAGGTGTTGGTCATTGGCTGATTCAAGTGTTCTACTAGCCGTCATGGTACACTGGCAGCATGAAGATTAGAATACTTTCATTTTATTGATGCTGTTTAATTACTAAAGGACCACAAAGCTTTTGGTCTGGTCAACAAAATCCTGACCACCAGCGCCGCGAATTCCAAGTGCTCTGTGACTACATGCACTTAGTATTTTTTGCAAAAGTGTTTGAAATTGAATTCCTTCGATGTCATCGGGCGAAGAAACAGGGTCGGATCTCTTTTTGGCATGTTCCCAAAAACAAGAGCTCAGTAAATTTCAGTGAAAGTGCATGCAAGTCTCTTTTGCCAGCTTTGGATGGATCATGAGTAGGTTGGTCCTAATGTTGCCTTTGGTTCCTCAGTTTAATTGTATCTTTCGGGCAGTTAGGAAAAACAGTGGCAGGTTCATTAGCACTCAAGATAGCAGCTGTATTTGTAGAGCTCACGTTTTTTTGTTGCATTTTTAAAGCGCTCACAAAGTCCGGGGGCATCGAGGTGCTGTTACAGGAATACGTCTCTTAGTTGCGTATTTATAACACGCTTAGTACCCGGAGGTTTCTAAGCATGGACCCGGGGATCGAATCGGTGTTGCTTCTTGTCGTCTTGTTTCCAAGGCGAGCATGTTGCCGCTGAGCTATCTTCCCGGGGTGACGTTCACCCTCAGAGGGTCATCTTGCCCTATTGACTTATGACAGATGTTTATTGTTACCCAACTTAATGGTACTCATTTCATCAGCCTCAGAAGGATGAAGGGCTGAGTGGACCTGCCGGGATTCAAACGTGTGATCATGAGGTCAAACACAGGCCCCTGTAGTGGGTGCATTAGTCCACTGAGCTACGGAGCTACAGCTTCATGGGGTTAAAGTGTTTGAGAATCTGCAATGAGTGCTGTAGTGCAGCAGTTCTGTTATGTTACTGTCTCTGGCTCACAGACGTGAGTCAAATGCCGCTAATGTGGCCCCTATAGCCAACTCATAAGTTCAACTGTTAAAAATGGTCTAGCTTGACATTGTCCACATTGAATTCCCTGTATCAGGTGTTTTGGGTATCAAGCCCTGGAGTACTTGCCCGAATGCTTCAAGGTAGAGTACTCACCCGCTGACTGTGCCCCACAGTGATATAGCATTGACCATGACACCCATCGACTGTCCTCTGAGGTGCTGAGTCACTGGCTGGTTATGCCTCAGAGTGCAACCCCATTGAACGTGCCCCAGAGAGCAAACCCATTGACTCTGCCCCAGAGTCGTAAACTGCTGACCCTGCCCCAGAGTCGTAAACTACTGACCATGCCTCAGAGTGCAACCCCATTGAACGTGCCCCAGAGAGCAAACCCATTGACTCTGCCCCAGAGTCGTAAACTGCTGACCCTGCCCCAGAGTTGTAAACTACTGACCACTGACCATGCCTCAGAGTGCAAACCCATTGAAAATGCCCAGAGAACAAAGCCATTGACTCTGTCCCAGAGTCGTAAACTACTGACCATGCCTCAGAGCGCAAACCTGTTGACTGAGCCCGAGTTTTAAACAACCCATCCGAGTGCTATAAAAATGACGATGACCCAGGCTTGCAAACCACTAACAATGCCCCAGATTGCAAGACTACTGACTGTGGCCCCCATGGGTGCTAATTATTGGCTGTGCCCAGGGGGGCAAATTCATCGAAGGCAGCTAAGTGCTAAAGCATTTGCTGCAGCCCTGAGTAGGAAACCCTTGGGTAAGCTATAGTGTGCGTTTCCATTGAGCATTGCCCAGATAGCTAAACCACTGACTATGTCATATCTGCACCACTGAGCCTTCTGCAGGATGCTAAACCATTGCTTGCGTCCTGGAGTGCCCCGGTGTACGTGCCCGAGTACTAAATCACTGACTCTGCCCAAGAGTAACAATGCTTGAGGCTGCCCCTGAGTGCTAAACATCTGACCAACCCCCAGACAGATAAACTGCTAATCATTGCCTACAGTGCTAAACCATCATTATAATTGGTTATTTATAACACGCTTAATACCCAGAGGTTTCTAAGCGCGAACCCGGGGATTGCACCTGTGTTGCTTTGCACCATCTTGCTTCCAAGGCGAGCACGTTGCCCCTGAGCTATCCTCTCGAGACCTACGGTGTTAGTCCCTTGACAGTGACCCGGGTTGCTAAACCCTGGGTCTGCTCCCATCACTATAGCATTTGGTAATGTTCTGGATCAAAACAATCTTTTTGATTCCATATCTTAAATCATAGCAAGCTTCTAGACATAGCTAGATACTGGGCTTGCCTCCCGTTTCTTGACTTGAGGTGGTGAAATGTATTGTTGGCCGACGAGTCAGTGCAGCGGAGATCTTTTAACCACGAACTGTGGCTCATAAGGCTATTCCATTGACCCGCCACAGTAATTGAACAATGTGCACGTGGGGCAGCGCGCCGCCCCAGGTTCACGTCAATCTACGAACCTTTCATGGGCCTGCCACTGTTTCTTTTTTGGCAGGTGCACGCGGCTAAATGGTGGCTGCCGAGCGGAAGCCGTGGGGTTCAGTGGTTTGGTGTCAGAGGTGGAAGAATTGCTTTAGCTCTGGGTCATAGGGAAAGCATTGCCACCATTGGGACGGCACGAAGGCTGCTGCGACCAAGACCTGTTTGCAACCTATGGGGAGCCTAGGAAACCCGATAAGCCTTTTCAGCGTAGCCAGGAATGCAGACAGAATTGTGGCGGCCGCATGCCTAGGGAGTCATGCTTGTTGATTAATATTCATTTTATTTTGGATATTTATTGAGTATGAACCAAGCTCTGTGGAGCAACACAGCACTGTGCATCAGAAGTGATTATGATACTTTCCCTGGCCCTAACCTCCACTGGGCATTGACTTGAAGTGGGAACCATGAGACGTCCCAACCGCAGAACTCCACCTGCAGTGGTGCAATCCTGCTCACTGCAGTTGACGGCTTGACTAAGGTTTTCCCTCAACCTTTGCCTCCTGCACACAGCCAAGGGACATAGCCTGACCACTGCTTGCCAGCGTGGTGTTTCATATATGGCGCCTATCTTCATTTTTAAGTACAATCTGCTGCGGAGATTTTGAGGACACTGGGGTCAGAGTTAGCAAGAACAATTGAATACACACTGCCACGACAATAACACCGCCTTCAAAGGTTCATTGCCCTCCACGAAAGTCCTGAGAATCAATTTCTTCTCACAAATAAGTTATCTATTAAGGCACCTTGCTTATTAAACTGGAAAGATGGAAAAAAAGAATGGCTACCCTCCAGGGAGTTCCAAAATTAAATCACCTCCGAGCACCGCTGGAGCGTAGAAACTCCCTTCCAGGCAGCGAGGCAAACAAGGGATCACGTTACCAACTTCAAGGAATTTAATATTTTCAAGGAGGGAGGGACCAGGCTCAGAATAACTCCAGTACGTCAACAAAGTGGACTAAACCATCTGTAGCCTCGAGGCTTAATGGACCACACCCAGGAGGCCGCAAGGCTCCCTTGACCGAGCACCTGCACCGGGCAGTTGGCTGCAGGCCTGCTTTATAATTGTCTATATGCTAGGTGTTGGATTTGAAGGCTCGGAAACTCTGCGGTGAGGGAAAATGCAGGTGCCTTTCATGGTGGTTCCGCAGCATAAAAATACTGATGATTCTTTTTGGCTTTGGGTTTAAGGATGCTACTATAACTCTAGCTGTGCAACTCTGCCATTGATGTCCCACCGTGAATAATTGTGCAACCTCGTTAGTGATCAGCTGCAAAGATGGACAAGGAACCAACAGTGGCCCTGGACAGATTTTTCCAAGTGGCCCCATATTACACCGTGCTAGCAATCCAAAACCTCTAAGTATGGTTTGGGAGATTCTACCACAAGAACATTAGGGAAAATATGGGTCTGCATTGTGAATTGCAAAGCACATGTATCCCTATTTAGGCATTAAGAAGTAATTAAACAAAAAAACGGATATAGAACATTTGTAAGAATGAGGAATGACATATCAGACGCTTTATATCAAATTCTTTACTTCAAAGAGATGAGAGGATGGGGAGCGGTGGAAGGAAGGCAGCATGTTGCATGGGGGAGAGGGAAAGAGGAGCAGAAAACCAGGTTACCCACACAAAAGAAGCCAATGGTGCGATGCCCACCTGGAAATCTTCAGAATCCCTTGCAGGCCAGTCCACCACTGGCCAGCTGCATGGGACCACAGCGCAGGGCTTTCTCCTCGATTCTTGAGAGTCCGGTGTTCTCCCAGCCCATGGTGCTGAGGCAGCCATTATGGATGACGCAGAAAGCAAATGGTGACCACCCTGTCCTGTTCTTTCTTTTGGATCTCGTTATCGCTCTTTTTGGCATGATCAGACATAGCAAGCTTAAGACAACGGCTGGTTGGGTATCTAGCGCCGTGCATTTGGGTGGTTAAAGTGTTATTTGGAAGCCAGCAAGTGCAGCCTGGGCCTTTTGCCTCTACCAGTGACCTTTTAAATGCTCTGTCCTCGTTCTCCCCTTACTAAGCATCCACCCACACCCACTAAAAGTGATCGTTTAACATCATATACCTGGCCATTGGCGAATGGCACACAGTTAGTGATGATTCTTGCAAGGGACCCACATATACCCAGGACTTGACTATCTACAAATCCCGACTAGACATTCACACCTAGTTAAAGTGTATCCCTGGGTCTCGATGTAGTGCAAATAGATATCAGGGTGACCGAGGTGGGGGTAACCACAAGTTCCATTCTCCTGGCCGGCCGCGCAGGTTCCCGCACCTTACCCCATGCCAGTGTCAAGAAGCCGTAGCCGCCTTCTTGATGGAAGACTAACTTGCGTGCCTTGAATCTCCCAGGTAGCCTCAAAAAGCAATCACCCTACACACTGTGAAGAGCATTACTCGCTACAGAGTACACCATCTAGAGCAGTGGTCCTACCATGATGTGATGATATAACCGCTGTTTATATTAGGGTCCAGGAAACGCACCTAAGCGGGCTCACGGGCGTCCACAATGGAGGCACAAGAGTGACCTTAAAAATGAAGGCCAGAGCACACATTGATCGGCTCCAGGCCAGTTTCACGGTGATGCTTGACTCATCTGCTTGTTTCAGGCAGGCTTCTGGAATAAAGGGCCACTATGCATGCAGACCACATGTTCGAACAAACCATCACATTTATGATATAAGAGGTTATTTATAACATGCTTAATACCCAGAGATTTCTAGACGCGGACCCGGGGATCAAACCTGTGCTGCTCCGTGTCGTCTTGCTTCTAAGCATGGGCATAATTTTAGGGGGGGACAGAGGTGTTTGTCCCCCCCAACTTTCATGGCACTCCGTTTTGTCCGAATTCATTTGACTGGGGCACCCTTTTTTTCAGATGTCATGTCCCCCCCAACATTTTCAGCAAAGTTACTCCACTGCTTCCAAGGCGAGCACGTTGCTCCTGAGCTATCCTCCCGAGACCTTCGCGTTATTATTCACCAAGTTGAAACCCCACAGCTGTAAGTGTACAGCCTGGGAGCAGCCGGATCGCAGTTTTGGGATCTTAAACGCTGACACCTTGTTACTGGGTCTACAGGTGCCTCAAGGCTGTTTGTGAATTAAAGGCAAGAAACAGATCTGTCTCCTCGAATTCACATTTCATTAAGACACTCGCTCTCCGAAGCAGCCTCTGACGTTTTGATTGGTGTAATAAGGCGCTCCTAAAGTGGCGCGCCGCAGACCTTCCACCGCACTTCAACATCAAGCAAATGCTTACATTTTCCCAGAATACACGGGAAAAGGGCCATCTATCTTATATAGTAACCCTATAGAAGTACTCAAGAGTTTAACACGCTTTTTCATAACGAGGTCATATTTCTTCTACAGTTTGCCCCAAATCCAAGATTTGGGTGGGGACTCCCGATACATTTATGGCACTTAGCAGAAGTGAGGAGCAGCTGGATTTGTGCACACATCTAGTGGGACATAACGAACAGGTGGTCTCCTCTTCTTCCTGGGAAATGTGTGTATGGTTCTCCTGGCTGGATGCACTGCGCCTGGGCTGGGGAATTTCACCAGGCCGGTGCACGGCTCAGCACACAGCGCCGCCCGTTTCCGATCCGAAGGCATCCGTTTCCCTACACATCCACTAAAGAGCTTTAATGTGACAGGTTCCCGAGGTCGTCTTTCCGCTCCTCTGCCCGAGATCCTCCCTTTAAGCGCCCCCGGGTCCATCGTCCGCCGATGTTTTACAGGTGTAAGTATCCCTTTCAAGTCTCTGGCCAGGTGTGTCCGGTTACCTGCGCCCCCTTTATTCACATGCGTCGAGTTTCGTGTCTGAACAGGAATGTTTCCCACACATCTAGGCGCAAGCAAGACTGACATGTGCCTATTGCCCGCTGCTTGTACGTCCTGGAGTCCGCATCATGAAGATGAACTGGAGTGGAGGCTGGAAGGCCAGAAGAGTCTGGACACGCTAAACTTGCAGACGATGGGAGAGAATAACTCTGGCTTACACCAGACTAACAGCTGGTGTGGGCTTTGCTGTTCATACAAGAGGTTACACAGAGTAAATCAAGAGTTACTCCATGCATCTTCTTTAGTGAATAGCATAGATCTCCCCGGGTGTAAATTAAGTGTAAGCCAGAGTTACTCCTTGGTACTCCATTTGTGAATAGCATAATTCTCTCCAGACGTAGGCCAGAGTTACTCCATGCAACTTCTTTTGTGAATGGCCTCTCTCTCTCCGAGTGGCAGTCATGTGTAAATCATAGTTACTCCATGTAACTTCTTTTGTGACTAGCATAGCTTTCTCCAGGTGTAGGCCAGTTACTCCACAAAACATTTGTTGTGAATAGCACAGCTCTCTCCAGCTGTAAATCAGGTGTAAATCAGAGTTACTCCATGTAACTTCTTTTGTAGCATAGTACTCTCCAGGTGAACGTAATGTATAAGTCACAATTACTCCATGTATCGTCTTTTGTAAATAGCCTCATTCTCTCCCAGTGGCAGTCTGGTGTAAATCAGAGTTACTCCATGTAGCGTCTTTTGTGAACAGCATGGCTCTCCCCGTTTATTAGTCGGGTGTAAGTCAGAGTAACTCCTTGTATCATCTTTTGTGAATAGTCTAGCCGTCTACAGGTGTAAGTCAGGTTTAAGCCAGAGTTACTCCATGTAACTTCTTTTGTGTCTAGCATAGCTTTCTCCAGGTGTAGGCCAGTTACTCAATGAACATTTTATTCTGAATAGCACAGCTCTCCCCATTTATTAGTCGGGTGTAAGTCAGAGTTACTCCATGTATCATATTTTTTTTAATAGACTCACTCTCTCCCAGTGTCAGTCTGGTGTAAATCAGAGTAACTTATTGTATCATCTTTTGTGACTAGTCTAGCAGTTTCCAGGTGTAAGTCAGGTGTAAATCAGAGTTACTACATGTAGCTTCTTTTGTGAACAGCATGGCTCTCCCTGTTGATAAATCGGGTGTAAGTCAGAGTAACTCCTTGTATCGTCTTTTGTGAATAGTCTAGTGGTTTACAGGTGTAAATCAGGTTTAAGCCAGAGTTACTCCATGTAACCTCTTTTGTGAGTAGCCTCGTACTCTCCAGGTAAACGTCACGTGTAAGTCAGAGTTACTCAATGTATTGTCTTTTGTGAATGGCCTCACTCTCTCCCATTGGCAGTCTGGTGTAAATCAGAGTTACTCCATGTAGCTTCTTTTGTGAATAGCATGGCTCACTCCAGGTGTAAGTGAAGTGCAAGCCAGTTACTCCATGTAGTTTTTTTTCTGAACAGCACAGCTCTCCCTGTTTATTAGTTGGATGTAAGCCAGAGTAACTTCTTGCATCGTCTTTTGTTAATAGTCTAGCGGTTTCCAAGTGTAAATCAGGTTTAAGCCAGAGTTACTCCATGTAACCTCTTTTGTGAGTAGCATCGTACTCTCCAGGTAAACGTCACATGTAAGCCAGAGTTACTCAATTTATTATCTTTTGTGAATGGCCTCACTCTCTCCCATTGGCAGTATGGTGTAAATCAGACTTACTCTATGTAGCTTCTTTTGTGAATAGCATGGCTCACTCCAGGTGTAAGTGAAGTGTAAGCCAGTTACTCTATGCAGTTTCTTTTCTAAACAGCACAGCTCTCCCTGTTTATTAGTTGGGTGTAAGCCAGAGTAACTTCTTGCATCGTCTTTTGTTAATAGTCTAGCGGTTTCCAAGTGTAAATCAGGTTTAAGCCAGAGTTACTCCATGTAATCTCTTTTGTGAGTAGCATCGTACCCTCCAGGTAAACGTCACGTGTAAGCCAGAGTTACTCAATTTATTATCTTTTGTGAATGGCCTCACTCTCTCCCATTGGCAGTATGGTGTAAATCAGAGTTATTCCTTGGAGCTTCTTTTGTGAATAGCATGGCTCACTCCAGGTGTAAGTGAAGTGTAAGCCAGTTACTCCATGTAGTTTCTTTTCTGAACAGCACAGCTCTCCCTGTTTATTAATCGGGTGTAAGCCAGAGTAACTTCTTGCATCGTCTTTTGTTAATAGTATAGCGGTTTCCAGATGTAAATCAGGTTTAAGCCAGAGTTACTCCATGTAACTTCTTTTTTGAATAGCATCGTACTCTCCAGGTAAACGTCACGTGTAAGTCAGAGTTACTCAATACGTCACATGTAAGTCAGAGTTACTCAATGTATTGTCTTTTGTGAATGGCCTCACTCTCTCCCATTGGCAGTCTGGTTTAAATCAGACTTATTCCATGTAGCTTCTTTTGTGAATAGCATGGCTCGCTCCAGGTGTAAGTGAAGTGTAAGACAGTTACTCCATGTAGTTTCTTTTGTGAACAGCACAGTTCTCCCCGTTTATTAGTCGGGTGTAAGTCAGAGTAACTCCTTTCATCGTCTTTTGTGAATAGTCTAGCGGTGTCCAGTTGTAAGTCAGGTTTACGCCAGAGTTACTCCATGTAACTTCTTTTTTGAATAGCATAGCTTTCTCCAGGTATTAGTGAGGTGTCAGCCAGAGTTACCCTTTATAACTTCTTTGTGAATTATGCCAATCATTTCCATGCACACAGGCGAGGTCCTTGAAGTGCACAGTGAAGCAGAGATAATTGTGCCTCCTCCTGGGAGTGGGTAGGCCTTGATTAAAAATAAGCATCAGTGTGGCACAATTCGCATTACATTTAATTACTTAAACTACATTTAACTTTTCGATAATTAATCAGCTTGGGCACAAGGGCGCTGCATATTTAGCAATAGCTGTAAAGGCTGGCAATGCAAAAAAGATTTAGACTAGGGGCACAGAGGTTCAAAGCTGCATAAATGCTACAATATTGTTTAGCAATGGGCTGACTTCCAGTCTAGGACATCACAAGAAATGCTAACATTATGGACTCACGCATTATCATTTGTTTTATAGATACAGAGAAAGTGATGGCAGATAAATGGTGGGAGCACTGTTTTTTCCGATTCTTGGAACAGCCTGGGTACGGCGTGTTACCCCCACCTCCGTATTACTCGTCACAGTCCTAGTTTCAAAAGGTGAGGACTTTGATGTGTAAGACAAGGACTCAGTGAAATGAAGATTGAGGGTAAGTAAGAGGGCCATTTCCCACCCGCCTGTCTTCCTCGCCACATTCCTTACTGTTAAGACGGATTTCTGAACTCTGTCCTGGTGGCGCAGAGGTTCAGAAGGCCAACCTAATTACTTGGAACAGGGTAACCTCTGGACAAGCCAGACCAATCAAGGTAGCGATCGCGGCGGTCAAGACTAGGTCTCAAGAGGGGTGAGGGTGACTGAAAGCCCGCAATGAGCACACAAAGCAAGAGCGCTTACAAACTACTCCAAACAGTTGTTTATATCAAAAATAGATACACATTTATTATAAGGCCTTGAAACTAATAACCACAGTAAAAGCAGCAATATACAACGATATTAAACCAACACATACACTATCCACCCAATATATATACAGAATACACAGTTTCACAGCATTAGCAGCACGAAATATGTTATCCACCTGCAGGGGAAGGAAAACAGGCAGTGCGAACCAATGCGAGTGATATGTCCGCCTTCTGAGGCCCCTAACTGGATGGTAGTCCAATCCCTACGAAGAGTGGAGCCTAGCGCTCAAAAGTACCTGCACACGCCGGTGCCAATGGGCAGAAGGTGAAGCTCTTCGGAGGACGTTGAACAGCTCTGTAGGGAGCTCTAATGAAGGAGAACACGGTCCGCGACTCTAGCGCAGCCTCCACTGTGAGGCAGAAGCAGGGCGCGAGTACGGACAAGGGGTGCTGTATTTACAGCGGGGAAAAGCAAGAGGCACTGCAGGAGGGCGACCAGATCCTAGCTAATCTACTCACCGGTCCCCGAAGCAAGCAGGCCCGAGCTCCTCCTCGATAGATACAGCTTCTGGCAGGTTCTGAAGAGCAGGGAACGTCTCGTCGTCGTGCAGAGTAAAAAGACGTCCCGATCGAAGAAACAAGCACAGTTTTGTCGCCACAGCAGGGCAACGGAACGGCCGGGTGTATTCAAGCCAAACGAGCACTGCTCACCTCTAGCTTAGGACTGCTAAGCAAACGAAGCGTGTGAGCATGCCCCGGACTCAGAATACCACCCAACCTGTCGGCGATTACAGAGCAGGCCTCCTTAGTAAGCTGGTCAGTCAACTGGATGGCCCAGAGACACTTCCGAAGGCTTACAGCAGGAGTTGATGAAGGTGCCGGGAATAGCTGGTCCTGCTATTCCAATAGGTCGAAGCGCCAGTACAGGCCTTCTTGTTCGATCTTAGGTGGAAAGGGCTTCACCGGACGACAGCAATGAGGAGCAGAAGTTCTTCAGGGGGTCACCAGCGATTCCTCGGTCCAGCCTCGTGTTCGCAGGATACTTGGCTCCTGTATCCCTGGGTTCGTAAGAACTCAGGAGATCGACATGGTAGTGGTGTTTCCAGCTCCCTCTTATCCACGGTTCCCTTCGCGCCAAAACGGAGGGGAGCCAATGGGAGATCCGCTCATCAACACACATACCATACGTGGACCAATCACGGACCACGGTGGTCCCAGGCATTCACACCACCCTAGACTCTCTGGCACCCAGGATGTGTATTGGGACCAGACAGCCCAGCCCACATCCTGGGGGCACTCAAACGACCTGTAGAAGCCCGCGAACGCAACCGTGTTTCGCGGGAAACTACATGCCCAAATAAGGAAGGCCCCGGGTCGCCTGACCCGGGGGAAGGTAAAGGGAGCAAGACGGACAGTGGACGAGACAAAGGAGCCTCGTGGTCCGGCCATTTTGGGTAGCCGGGCCACCCTTTTGTGTTCGCGGCAAAAAGGTGCTCAGAACGGCAAAAGGAGCTCAAAATAAACCAAATGATCGCTGCCACCAGCCCAGTCCCTGAATGACTTGCACCGATCCAAAAACCATCCTATAAGAGTGTCTAGGGTCTGTAGAAGGCTAGAGACCCAAGAGAGCTGTAACTTAGCTTACAGTGCCCTCTTGTGTCGTGTTGCACTAAAATGGCGACACGATAAAAGAAACTACGGGAAACAGCGTTCCCCGGTACTGACTGTCTTAAGGGCATGTCAGTTTCCCCGTAAGAAAGGAGCGAAAGCCCAGAGGAGTACAGCAGAAGGCTGCACTTCTCTGGCAAAGTCAAGAAAACAGGTTGAAAACAATAGCAAAAAGTTTAGGGGTTGCCACATGGAAGGAAAGTTCCCTACAATAACGAAATCTTTCCTAACACTCGCCCCTCCCAGACTATGGACAGGGGGAACTAATCCACCCCTGGATGAGTCTCTTGTTCAGGTCGGTAAAACATTCTGGACAACCCATCAGCATTGCTATGTTGGACACCTGGCCTATGCTCAATAGTGAAGTCGAAGCCTTGTAGACTTATGGACCACCTAAGCAACTTTGGATTCTCCCCCTTCATGTTCATTAGCCACTTTAACGGCTTATGGTCAGTCTGCACAGTGAAGTGGGTCCCATAGAGGTAGGGCCGCAGCTTCCTTAGGGCCCACACAACAGAGAAACATTCTTTCTCTACCGTGGACCATCTGAGCTCTCTGTCCTTAAGCTGGCGACTAATAAAACCGATAGGGTGTTCCTTACCCTTCTCATCTACTTGTGATAGTACAGCTCCTATCCCAGTGTCAGAGGCATCCGTCTGCACGATAAAAGGTCTTTGATAATCAGGGGCCCTGAGCACAGGGGCCTGGCACAAGGAGTCTTTCAAGCCATTGAAGGCCTTCTCACACTCGTCAGTCCAAGTTACCTTCTTGGGTTTCTTCGGAGTTGTGAGGGCAGTCAGAGGAGCAGCTATGGTGCCATAGTCTGCCACAAAATTGCGGTAATAACCCGTGAGTCCTAAGAAGGCTCTCACTTGGGTTTGCGTAGTGGGGGTAGGCCAGTCTTGTACCGCTGGTACCTTACTGGATAGAGGCTGTCTCCTCCCTCCACCTACTTCATGTCCAAGGTAAACCACTGAGCCTTGTCCATTTTGGTGAGGGGCCACTGGGACACCCTCAGAAGAGCTAACTGAAGGACTGCTTGGGAACAGGTCGGGGAGAGGTTCAGACTCCTCTCCCACAACGTCTGAAGCCAGTAGCAGTGCTGCGATTTCGACGCTTGGGCCGAAAGCCTTCAGCCTATTCACGTGAAACACTTTTAGAGCCGGTCCAGGCCTTCCAAGGTCCACTGAATAGCTAACCTCACCCAGGGGCTCCACCACTGGGCAAGGGCCTGACCATTTGTCCTGTAAAGCTCGAGGCCTTATGAGATTCATGATCAGGACTTGCTGACCAAGTGTAAAGTTGATGAGGGAAGCTTTCTGGTCGTACCAATGTTTCACCAGCGCTTGCCCTGCCTTCAATTTATCACTGGCCAAGCCCATCAGAAGTACCATCCGTTTTCTGAGCCCTAGCACATAATCAACTACATTGGTAGTAACAGGGGGAGTGGGCATCTCCCATCCCTCCTTGACAATGGCTAAGGGTCCCCGTACGGGATGACCGAACAGAAGTTCGAAGGGGCTGAAGCCAACACCCTCCTGTGGTACCTCTCGGTAGGCAAACGGTAAGCATGAAACAAGAAGATCCCATTTTCTTCTCTGAGGCTCCTCCAGAGCCCCAATCATGCTTTTTAACGTCCTGTTAAGACGCCCCCCCAGACCATCGGTCTGGGGGCGGTATGCAGAAGAGAACCTGTAGGTGACCCCACATTCTTTCCACATAGCCTGCCTATACTTCGACATAAAGTTGCTGCCATGATCCGACACAACTTCTTTAGGGAAGCCAACCCTAGTAAACATGCCGAGTAAAGCTTCTGCAACTGGCTTGGCAGTTACAGTTGTAAATGGGACGGCCTCAGGATACCTGGTTGCATGGTCGACCAGCACCAGGATAAACCTATTGCCTGAGGATGTTTGCGGGTCAAGGGGACCAACCATGTCGATCCCTACCCTTTCAAATGGTACCCCCACAACTGGGAGCGGTACCAACGGAGCTTGGATTGTCGCGCCAACCTTACCAGACAACTGGCAGGAGGCACAACTCCTGCAGTGACTTTCTACTTGCACCCCCATCTTGGGCCAGTAGAAGTGCATGGATAACCTTTGCTTGGTCCTCCTCATACCAAGGTGACCAGCAAGGTGAACGACATGCGCCAACTGCAGGAGGAAGGGCCTAACAGCAAGGGAAACCACCAACCTCCTATGGTCTCCTTCTGTAGACTCTGTGGGCTCACTATAAAGGAGTCCACCTTCCTGGTAAATCCTTTGCAACCCAGGAGGTTCACCCTCAAGCTGGGAGCAGGCCTGTCTCCTTAGGCCTTCCAGAGATGGGCACTCACGTTGGCCCTTACTGAAGTCGTCCCTATCAGGACCTCCTTCAACTAACAAGTCTTTTAGTTCAGGATGGTCGTTGGGGTCGAACACTTCAGGCATCGCCACCTCCTCGTCAGGCTCGGGCGATTGACCAACTCCCTCCACCGCAGTGGTAGGCGAGTTCGGGGGAATATTCTCTTTCCCCCGTCGGGACTTGTTGACTCCTTTCGCCTTGGGTTTCCCCTTCGGCTGGGGCGGCGTATTGGACTTGGCCAATGCTGCCCGTGCTTGAGACCGTGTGTAGGGTCTTTCGGCAGTGTCTCCTACGAGCCCTAGAGCTCTGAGATCATTGCCCAACAAGACCTTTCCCGGGACGTTTCTCTGAATGCTCACTGGAATCCTAACTGCTGTACCATTTAAAGTTAGATTAACAGGGATCACGGGAAACATACGGAGGGGGCCATCAGCCAACTTAGTGGGCATCAGAGGAGCTCTGGCAACTTCCTCTGAGTCTACCAAGGTAGAATCCACTACAGTTCGACTGCACCCACTATCCCTAAGAGCTGGAGTATCTACTCCATTGATCAGCACACTGTCTTTAAAGTAGTGCTTGGTATTATCCGGAATCCTAGCATACGCCTCTGCGACTTTAGGCTCCCAGGAACCCAGGGACACTAAAACTACCTCAGCCTCTATTCCGCTGGGAAATGAGTCTGAGGAGAAGGATGCTCCTGTAATCTCTTCTTCCTCGTAGGAGGAGAAGGCCAGATTAGCGGAGTGGACCCCCAAAGGTCTAACCTTACAACGGGGATCCCCCTTCACATGGTCAGTTGCTCCACAAGAAAAACAAGCCCCATTGGGTCTGTTTACGTAGGGAGGCTTATTATAACCAGAGTTCTGTTTCGGAGGCGAACCTCCACTACCCTGTGAGTTCTCGGATGGCTTACCCTTATTTTTCTTTTTGTGGCCCTTATGGGAAGAAGATTTAGCAGATTCCCCACCCTCCACATCTTTGGACTTTTTCCCTTCCTCCTGCTTACCAGGATGAGTTTTGTCCTTATGGAACACTCGATGTGACACCCATAAATCTGCTGCAATGGCCAGCTTCTTAGGATCTATCTCCTTCGAATCGGCCAAATGCTGCTTAAGCTCCGGGGAAGAAGAAGCAAAAATGTGTTCCAGCATGACCAGATTGATCATGCCTTCGAAGGTAGAAACCTTATAACCTTCAACCCAGCCAGTCAAGTTTTTCAGGGACTCAGCTACATACGACACCCAAGTACCACCTTCCTTTTTCTTATACTCTCTAAACCTTTTCAAATATTGGGTCGGAGTCTTCCCAAACTTTAAAATGAGAGTCTGCTTCAACATTGCAAAATCAGCGCGCTCAGCCTTCGACATTTCCATAATGGCACTGCAACCAGAATGGGGCAGTCTGCTGAGTAACCATGCAATCTTATCCGCATTATCAACCTCTTGAACCTCGCATGCATACTCAAACGCATTTAACCAGTCCATAATGTCATTTCGTTCCTCATACACACTGAGCAGATCTTTTGGAAACCGTGGATGAGAGGAAGCCCCAGAACCATGTCCAGGACCCTTGGACCCATTTGCGAACTGAAGCTTGGCCAGTTCCAACTGGTGATCCCTGTCTTTTTGTTTTTCTGCCTGGTCGATTTTCAGTTTGGCTATGCTGAATTCAAGCTCCTGCTGCCTAAACCGCAGCTCTTGCTTCTTGAATTCAAGCATAGCCTCCCCATCAACACTGGCAGAGGAAACGTTAGACATTACATCCTCCCTGTCCTCGTGGTCGTGATGGATCAGTGCAGCGGCAGAACCGTCGGTTCTGCCAGTGAGAGCAGCCCCACCACCTTCTGCACTGTCCTCGGAAGTTATAGCGTCAAGCTGCGCTTCTTGCCACGCCACGATTCTCTGGATCATTTCCAATTTAGTGCCTTGAGAGGAAACCCCTCTCTCCGCACACATCTTCTTCAATGTTTCAGATTTCGAAGCATTTAAGGTTAATAAAGTATTCGTTTCCATACTGTCGATAGGACTATGGCCTTTTTAACGTTATATTCAATACTTTACTGCGTGTCCTGGTTGGAATAACCTGAAAACGCCTTAGCTCGTGCGCAACACTGGATACCTTCAGTCGTATCCCACCGCTGTACACCAATTTGTTAAGACGGATTTCTGAACTCTGTCCTGGTGGCGCAGAGGTTCAGAAGGCCAACCTAATTACTTGGAACAGGGTAACCTCTGGACAAGCCAGACCAATCAAGGTAGCGATCGCGGCGGTCAAGACTAGGTCTCAAGAGGGGTGAGGGTGACTGAAAGCCCGCAATGAGCACACAAAGCAAGAGCGCTTACAAACTACTCCAAACAGTTGTTTATATCAAAAATAGATACACATTTATTATAAGGCCTTGAAACTAATAACCACAGTAAAAGCAGCAATATACAACGATATTAAACCAACACATACACTATCCACCCAATATATATACAGAATACACAGTTTCACAGCATTAGCAGCACGAAATATGTTATCCACCTGCAGGGGAAGGAAAACAGGCAGTGCGAACCAATGCGAGTGATATGTCCGCCTTCTGAGGCCCCTAACTGGATGGTAGTCCAATCCCTACGAAGAGTGGAGCCTAGCGCTCAAAAGTACCTGCACACGCCGGTGCCAATGGGCAGAAGGTGAAGCTCTTCGGAGGACGTTGAACAGCTCTGTAGGGAGCTCTAATGAAGGAGAACACGGTCCGCGACTCTAGCGCAGCCTCCACTGTGAGGCAGAAGCAGGGCGCGAGTACGGACAAGGGGTGCTGTATTTACAGCGGGGAAAAGCAAGAGGCACTGCAGGAGGGCGACCAGATCCTAGCTAATCTACTCACCGGTCCCCGAAGCAAGCAGGCCCGAGCTCCTCCTCGATAGATACAGCTTCTGGCAGGTTCTGAAGAGCAGGGAACGTCTCGTCGTCGTGCAGAGTAAAAAGACGTCCCGATCGAAGAAACAAGCACAGTTTTGTCGCCACAGCAGGGCAACGGAACGGCCGGGTGTATTCAAGCCAAACGAGCACTGCTCACCTCTAGCTTAGGACTGCTAAGCAAACGAAGCGTGTGAGCATGCCCCGGACTCAGAATACCACCCAACCTGTCGGCGATTACAGAGCAGGCCTCCTTAGTAAGCTGGTCAGTCAACTGGATGGCCCAGAGACACTTCCGAAGGCTTACAGCAGGAGTTGATGAAGGTGCCGGGAATAGCTGGTCCTGCTATTCCAATAGGTCGAAGCGCCAGTACAGGCCTTCTTGTTCGATCTTAGGTGGAAAGGGCTTCACCGGACGACAGCAATGAGGAGCAGAAGTTCTTCAGGGGGTCACCAGCGATTCCTCGGTCCAGCCTCGTGTTCGCAGGATACTTGGCTCCTGTATCCCTGGGTTCGTAAGAACTCAGGAGATCGACATGGTAGTGGTGTTTCCAGCTCCCTCTTATCCACGGTTCCCTTCGCGCCAAAACGGAGGGGAGCCAATGGGAGATCCGCTCATCAACACACATACCATACGTGGACCAATCACGGACCACGGTGGTCCCAGGCATTCACACCACCCTAGACTCTCTGGCACCCAGGATGTGTATTGGGACCAGACAGCCCAGCCCACATCCTGGGGGCACTCAAACGACCTGTAGAAGCCCGCGAACGCAACCGTGTTTCGCGGGAAACTACATGCCCAAATAAGGAAGGCCCCGGGTCGCCTGACCCGGGGGAAGGTAAAGGGAGCAAGACGGACAGTGGACGAGACAAAGGAGCCTCGTGGTCCGGCCATTTTGGGTAGCCGGGCCACCCTTTTGTGTTCGCGGCAAAAAGGTGCTCAGAACGGCAAAAGGAGCTCAAAATAAACCAAATGATCGCTGCCACCAGCCCAGTCCCTGAATGACTTGCACCGATCCAAAAACCATCCTATAAGAGTGTCTAGGGTCTGTAGAAGGCTAGAGACCCAAGAGAGCTGTAACTTAGCTTACAGTGCCCTCTTGTGTCGTGTTGCACTAAAATGGCGACACGATAAAAGAAACTACGGGAAACAGCGTTCCCCGGTACTGACTGTCTTAAGGGCATGTCAGTTTCCCCGTAAGAAAGGAGCGAAAGCCCAGAGGAGTACAGCAGAAGGCTGCACTTCTCTGGCAAAGTCAAGAAAACAGGTTGAAAACAATAGCAAAAAGTTTAGGGGTTGCCACATGGAAGGAAAGTTCCCTACAATAACGAAATCTTTCCTAACACTTACTACTTGAAGATTGTGATGCGGAGGACGAGGACTCGGTGTAATGAAGATTACTGCCAAGAATTCGGGCCATTAACAGCACTGAATCACCATTACGGACAGCAGGACAGTCGAGAAAATAAGCATTCCAGTCTGACTGTGACTAGACACAGAGGCATTGCTAGGGGGCGACTGAGGGGGCTATAGCCCCGGGTATTTTGGTTATAGTCCCGGATAGAAGTTCAGCAGCTACAACCAAAGGGCTAGCTAGCCCCGGGTCCCAAAAGTCCCCACATCAGCATAGTCCTGGATCTTTTCCAGACCTAGCAACACCCCTGCATGATAAGAAATGGTCACATCCTAGTTGAGATATTGATCGGAGATGACTATGCCGTAGAACTCTAAAACTTGATATACACGTATCGATCAAGAAGAAACCAGACAAAACGACATTGTATAATGTAAGAAGTAATGTGACACACTAGGTTTGCCTTCTGAACATGTATTTATCCAGAAGTGGAAGTCATTTTTAAAGTGCAACAAAAATGAAGCATAGTTTTGGCAGAATGAGCAAAGACACTCCTGATGAAAACCACAATGGGAAAAGGAGTTGAAACATGTTATGTTATTGGGTTTTATACTGCGTTCCACTGCCAACTGCACGTCTTGGCATTATTTGGCGACACGTAATCTGACAGCGCATCCAGCGTATGAAGACATACGTTCTTATTTAGACAATGGTTACATAGAATTTGATACAAGGTTTTAACTACACTGTTATGGCATACCACATTTTGTAACCTTTACATATTTAGCCTCAAGGTGCACATCTAACACACATTTTCGTTTACATAACCATCAGAAACACAATGCTGAACTTGTATTTTTAAAACTAGTGTTTTTCCAAAAACATAAAATCAGAGTAGCCTATGAAAATCACAGGCTTCTTAACATTTGACATAATAAAAAAGAATATGCAACACAAAATAAAGAACCTAAATGACAAGGCCCTCAGTCTATTTCTCGGTTTCTTTTGCACAGGAGGGGTTTCCAAAAACAAACTTGAGGGCTCAATGCTATAAAAAAGCAATTGGTATGTTTGAGTCGGGGTGTTTGCATCTTGTTACATTACAAAGAGACACAGAAAAACTACCAAATCCATTTAGTCGGCCTGTTGCAAGACTGTGGCCTCTTCTTGGTCTACGGCTCAGTTTTTGTTCTTAAAGTATTTATTTATTTTTATTTTATTGTTCATTTATAATGCGCTTAATACCAGCAAGTGGTTTCTAAGCACGGTATCGGGATTCGAATCCGTGTTGCACCGCGTTGCCTTGCTTCCAAGACAAACGTGTTGCCCCCGAGGTATCCTTCCGCCCAACTAGAATGACTGCGAAGCCCTGTCACGATTTTGCTGCTAATACTCCTTCCAGAAGGTGGTTCTAGGCAGGTACCCCATCCCCTGTTAAGAACTTCCATACAAGGCTGGCCTTAGTGGCCGCAGCGCCCTGGGTGGCGAAACAAAAATGTGGTGCCCCACCTCAAGTGCGCTCCTGGTCATGCTGGGGCGGAGGTTCAGGCGGAGTCACCACATTTTTCAATAGGAGCCAATCAGCTCCCCATTGTTATTAAATGTGCTCCGCTCCCAGGAGTGGAGCGCATTTAATTTCAATAGGGCGCCTGCCACGCCTTCTCCTGCCACGCCAGCTCCGGATAAACCTTGAAAGACTCCCCCGAACTGGCGTGTGCTGCCCACCTCTAAGGCCGGCTCTGCTTCCATATATTAATCTGTGACCTTCTCCTAAAATGTCTCAGCTTTAAATATTGCACCCCAGAACCACGCTATGACTGGAATGTTTTCAGCCCCTCTACTGTGTTTGCATTGCACATCTGGGGTATTTAACAGTTGCTAATGAATCGACTTAGGCCTAGTTGCCATTACCTAGACAACATTCGATCGACAAGCCTGGCCCCCGCCTTTGAAGGCCC
Source organism: Ambystoma mexicanum (assembly GCF_040938575.1). Classification (NCBI taxonomy): domain Eukaryota; kingdom Metazoa; phylum Chordata; class Amphibia; order Caudata; family Ambystomatidae; genus Ambystoma; species Ambystoma mexicanum. The sequence goes on along the minus strand of NC_090939.1, from coordinate 733,765,617 downwards.
TTACTTCACTCCCGTGACGGAAGGACACATTCACATTCAAATGTAGGGCTTATGGGGCAGGTAAGTGAACACGCAGGCGGACACGCGCGCTGAATGCCGTACCATCCCTTACAAGATCTTAGAAAACCTTATGGCGGTTATAGTGGGCTCTCTTCTCGTAGAATCGTGCAGGAAAGGCAATTACGGTCATGATTAGAAAGGAGGTTTTGTTCCATCCAGATGAGAGTCAACCTGTCCCATTAGGGTGCCAACTGCTCACGGATGTATTTGTTTACAAATGCCTTATCGGGCAAAAGTCACACATACATATATAAATCTGTTGGTTTCTCATCATGCCCAGCTGTGCAGCTAAATGAAATGAAGCTACAGAGAACTGGACATACAGTTTCCTGTTAAAGACCAAACAGCAAGAGTCTGGTCAAGTGGGAAAGCTGGGATTCAAAATGGTGTCTCCTGGTCCTTAATCCCAAAACCAACCCTACGTAGAAGCGACATACCAGCCACTTTTATGCCCTAAAAACAAGCAAAACTTCCAACAAAAAATATAAAATAGGTCACAACGGACACATGTAAGCCTGCCCCTTGCGTTCACCCACACAGCTCAATGGATCTGTTAGGACCAGTTCTGCCAACTGAGCAGTGCCACATGATGGAGCTTTAATATCATCACTGCCTGATGCGAAGAGGAACTTTAAGCTAAATAATTTGCATGGGTCCTTCGGTACAAAGAAACACGGATCGCGCAAAGATATCTACTGTAGGGTTCAAATATATTTTACTTTCCTTAACAATGCCCCCAGATGGAATGGAAATTGTCTTTTCAAACCCTAAAATATCCCCACACCTCAACAAATGCGAGCAATTACGGTGCACGTGCCTTGCTCCCACTAAAACCATGCCACCATCCACCAAGAGGACACAGGGCTGCCCCTAAGAAGCCTCCCTCCAGTCTCCATCGTTGCCTCTTTTTTACTTAATGTGCAACATTAACGGCCTAATTCACAGACGTGTTTTATGGGATTGCGCTGTTATAAAGCACTTCTGTGAATCAGGCGCTAAGTGTCTAGCCCCAAAACATGTCTAAGTTCAAAACAGAAATGTGAACTCATTCATGATCCCAACGCAAAATGTCAAGATTTTTGTATTGTATCGTGACACAGATAAAGGTTGATTTAAAATCAGTGTACATGAGTAATATTCATGTCAGCTTTTAATATAGAATTTCATGTCAAAGTCCTCTCCTAAGCGCTGGAACCCATTAGAATGGGTGCAAGAATTACCCAATATAATGGTGGAGTAGTTAATGGCCACAGAACAATAGGGGGCCGAGTCCTTTCTCTATGTCTAGCACACTTCCTTTCATAGCTGTTTCGAAAATTCTATGAACACAAACCAGGCCCGACCTGATATATTTACATGAAAAGTTGTGGAACGAGGAAAGCGCATCGCTTCCACGACATGGCTCTTTAGTCACACAAGAGGAAGTGCGCTCTCCCTGATTCCGTCTAGCGGGCAAGACATTGAGTTTGGAGTTAGAAGACATCAGTATGGCTCAACCCTTCCTCATTTACAGACTGTGTGATATCAGCCAAAGCACTTCAGGCCTCCGTATTTGAAAATGCACAGTTCAATCAACTGGCTTTCCCCACCTGTGCTACTGCATAAAGGCGATTCCTTACTGTGTGGCCGAAAATACCGAAGCAAAATACAGGCTGTAAAATTATGCATTTCGCCGCAAATAAATATGGGACGGTGGGTAATGTGGTAATAAATATGGGAGGGTTACAGGGGGTATGTGGGGGTATTTGGCGAAGCGGGTTTAAGAAGAAAAAGAAATTCGCCATTTTGGGCCTCAGTATTTTTTCCCGAAGTGATCACATACAACATGTTTTATACATGTTGCAATGAGGTATGCTAGAATCCTTAGCTGTCCCCTGCCCTATGCCCTACTTGCCTGGCACCCATTAATTCCCATCCGACACCGCAGCCCTTTCTTGTACCTGTGCCTTGAAGCCAGGAGGTTACATAGACCTGAATGAGAAATAATAATATGCTGCTCGAAAATCGGTAATACTTGAAAATGCACGAGCAATGCCAATAAAGCTTTATTGTGTTGTATCAAGTAGTTCACCTAGAGCTACACGCTCATTGGTCAGATGACAAATCACGCAGCCGCATCAGCTGACCTATGCAGGGCTGGAGCTTGTTTGGCTACAGAGTTCCTGAATGCTGGTGCTGCCCTTTCCCGGACAGGACCTAGATAGAATACCTACCCTGTGATTAATTCCCTTTGCACCACTTACAAATAAATACAGAACAAAAACACAGGGAGAACCTGGAGCTAAATATACAACCCTCACAGCGCAAGGGAGCCCCCACTATCGAGGGGCCCCCAGATTGGCACAAAGCAGATGTCTTTCTCTGGGTAACAGGAATAGGATGGGTCACCTTTGGCAGGGACCCACCCTCGTTTTGTATTACGCCACTAGCAGGCAGGGGTGGACTGGGAACCAAAAGAGGCCCTGGAAATAATTCACAAAGTGGCCCCATATTACACATTTTCAGCAAGCCCAACCATTTTCCTGTGGAAACCTTTGGAAATACCACACAAAAGAGGCCCAGGGTGCAGAGGCCGATTGGGAAATGTCCAGCGTTCCCTATAGGCCAGCCCAGCACTGCTAGCAGGGCAGTGGTGGGAAGCCCATGTGTGTGTGTAGAGACCTAAATACGCACCTGCCCCTGGCAGATGGGAGTAGTTCGGCCAGGTTGGGCTTTCTCTGTACATTCGTGGTCTCCACAGTTGCCCATTTTGCCATTTGGGAAGGCAGCTCTACGAGTACCTGAATGCACAGTGACGTGAGTTGAAGAGCGAGGGCTGGATAAACACCTCACGCCTGACATGAGACAGCTTGCCACCTCTGTGGGTGTACAGCAGGCATTTGAGGCCAGAAAATGGCGTCTAAACCGGATATCAGTGTGTGTGTTTGGGCTATGAGATAATGGAGGTGCGCAGGCTTGTCTATATGGAGGAGTTGCCGTGTGTAGTGCATTTGCATGCGAGGAGTAGTTACGACTTGTACACATGTTTACCTGGGAAAGGAACAGTGCTTGAGTGCATTCGTCAAACGCATGTTAAACTCACTCCCATCTTAGCTCGTGGACAAACAAAGCCACTTTCGCTTCAGAAAAGGTTGAGAGAGTTCTTTGACCCGTTGATTGGATGGCCTACTTTGCTTAATCCTCACCTGGACTCCCTTTCGAGGCCCTTGATCAATAACACCTTGTCTTGGGTCCTTTTAGGGGTCTGGCCCAGTTCTACACCTGTAGGTGCGGGCCTTACACTTAACTTGTTAATTTATGACATTGTGGCCGGCTCAGACTGGCCTATAGGGCACTAGGGAAATTCCCAAACCAAAAATGCAAAATGCTAGCCTGGGCCTGTTTTTTTGGTCAAAGTGGGCCACATTCTTGGCTCATGTGGGCCAGTTTGATGGCTTACTTCACTCTGCTGCTAGTAGTTTGACCATTGTTGCTGAATAAATATTCTTTAAATTGCACAATTTGCATCACATTTTATCAACCATGCCCCCCACCCCCCTTGGGTACTACTCAGTCTGTCACAAAAGGAACAAATAGCCTTTTGCAACCATGGGGCCACTTTTTCATTGGTCCCCGAGACAATTTTATGCCCCAGTCCGACCAAGCATTGCAGCTCATATAGACCACGTACATTTTCTATATGTGATGCTGCACCGCATATATGGATCTATGACGTGTTTCCACAGAGACCGTTTTCACTGAAGATTGGTTCTCTGAGCCCCGTTTTGGTTTTGCAGGGGGCAACCCCGCAACTATCATTCTCTGCCTTCCCCCCACCGTTGACCCTGGGTTCTGAGAAGGACACCCCCACAATCCCTGGTGTGCTCACCCGCTTCTCTCCGCACACCGCACACGCACACACACGTACCTAACCCTGGTCCCCCTCCTTACCGGCTCACACTCCGTCGGCCGCCACTTCCTGGTCCCCTCCTCGTGTATGGGTGGTAAGCACATGAGCTGTACCCAGACAGGCCGCAGAAGGCGCCCTGTCGTGAAAATATTTGCACTCACAGACAGTGGGCATCCTGCATTTATTCCACTAGTACCCCAATCAAAACAAAGCCTTAATAATGAACTCAAGCAGCCATAAGCACAAACTACATTTTTGGGCCCACTCAGACTTGTAGCGATATTGTATCTTGTATCAGGTAAAAGGGCTCATTTTGGGTCGAGTGCCTGCCGGAGAGCTGTGTGTGTGACCTGGAGGTCATCATGGTAACTCAGCATTTCATCCTTCTGAACTTTAAATACCCCGTTTTCTGCTGGCTAATAATGGCACCTGCTGATTGATCCATTCAAGTTGAGATGCGATCCGTGTATTTGATGAAGTGTGTTATTATACCGTGGCGGCGGGGCACAGGGACTACGTCCACATGTGCGCATGCAGGGTGGCTGGACGATTTTGCCAAAGTTCACAAATGTGGCATGAGGCATACCTGTCCTTTGTTTCAATTCTAAAAGGAAGGGGGGCTGGGACACCAGATTTGTCCTCTTCTTTCAGCTCCTGCAATCATCTTTCACCTTTACCCACGAGGGTTCCACCTGCGGGGAGGGCCTGGCTTCACAGCAGGGCCAAGGCAGGCACTCTTGCCATGGAGGGCCTCTGTGTGACTTGGTACAACTCAGGTATTGAATAACAAAAGCAAAAGAAACAAAGGAAGGATTAAGGGGAGGGGCAATTGCCCGGCTAATTAGCTGGTTTAATGTGCAGGTGCCAGCGGGCTCTGTAGTACATCACAATGCAGGCCCTGTGAGACTGCTGATGTCTAAACCACTGGGGTGGAGCCTGCAGGAAATGACGATGCTTTGTGATGTAGAACAAAGCCCAGTGGTCACTAGCTGGACCCAACTCTATTTCAAATGTGCACATAAACAGAAATCAGAAATGCCCCCTGCTTCTCACACGCCCACTTACACAGCGTTCAGGGCAGTGGGGGCCGGCGGGGTGGGTGGAGACTGGGGGGCAAGGCAGGTTATGACTCAAACCCTACTTTTGGAGGGTATGTAGTGGAGTTTTTTTTATATGGCGGTGCACTTTCTCGTTTCCTTCTGCTCTGCATACTGTAAATTCTCCAGCGTCACGCTCCACCGAATCCTGATTGAGCGAATCATAAAGCATGTACTGCTACATAGAGCTCAGTGGGATGATGTGCCTGCTGCAGAGATATATGTGACAATTGCTATGCGACCACCAGGTACCACAAGGGATCCTCTTTGTGCTAGTACAATTCATTTTCAACACTTAGGTGAATTTTATGCAACTGCGACACATGTAGCACAGTACCGGGACTGCATTGGCACGTGCCCGAAAGTGCCCACATCAAAAACATGACATCGCTAGAAGATCATCTCCCAGGTGCGCAACATCAATTTGTTACGACACATTGTTCCTTTCACTTATAAAGGCGTAAGGAGGGACCGGCTAAGGGAACTCGTAGTAGGGAGGTAAGGGATTAGCGGCACCGGTCTCCTTAACGGTGCCCAGTATCCCTTACCGCCCTACTTGTAATGAGGCCCTTTGTGTACAAATCTTCTCTTTGTTAACTCCTTCCAATCATACCTAAGTCCCTGCCAATACGTTTTTCACTAAGGAGTCACTTCAAATCAAGTGCCCTCTTATGATTATATATATATATATTCATAATACTCCGCAGCTTCCACTAGATGTCGGCCTATGCATAGCATGTGATCTAAGCAGATTCCACAAGCCTCAGAAATATATATATATATATGTTTATTACATATCATTACTAATGAGATTGAGTTAGGTGGTGAATCTAGCAACATTGTTACTACTTCACCGGGTGAAATCTTCCCTCATGTGGCCAGGGAAAGGCAGAAGCTACCTGACTCTGATCCTGGGGGTGGCTATCTGTGGGAGGACCACATGAGAGAAGACAACCCTCAGGGATGCGGAGCAAACTCGCTAGGTCAAAACAGACACTGTGAGCACAGCCCTGAGTCCTCCGAAGTGTTCAAATACCCTCTGGACTTGGAACGGAGGTGCGAGGCCCTTGAGAGAACACTAGAAGACATGGAGAACCTCTCACGAAGTAATGCCATCAGGTTCCGAGGGGCGCCTGGGTCTTTCAAGCTTACCCTGATAGAGAGGATTTAGGAAAAATAGACTGTGGTTGTTCTTTAAGATGCCAGCAGTTTCCATTTCTTAAAGGTCAAAGTCACTCTGGCCCAAGCCTTCGATCTAACTACACAGATTAAAATCACAGCAGAGCAAGGTGATAGGTCTGTGCACTAAGTCATGTGGTGGTCTGAGCCCATTTCCTGTTGGGCAACCCATGGCCATCCATATATACATTAGTTTGACCCCATCCATAGTCATCCTACCTCAGGTGGCACATCTGGGGATTAAGTAGATGTGGCCTCATCTGCATGGCCAGGGATACTGGGGCTGATAGAGCCAACTACCACTGCTCTCACCTATGAGTCAAGCAGTGCAGGAATTGGGAGTGCTCGCCGGGGAGCCGCAACAGCAGCAAAACAGGTCTCTTTATACTCTGCATCTGGGAACACGAGGTGGACATTGTCATGCCCAAGCCGCAGTACAGCACTGCACCAGCAGGGATCCGTTTTTTCCAGTGCACTGAGACAAAGTCAGAGGTCATAATAGCTCTGCTCTGGTTTGTTTCTGTTGCATTATAGGACATTAATGTGAGATTAACGTTAGATGGCTGCAGACACAGAAGTTTGGGGGTAATGGGGGGGGCTCTTGTCTGTGGCATATTTCTTAAGAGTTGCGAATGATTGTGATTAGAAATTGGGTGGTCGCCTACTGCTGCATTCTGTGTACACCAATGATAACAAGCCAGCATTCATTCACGGCCCCCTTGCCCCAGCACCACAGGAGAGGGATCCCGGAGTACGTATTTACTATTTAGAGCACTGATTAAGAGATTACTTCTTGTATTGCCCTCAGGGAGAAATCAGTAGGTAACAAGTGCATCGAGCAATGCTGAGGTATCTGAAATGTGGCAAAGTTTGGGTTTACTTCTTTATGATGCTCACTAGAGTACATAAAACTCTTCATGATACAAAATGATCTCTCTGAAAGGATTTGGAGAAACTATTCGTAAGGAAGCCTGTCTACAAATACAGATCCCAATTACCGCACTCTGATCATACACCATAAAAGAGCATGGCTGGATCCCATGTTGGCGGTTTGCGCATGTGCGCCTTTTCTGTGGAACATGTTGCTTTTCCCATCCTGTCCCTACTCTCCAGTCATAAATTGACCATGAGCATTTGGTCTTGCTTCCTCCATCAATCTTATTTTTTGGGGGGTTGGGATGCTGCTGAAAATCACAATGTTGGCCTACCAGGGATGGAATGATTACTATCATTGTTTACTCATGTTGTGCCACCCATGCAGCGGACCACGCGGTTCGGGCAGCGGGCACACAGGCAACTGGAGGTGGCGGGTAGGGGAATCAAAGAGGCAGGGCATGATCCAAAAAGATAGACTGGCAGGCATAATTGTTAGGCCTGGCAAGAAACCAACCTGTTCCTGGGATGTGCGCGTGTGATTGTGGCTCCACCAAAGACCACCTTGGGTTGACTCTACTATGAGGCAGGCAGTATAATCGACTAATCCGAACAGGTTGTTATCCCTCCCTGAGCATTGCCCTCCTGCACTGGGTGTTTCCAGCTGTAAAAGCAACAAGGCTCCTCTCTGTCCTCCTGGGTCTTTACTGTAAACATGCACTTATTTTGCTTCAACTAGTGCACACAGTCAGCAGGCTGCATGGTAAAAAAAGGAGACATGCCGTTCAGATAATGCTGAACCCTTGACCGATTAAAAAAAAAAAAAAAAAACTCAAAAGCAAACACCAGCCTCCCTGCAGACTAAAATCAATCTCATCCCTCATGCTTTCCAAGGCCATTCTCCTTTTATTTATTTTTTCCTCAACTCCCAGCAGGTTTCCTGCCACGCAGAAATGCTTGATGTTTCTGGAGACAAAAATCAAAGGGAATTAAACATGAAAGTCGAAGAGTTCATCGCAGGCCCGTCCAATATTTCATAAAGGAGAACCGAAGGGATACTCTGCAGAGTTCCGTGGCGTCTGACCCTGCGGTGCGAAGGATCCTGCCTCCCCGCCTTGGCGTACGCTAACCAGTGGTGGTGTTTTGTTTTCCATGTAAAAGGACAGGCGTGGTGATCAAGGGGTGTGATAGGAAAACCTGACACTGATCGTATGTGAAAAGTAGGGTAAGGTCCAAAAAGTGGTTTACGGCATGCGACGCCTAGATTCCAGTATGGAAACATCTAGAAGAGATCCAACAGCTCCCAGAAAGAGATGATTAGAAGAACAAAGGAATGTCTACAAAGCTAACTCAAACAGCAGCATCCTCAAACACAAACGACAGAAGTAGTAATGCATGACTTGGGTAAAATGTTTACAGGAAGAATTTGCTTATATTTACAAAAATACGTCGTATTTCAGTGGCAAATGTGTGTTCGTATTTTAGGGTGCCACGCAGGATGAAAATCTGGCAACTCTGTAAATGCCTAGGCTGCTCACTGGAAAATACCTACAAAATCATTCAGCATGGCTCACCAAAGCTCCTGCAGGATAATGTCCCAGGAAAAGGCTGCTTGGCGTAGAGATATCAGGATTTGATGTGCTTTGAGTAGACCTCTGATCCAGCCAACTGGGAGTTGTGCCCAATGGAAGGAGAAGGTTCAGATGTAGCCCTTGTGAAAGTGAAGCCGCCAGTCCTGGCATCCTTCAGTGCTGAAAGATATGTCTTTGCCCATTGATGCAAAATCTGTACTGATGCTGGAAGGACATTCATCAACTTCCCCCAATGCTTGGGCACTGTTTAGCGATATGCTGAGAGGATCTTAGTGTACAGAAAGAGAGGAGGGCGGCCCACGGATCACGTGATCCTCTCTGACATGGGACCACGTTGCATGTCGCAAGTTATAATCCAATTGAACAACTGATGGAGGTCGCAAAAATGGCCCCGAGGAAATTACTCCTCGAATCAAAACGAACAGTTCTCAAAGTGCCGTGAGCACATCGCCCAGAAAACAGGAGCTACCTCTGGGGAACGAGGCGCTAGTGCATGTCACACCGCAAATCTAATTACCACATGAGTTGCAAACTGCTTTGTCTATTGCATATGACACAAACACACATGCCTAATGACACATGGGTATGTTTGAATGCACCATGTCCAAAGTAGCTCCTCTTAGCGGTTGGTGCCCACTGCAGCAGGCTCTTCAGGGTCACAGGAGGTTTGGAGAGTGCGTGCTAGGAACTGGCCCTCGTGATCACGCCGTGCCATAATCCACAGTTTAAGCTGCTGGGTGGGAGGAGCACGACCAAAGCACCCATGCAAAAAAGATCATTTTTATAAGATCCAGTGGCATGATACTCTCAGGTGACCGTGCGCTTTACAAGTTTTCCTAACATAACATAACGTAACATCCACAGCCTTAGACACTCCATTCATTTCGTTTATCCATCGCCTGAAAGAAAATCTCAGGCAATAAATTCCATGGCAGGCCCCGAGAGAGCAGGTGCAAAGCAGCACACGTTCTCGCAGCAAGTCCTTGCTTTTCTGTCTGGGAGATTTGTTCTTGCGCTTTTGTTTTAATCTGATGTTTGCTTTCTTCTGATGAAAATATTCCTAGCCATTAAAATATACAGCCGAAACAAATGGCATTTTTGATCAGAGATTACGCACACCTATTTTAAAATGGTGTTTGAGGGCACGCTGTGCTTCAAAGGAGGCCTCCCACGCGCGTTCCACAAGGCACTGCGCAGCCGCGTATTCTCCCAGCAGGCTGTGGCAATCTTAACGTTCGTCTGGTAAGGAATGGGTACCTTTCCCCACCAAAACAATCAGCTGTATTCCCGACAGTGGCATGAATGCTTCGGCAGCAAAGTTTGGGATTTTGTTTAGGCATCCAATGGGCATTTGGCAAGCACTGCCATAATGGTCCTACCTGGCAATAAGATGGCAACGGTTGGAAAATTGTGTGAGCACCTGGGTATATGATGTCAGTGCATGGCAAATGTGTATCTAGTAACTATACCCACATCAAAACTGTTGTCTTTGCCAAGCTTGTTTTTAACAGGCGTAGTGCAAGGAACAGATACAAGGACAAACATGTTGTTCATAAGTCAAGTGGCTGAAGGCATACTTGGATAAGGCATGTTTATTAAACTGGGAGCTTATTTACGGTTGCCATTAAGGCATTCACTTTCAAAAGACTGCTAACGAATAACACTGGCAGGCCCTATACAGCACACCGTTTGATGTTACTAAGTCATAGAGCTAGCTCAAAGGGATTCTGAGAGGGTGTGTTTTGGGTGGGCAGCAGCAGTTAGTAACAAGGGCGATCAATGGGTGGATGAATAATTAAACATGACAGGATATGTATCCCCGCATCCATCTCACCTCCCTCCTGTCTCTACTGTAATGCAATAGTTTCAGCTTATAGGTAATTCAGAAGCCCCACCTAATAGCCAAAAGTGACAAAAACTGGAACTCAGTTCAGATACACCACATCCTATGGAGCAGTGGATAGGTTTGAAGCATCTTGATGACTTTGATGCCTGGATGGAAAATAATATCTCTAAGAAAATTGCTCATCAAGGCAGAAGGGCAGAAGGAATACGCTGCTATACATGGTAGCACACGGACACTATAAGTGCCAGCGTGCCCATGCGGAAGAAGTCTATACCACATCTATTTAAAAGAAGGGGAGAAGTACATGGAGAGGGTAGGCCCAAATCTGGGTTTATCTGCGAAAAGTGAAATCGAAAAGGGCAGAGAGGGTGATGGGGAAAGGTGGAAGGGCTGTATAGTTCAAAGCAAGCCAAGTCACAGCACTCCTGAAGACCCAATAGCCAGAACATTCTCATGAGCAGAACCCAGTAGCCGCCAGTACTGTGTGGGGGTCACTGATACAAGTGCCTACAGTTTGGTATCCCCCAGTGGAGGGTTGACTTATTCAGGCTGATCAGCTTCAATGTTCCCTCATCCTTGTTGGAAGAGTTAGGTCAGGCGTTGTAGGCTCTCTGGGGCAGGAATATGGTTTCCTTTAATTGCGTGAGAGGCGGCGCTCAAAGAATTCCTATGAAAATTAGGACAAATATATATACCTCCAGGACCAAGGTGCTTAAGAGCTCTTCTGATAATGCAGTTGCTCCCTGGAGTCTGAAGTGATCGCGAGGCTATCAGAGAGTTTGGAGTCAAGTAACGAAGGCCTTCTGCAACCTCTCTATGCCCTTTTGGGAACTGGAGAACATATGAGTGCTGAAATGGTTGCATTAAGGGTCCTAGGTTGTTTCTACCATTTAAACCTGTCCCTATTAGTCCGATGTGCCAGGTGACTCTGCGAGTCAAAAATGGAATATTTTTAAAAGACTTGCAGCTCCACAGCGAGCAAATGGGGGGGATTTCCGATCAGGTGTGATTTGGTTTCTCCCCATGTCCAGGATCTTGCTGGTGACTCAATTTCAGATAAGTTGAAGGTGCTTAAGGTCGCACTTGGTAAGCCCAGCGTATACGACTTTACAGTTATCCAGATTGGACAGGATTGGAACTCGTACCACCTTCATTCACATCATGCCAGAATTCCTGCAATGGGAGGGTTTTCCTGAGTAGCATGTATGTAGGCCAATTACCACTCAGATTAACAGATTTCAGTTCCCTTCTTTGTTTCCATTCTTTTTGCACTGATCATTTGCATGTCCCCGTTCTCTGAAATTAACTTAAAGTTATTCATGCAATAAAATTATAAAACACCCTGCCCTCCACCACCACCTAAACCCCAAGGAAGAACGTCACAACCAAATGTGCCACTGATTCGAAGTAAAGAAGAAGAAAATCCATTAGCTTTATGAAAGCTATAACTTCTTAAGTTTAAGTGAGCAACATAAAGAAGGGACCAGAAACACACATCGGTGCTCCTACAAAAATGTCCCGGATTATTTACCAAGCCGACTTGGCTATTCCAGTCCTCCAGGAGTCGGCGGATCTGAAAATAGTCAGGGGGCATTATGAGCCGCATTCCAGAGGCCATGCATGGCAGGAAGAGCCCCCCACCCTCTGCCGAGGCTCCCAGGTTCTGGGATCATGTTACCCTTTCTCCCAGATCTCTTTCCATTCCCCCTGCTGATCTGGGCAGGCAATTAAGAACCTTCTGGTGGAGCTGGCATTCCAGTCAATGTTCTGCTGTCTGCCTGACAGGGTCCTTCCCAGAACGGGTGCTCAGAAGCGGGCGTGAAAATGATGGACGACTGGGCGGACACATAGACACCCTCCATTTCCAAAAACGGAACACCTCACACCTCACAACACACAGACACACACACACACTTTTACAATGGAACAAACGTAAGATCTTCAGATCTACTGAACTCGAAATCAGCGAGTATATATAGTCAAGAGGTTTAAAAACTCTCAGCAACATCACTCTCTTCACAGACTACGAAGGCCACCTACACTCCTCAGTGGTCTTCCTAAATGCACCTTGAACAGGGGGAAAAGGCCACTTTCTGTCTTGTTTCTCAGGCAAAGTGTCAGAGCTCATCACCATCAGAGTTCAGAGTGTCTTACTGGCTCCCTCTGGCACAGAGGCATTGCTAGGTGAGGGCTTAGGGGGCTATAGCCCTGGGTCTTTTGGTTGTAACCCCGGATAGAATCTCAGGAGCCAAAAGGATAGCTAACCCCCAGTGGCAACAGTTTCGACATCAGTGTAGCCCCGGGTCTTATCCAGACCTAGCAACACCCCTCCTCTGGCACCACATACACAGATCTGTGCTATCATTCCCAATTTCCAGATGATGCAACATATTTTGGGGTTCTGCGAGTTTTCATTGACTTCCGCCAGTGTTTTGTTTGTGCACTTTTGCACGACATGAATTGGAGCCGTTTTTTAATGGTGTGTTCCACCCTGTGCCCCCTGCTGCGTAGTACACACCCCTATACGCTCTCCCCCAACACCCTATACCGCTGCCCCCACATACACATACAAATGTATATGTAATTTGTTGATTTCGACCAAAAGTGCACAGACAAAATGCTGACTTTTAAATAACAGGTTTTGAAAACACGGATTGCAATTTCTCGCCTCTATTGGCAATGCTATATTTTGCTGCCGCCATAACCCATCACTGCATAAGGCCAATTTGTTTGGTTGCACGGACCTGCTGGTGCCATTCCTTGTGGCACCTAAGGAAGATGTCTTGTATTACCTTAATTTGTACCCGGTACTAAGACAAAGATTCAGCACCTACCAGTGGATTAACTTTGCTGAAAATGTTGGGGGGAGATGGGGAACATGGCATCTAAATGAAAGGGACCCCTGTCAAATTAGTGAGACCAAATAGAGTGCCACAAAAGTTGGGGGGGCAAAAACCCTTGTCCCCCCCTAAAATTACGCCCATGGCACCTACTGTCATAGCCAAAAGAACTCCTCAGGTGCGATTAGCCTGCCACACACAAATCAGTACCTAACTCCCACTACATGACCCACACTGCAGTAAACATAAACTTGAACCCAGCCCTTCTCATCACTGGTTATCTATGGTGGGCGGTATCCTGTCATTTTTTCGAAAACTTATTTTCGAAACACCATTTTTTAAAAAACATTTTGCCGAATTTTTTTTTTCTCGAATGTTTTTTTTTTAAATTTTATATGTTTTTTTTCGGTTTCGTAAGTAAAAAAAGTGTTACAAAATAAAAGGGAGTTTGGGGGGAACCCCCGATTTCAAAAACAAAATGAAAAAAATTAAACATTCGAAAAAAACACATTTCGGCAAAATTGTGTCGAGAAAATGGCATTCGAAAATATGCCATTCCAAAAAGTGACTATAAACCAATACTTGTATATCGGCATTACATGCACATTCGTCGAACATGACATGTTAAACAATTATTGTCTGTGTGTCTGAGGAAGTTTGGGACCTTGGTAGCTGGTGTGGATATGGAATCTGTGGAGTAGGCAGTTCAAAATAAAAGGATAACAATCCATGCTGGCCCTGGTGCAGATGCCCACCACGGTTTACAGTCACTTTTCCGAATGGCATATTTTCGAATGCCATTTTCTCGACACAATTTTATTTTGAACTGCCTATTCCACAGATTGCATATCCACACCAGCTACCAAGGTCCCAAACTTCCCCAGACCCACAGACAATAATTGTTTAACATGTCATGTTTAACAAATGTGCATGTAATGCTGATATACAAGTATTGTATGCAATATGCATGAAGGTATTGCAGAGCACTCAGCAGCAGTCAATTGCTGTGTGTATAGTCACCGTGTCAATGTTGTTCACTCCACTTTTTTGTGCAACGTCCTCATATTGGTTTGCTGAGCACACACCAGGTTGTGTCCTACTACATGTTTGCTGGCAATGCAGAGAACATGGCTCCCCACACCCAACCCAACACATGAAGCTTCTGGATGTGAAGGTGCTGTGGTGTCATTTGCCTGCAGTTGTGGATGCATGCTGTCATGTGAGTCCCTCCAACAGAGCAGTGTGATCTTTGCCTTGTGTGTTCGGACTGGGGTCTGCCGAGCTCCCAAATGGCACGGAGCACTCCAGAGGCCCTGACAGTGGCGTCTGGGGTCTGTGCAGATGTCACAAACATAACATGCGCTTAATGTACAGTATCGGCGAGCAGGCCATTTTCCTGCAACTGTGTGGCTGGGTCTTGGTCTTGCAAGTTTGGGACGCAGCTTGTTCATGGCAGCCCGTGCGTTCCTTTGGTACCTATTGCTTTCTCCTCTGGGTTTCGTGAGTTATTGATATTCTCGGCCCTATTGCACGTTTGTTTCCTTTGATGTTTGTTGGCGCAGCATCACTTATTCGATGCCTACTGGCTAACATTAAGCGTTTGGCCTGCAGGTGTTGAGTTACGTTGCACAGCGATCAAATTATGCTAATCCATCAGGCTAATTTGGAATTGAGGCTGATGGATTAGCATAATTTGCTCAATCTGTTCACAAGAACTTCTCACATTTAAAGGGGCTAGGATTTCAACATATGTTGGATTGTGTCAGTCGGACCCCACCTGCCATTGTTTTCCTTTGTTCGCCATTCACCTTCCACAAAGTCTATGTTTAACTGGGCCATCCTAAGCCTGAACGCTTCCCGATCCAATAGGTACTATTCTGCGTTTGGCATGTGGGAAATACTTGAAGGTACCCTTGGGCATAAAGCCAGCACATATCAAGGGCTGGCTTGAGAACATCTCAAGGCCATTACGCAGCCCAACAATCCTTGATCTTAATCACCTATTGCTTCTGAAAAATGCCCCAGAAAGACAATTTGATGTCAAACATCTTGAAATAAATCTTCTTTTCGCCGATTCTGATTTATGGTTCTCGTTCACTTGATCTACATGCCCCCGAGCTACCGCGAATCACGGCTTTCCCATCTACATCCACCTTGCCACTGTCTGGGGCAGCTGCACCCTTTCTCCCTCCTCGTATCTTACCCGGACTAATGTTCCTCAGTAGGCTCTGGTCGAGATATCCCCATTGCGGGCACTACACGCCAACCTCCAGACAAGCCTAGACACTCTGAGACCATGGTAGTGGTTATATGGTGCAGTACAAAAGCTTTGTAACATAACAATATACAACATAGCCCTTACTACTGCAGACGTGCTATTGCATTGCTCTGTATATTCCAAATGTTACCATTCCAGATCCCAAAGTTACTCAATGTATTCAATTTGGAATGATGAAAGACGGAGACATTCTGGCTGGAATTCAAACTTGTGACCTGCAGGTGGAACACATATGTTAGCAGCAGGGGTGTAACTCTGTAAGTTATCTGCCCAGTGGCCTCCTCACCACACATCATACTCTAAAACGGTCAGCATAGCCACTGCCCCAATCTTCTACTTCTGCATGTTATGTTTGTAGTAGACTGACTCCAATGACTGTAGAAGAGGCTGTGCTACGGATTAGATCCTTTTACGAATATCCCTGATTGAACGCTATTTTACGAATATCCCTGATTGAACGCTATACAGAATTGTAAAATGCATGTATGCCCCCCTCTAGGTTCAACTACATTACCTGAATTGTAAAGGAGGTCTCAGAATACACCAGGAATATTAACAGGCTGTGGAACCCAAGCTTTACCGCAAAAACTGCCAAAGAAAGAGATAGAAAGCAACAGGAATGTATAGGCAGACAGATGTCGCAAGTGATGATGAGTTTATGGGACAGAGTATGGTTACCCGGCATTGAGTACACCTTTTCTTGTGCACAAATGAGAAAATGGGGATGGAGCCAGCCGGTGCAACAATGTCAACCTGATCCACGTTGGACAAACGCTACAAAATCAAGCTTGTGCACATGGGACGCTGGCAAGGGTAGACTTATAGCTGAGGCTGTGTTTAAAAAAAACATATTTATGGCCTACAATATAATAGGTAGAGCTGGGGATTTCTTTAGGTTTCGGGTGACAACTATAAAGCACTGCATCGGGGCTCTTGTGCTGTAATCATTTTGCGCCAGACTCCTTTGACGGGATCGCTATCTTATTTTCTCACAGAAGATTTTGGACAATCTCTTCCATAATCCACAAATACATCTTCTAAATCTATACTTTTGAAATGTGATTACTCGATATTAAGGATCTCTGCCATGTCAGTAATCTTTTGAAGAAAAATAAATGAGCATCAGCGTAGGGAATGGGTAGGGCAAAACTGGGCAGGGAGGTGCATGAAGCAAAATGAGACAGTGTACACAGATGTATGACTTATGAGGGGACTGAAAGAGGAGGCATTGCAACTGTGCCAACCTTGTGTTTCTTGTGTTGTGTCATGCAGAAAACCAACGTGCTTTCAACATGTATACACCATGGTGGTAACAGGCGCAGGTGTTGCATATTAACTTACATTGCATAACAACAATGCAAACATTCAGCTTGGGACTATAGGAGCACACGCCCCCTGCAGATGTGTGCTCTCTGATATCAAGGGATACCATTGTTAATTTCTGCAGCATTAGTACATTCAGCTGGGACTAAATCATCTTTTGTAACATAAAGAGGTTAATTTTGGTTTTGTTAAAGATTATCTGCCATCAACGGTCTGATATTCCTTTCTCCTAATCTTTCTTTATTTTTGCCCACAACAGATTTGATTGACCACCTGTAAGAAACCATCTTGTGTGCTCTGTCTAAACAAATATCATTACATTTTGGCCCTGTGCAGGAGCAGCAACAGGGAATAACATTGATAGAGGCCCACTTTCCCTAGCTCCCTTGGATGAATATCACAGACTTAGACCAACCTAATCTAATACTTTCCAGTAGAGAAAACCATGCCAAAAGATGAACACCAAATTTACCGGTGGAGACTACTATAAGCTTACATCAACTTCCCACTTCCAAAAGTATTATCACATGGACTGAGAGCAACTCCACACTTCCCCAAAGAGAATCCTGTGGATTTAGATCAACATCAGAAGTCCCAAGGAAACGAGAATCCTGTGGATTTAGATCAACATCAGATGTCCCAAGGAAACATCCGAAGGACTTAGATCAACTCCACACTTCCCCAAAGAGAATCCTGTGGATTAAGATCAACATCAGATGTCCCAAGGAAACATCCGAAGGACTTAGATCAACTCCACACTTCCCCAAAGAGAAGCCTGTGGATTTAGATCAACATCAGACTCCACACTTCCCCAAAGAGAATCCTGTGGATTTAGATCAACAACAGATGTCCCAAGGAAACATCCGAAGGACTTAGATCAACTCCACACTTCCCCAAAGAGAAGCCTGTGGATTAAGGTCAACATCAGATGTCCCAAGGAAACATCCGAAGGACTTAGATCAACTCCACACTTCCCAAAAGAGAGGCCTGTGGATTAAGGTCAACATCAGATGTCCCAAGGAAACATCCGAAGGACTTAGATCAACTCCACACTTCCCAAAAGAGAAGCCTGTGGATTTAGATCAACATCAGATGTCCCAAGAAAACATCCAAAGGACTTAGATCAACTCCACACTTCCCCAAAGAGAATCCTGTGGATTTAGATCAACAACAGATGTCCCAAGGAAATATCCGAAGGACTTAGATCAACTCCACACTTCCCCAAAGAGAATCCTGTGGATTTAGATCAACAACAGATGTCCCAAGGAAATATTCGAAGGACTTAGATCAACTCCACACTTCCCTAAAGAGAATCCTGTGGATTTAGATCAACATCAGATGTCCCAAGGAAACATCCGAAAGACTTAGATCAACTCCACACTTCCACAAAGAGAATCCTGTGGATTTAGATCAACATCAGATGTCCCAAGGAAACATCCAAAGGACTTAGATCAACCCCACACTTCCCAAGGAGAACCACAGGGACTTATATTGGTGCCATACATCACGGAGGAGATTCCTGTGGATTTAAATGAACTTCACACTTCTCAAAGGAGAATCCCATGGATTTCGATCCACTCCAGACTTCCAAACGAGAATCCAATAGATTTATATCAACTCTACACTTCCTAAGCATAATCACTTTCACTTACACGCGGCTTATATCTCCTCCACATTTACATCAATTGCATGGATTTAGATCAACTCCACCCTTCTCAAGGGAGAATCTTATGGACTTAGAGTAACTCCCTGATTCCCAATGAAGAATGCGTGCCCCTGAATACGATTAATTCTTCACAACCCAAAGGACGCTACCATGGATTAAGATCAACTCCCCACTGCCATGGAATGCTATAGTAATGTCATAGCACTGGTATTAAAACTTTCACAGGTGGATGCTGAGCAGTCACCCGGGCCACCCAGAGAACTGCCAAGATTGGGTCAGCCATCACTAAAGAGGAAAAAGTGGACAGAGAAGGCATCCACAATTTACCACCACCTGTAAGGTAAAGAATTCCCCACCACAAAACCTCAAAAAGATTTAAAAATATGGTTCACAAAAAGCTGGGGAGGGGCAAGGAACACGATGTATGTTTTTTTGTCAATGGTGCACCACTTTTATCCTTTTAAGAGAATGTGTGCGCATATTTCCGAAGGATTGGAGGAGGTCGCCCAAACTGGCAACAGAAATGCAAAGGTTACTGGAGAGAAACGCAGCCGCGCAGCCTTGTCCGGGAGGATTGTCTTGAGCGTGCCACACGATGTAAACCCGAGGCGCCGGTATCTCGCCAATATATACAAGAAAAAAGGAGGGAAAAAAAGATTCTGCGAGAGATTATAAACCCGTCGGCTTCATCTGCATCCGTTCCTCAAGGAAATGCCAAGCCCCGTGAAGAGTCGGGATTCATTTTGGTTGGAAAGGGATCTTGGTCGTTGCCTCAACAACCACGAGCGCGGGAAGCTCGGCTCTGTGTGCACAGCAGCCGGAGGTAAACACGTCATGAAAGAGAATTGCCCGCTCGTCTCGCGGTGTTTGCTAGCCTGGAAACCTTTTCGTTCTGTTCTCTATGTGACATACAGACGTGGGCCTCCTCGCGTATGCGCTGGCTCTTCTATGCACCCCCGGCCCCCACCCCTCAACCCTCCCTTCCCCCCACCAAATCGCCGCCCTTCTCGGTGGAGACTAACATTTTAAAATACATGAGACTTTCTGACAGATCTCAGCCATCATTTCGCGTGCTTGGGCCTCCTCATTTAGTACAGCGCTCTGGGAAAGTCTGCCATTGCTGGTCCGCCCAGCAGCGGTCTCAACCATCAGAGTGTGTGCACAAAGATGAGCAACATGAAATGTCTCGGACAAGCATATTTTGAGAAAATAACAGCCAGATTATGAAGGAGAAGGTTCAATGTTAGCAGTGATAGATTCCCCTGTAGCGTGCCCTGTTGGCTGCGTCCCCACTTCCTTCCCCTATTTTTGCTGATGTAAAAAAAAAAGGTAACAATAACAATGTCACCTTTTTACAAGAGAGGCATGGGGTTGCGTCCGCACGCACCATAATGATAGATGCCATATTTGGCCAAATGCAACGTTACTCACTGAAACACGGGTAAGGATATTCCCCAGAATCCCAGGCGCACACATTTTGAGAATTGGTTTCTGCATGTGACATAACACAAAATTAAAAAAAGAACATATCTGAAAACAAATTCAATTTGGGTATTTGCTTACATATGAAGATATGTAGATTTGGAGGGTGCAGAGAAACCAGAGGCCCCCTGGATGATGACCATAGGGCAGAATTGGTGGACGGGCTTAACGTCAAAGGCGGCGAAAGGATCCTCATGTAGCACTGGCCAGTACCAATTCACTAGTTTCCAAGAGGCACAGGGAGGGGGATACCAGGAGTTAAAAGGCACCCTGTGGAGCAACGGTCCCCCCAGATTCTCCTCTTCCAGCTCTGTTACTGCCATAGCCATAGGCGGTCTGATGTCTCAACAGCATATGCCAACATTCCGGCGCAATCAGGAGGGAGATTTTGTCAGAGAAATCGGGAGATGTACATTTTCCCATATGAATGCACTGTGGCTAGAAATATTTTAGGTGGGAGAACGTGAAAAATAGCAATATTTTACACTAAAAAGTCGGGAATCTTCTACCTAAATCGAGCGGGTTGGCATGTATGCAATTTACGATTGGCATTGCCTGAGCTTGGGAAAATCCAGGCCCAGTTTGTGCCACCCACTTGCATTCCAAACAATTCATACTAAATCTAGTGTAGAGGGGAATGCAATGCTGTGAATGAGCATGTCCGGGGCATCATGCCATAGGAACTACTTCCCGCAGTGCAAATGACTTAAAAATTGGGTTCATTCTCAGTTCCACATTGCTGAGAGTTTCAATCATTCAGCCCTTGGAGGTCATGCACAGACCCTGATTGCCTAGAGTTAAAATCATTCAGCCATCCGTGGTCATGCACAGCTCCAGAGTGCCTAAAGTTTCAATCATTCATCAATCCAGGGTCATGCACATCTCCTCATTGCCTAGAGTTTCAATCATTCATACCTCTGGGGTCATGCACAGCTCTGCATTGCCAAATGTTCCAATCACTCAGCCCTTGGAGGTCATGCACAGACCCTCATTGCCTAGAGTTAAAATCATTCAGCCATCAGTGGACATGCACAGCTCCACATTGTCTAGAGTTTGAATCATTCAGCCATCCGTGGTCATGCACAGCTCCAGAGTGCCTAAAGTTTCAATCATTCATCAATCCAGGGTCATGTGCAGCTCCTCATTGCCTAGAGTTTCAATCATTCAGCCCTCTGGGGTCATGCACAGCTCCTCATTGCCAAGAGTTTCAATCGTTCATCCCTCTGGGGCCATGCACAGCTCTGCATTGCCAAACGTTCCAATCATTCAGCCCTCCGAGGTCATGCACAGACCCTCATTGCCTAGAGTTAAAATCATTCAGCCATCAGTGACCATGCACAGCTCCACATTGCCTAGAGTTTAAATCATTCAGCCATCCGTGGTCATGCACAGATCCTCATTGCCTAGCGTTTCAATCTTTCAGCCATCCATGGCCATGCACAGCTCCACAGTGCCTAGAGTTTCAATCATTCATCAATGCAGGGTCATGTACAGCTCCTCAATGCCTAGAGTTTCAATCATTCAGCCCTCTGGGGTCATGCTCATCTCCTCATTGCCTAGAGTTTCAATCGTTCATCCCTCTGGGGTCATGCACAGCTCTGCATTGCCAAACGTTCCAATCATTCAGCAATCCAGGGTCATGCACAGCTCCTCATTGCCTAGAGTTCCAATCATTCAGCAATCCGGGGTCATGCACAACTCAACACTGCTAGAGATTCCACGATTCAGCAGTTCTGAGGCACCCTTACTCTACATCCCCTAGAGATTCTATAACTCAGCAATATGGAGACACACAGATCTTTCCTTTGCATAGCAAGTCAGTGATTCAGCAATCTAGAATCAGGCAGATCTTTTTATCATCTAGGAATTCAAGGATGCTTTGATCTGGGGACATACACTGGTCCACCTTGCCTACAGATCCAATGATTCACCATTCTGGGGTCATGCAGAGCACCCTACTTCCTGGAAATTCAATGTGTCAGGCACTGAAAATCCCACAAACTCTACCTTGACTCAACATAAGGAAGTCACAAAGAGCTCTGCTTTGCGCACCAAATCAACAATGCTGCAATCGAGAATCACGCAGACCTCTGCATTGCCTCGCAATCCAATGATTCATCCATCTAGGGTCACTGAAAGTTCCACATTGCCCACATCTCTCAGAGATTCAATTACTAAGAAGCGTGGAGACACGGAGCTCTCTGTTGTATGATTTAACAATTTGAAGTCACACAGAGCTGTACAGCACCCAAGGTTTCAACAAACGAGCTACATGAAGTCATGCAGTTTAACTCTTCATTGCACATTACACCTTCGATATAGTGAACAACCTTGGCTGAGGTACAAATTAGTTCTGTGCGCCAGAGAGGCTATTTTAAACTAAAGTTGCTATGCAAAACTCTTCCCTTTCTCCTGATTCATCTTCACCCTCTGGGGGTTTCTGCTTTTATATCCGGAACTCTGGATTACTGTAATTCCCTCTACTCCCTCTACTTCCCTCTACTGTAACTTCCCAACTGGCCTTTTTGTTGCACGGTCTTCAGCTGCTGCAGAATTCTGCTGCTCGCGTTGTGACGGCTACTACACGGCAGGCGCATATTTCGCCTGTCCTTCACAGACTCCATTGGCTCCCTATTGCAAGCCCATTGAGTTTAAACGTCTGTGCTTGGTATATCCAGCTTTTTATTTTACGGGCCCTGAATACTTACAAGATAAGTTGGTCCACTACGTCCATATACGGGCATTACGATCTTCTGATGCTCGATTAATCGCGGCTCCTTGATTTAAACGGGCTAGACTTGGGGGCCGCTCTCTTTCGGTGATTGGGGCCCGGCCTTTGGAACAAACTACCTTTGGTTCTCTGGTCAATGGAATACCATCTGTCTTTTCGACGTGCTCTGAAAACTGTTTAATTTTAAATTATTATTTGTTTTTCTTCTGTTTCTGTTGTTCCCTTTTTCTTGTTTTGTTTTCCTTTTTTCTTTTCTGCTGCTTACTCCAGTGCCAGGATGCCCATGTTGGTGACTGTTGCGCTTTATTAGGTATTCATTCATTCATTCATCCATTCATTCGTTCGTTCGTTCATTCATTCATTCCTTCGTTCGTTCGTTCATTCATTCATAGAGATTCAGGCACTGTATTCTAGGGAATCATTGAGCTCTTTTACTGCTCGAGTGTAATAGTTCATCACTCTGGGGTAACACAGAGTTCAATGGGGACTAGAGTGGATTCACTCTGGAGCAGTTACATCAAATAAAAAACACACGATACTGTGAAGATCACAAGCACTTTGGAGAGAAGTTTGTTCATTTAGCAAATATGGGAAACATGTATGCATTATAAGTATCTGCCTTTCCTTTATTAGAGAGGCACGTTGACTACTAGCAATACAAGCGCAGATGTAAATAAATGGCACAGAGGAGCTTACATTCTTGGCTTCTTGCATTGCTGATCAGGGTGCACTGATGGATAACAGCACCCTAAAAGCTAACCAATCAGATAGGTACTGGTCGAACCGTGGTTTTTAGCTTGGGTGACCAGATTTTTTTTAAAAGAAACCTGGACGGGCCTTCGAAATAGAAGTAGGACTAAGGTAAATACATATACAACGTTAGTCCTACTTCTTTGTCGTTGGCCTGTTGCGGGGGGCGCGAAGGGGGTGTGCTAACATGCACACTCCTCTCATTGGAGGAGAGCGCCGGGGAGGGGGAGATAATAGGGGCATGAAAAGCATTTCACGCCCCGATTTGCGCAAAAAGATTTGCGCCGGGACTCGATTTCGGGATTTCAAAATCGGGTCCCGGCAAAAAAAAGGGACCATAGCCGAAACCCCGGACGGGGTTTATAAAACAAAAAAAAACTCCCGGGACAACGGCAAAAAAAAAGGCACCATAGCTGAAACCCTAGAGGGGGTTTATAAAATAAAAAAACTCCTGGGACATCGGGTGATTTCCCCAGACTGTTACAGGAAAACCCGGTCGTCTGGTCATCCTCTTTTTAGCTCTGCCGAAAGAGTCAAAACTACAATAAACTCAATGGGAATTCAAAATCCAGTGGCTTCATAGTCTACATGCTGACATTGTGAGGAAGAAACGCAACACGAAATGCACTTCAAGCTTCCGTATTCTCCAATGATCCCACTCGTTTGTGCAGTTTCTCTGGGCCTGATTCACAAAGTGTTTTTCAATGGGATCAACCCATTGAAAAACGTTTCGTGTCCCCAACGCATTCCGTCTATTAAATAAAATTTCGATGCAAGGCCTCTGCTTATTAAACGCTGTGAGGGAGCTGTTAAAGCACGCACAACCCATCCCATTGATGCGGTCAAAATCCAGAACAGAACGTAAAGAGCTGTTAAAAGTGCAAAGTGCTTAGTAACATCATCAACAGGAGACTGACGAGAGAAATCCACTCGTTGAAGAAAGCGGAGTGCTCTTGAATTCAAGAGTACAGTTTTATCCTTGGGTTCTGTACCCATCTCCAAAGAAGGATAACACAAAATCCAATGGGGACTCCAGGTGTTATCAAGAACTCAAGGAATAGCTTCACTCAAGTCAGTTCTCTGTTGGTAGCAGTGGATACAGTCTTATGCAGCGGTGGACATCCACTCAAATAACTGCCCCATGTCAGTGTAAGCCTGTCCACCTCAGATCCTAGGTTAGGGTGACAAGACGTCCGGGTTTTCCCGGGAAAGTCCGGAGAAATCACCGGACGTCCCGGGCTCCCGCGACTTATTTTATATTATAAACCCCGTCCGGGGTTTGGTCATGGTGCCTTTTTTTGCCGGGACCCGATTTCGTAACCCCGAAATTGGGTCCCGACGCACCTCTTCCTGCGCAAATTGGGAAGTGAAATGCTTTTCACGCCCCATTTCCTCCCCCTTCCCCTCCCCGGCGCTCTCCTCCAATGAGAGGAGTGTGCATGTTATCACACCCTCTCCCCGCCTCCCGCAATGGGCTAGCGACATAGAAGTAGGACTAAAGTTATATGTGCATTTACTTTAGTCCTACTTCTATTTCAATGGCCCGTCCGGGTTTTAAAAAAAACAATCTGGTCACCCTATCCTAGGTGTGCTAGTTAGCATTTATGTAGTGCACACCTGCCACTATGTGCGTGACCTAGTAGCGCTATGATGGGCTTGGCCCGGGAGTATTGCAGGCTGGAGGCTATGTCTCTGGGTGAAAGGATATCGGGTGTATTAATCATGCAGCTGCGCTCCCTTGACTTTAGAACGCAATGAACTCCCTCGACCAACAGGTTTTGTGAGGTTCTTGCACTGGGCTGCCTTTGTCAGCCTCTCTGGCAGGGTAATCCTAGAGCAGGCAGCGACGGGGCCTGCGGCGTGCCAGCATGGGTTCAGTCCGTGGAGTCCACATGTCCTTTAGAAAAATCCAATGTATAACTGCGGGGTCGCATGCTGAGCTCTGCGGCGGCCCTTGCCGTCTGTGTATGACATTCCCCGCAGATTACAGGGAACACGTCCATAATTTTCTTACCATTGCAAGTCAAGCCAAGCGCTCTTAATGCTGTTGGTATTTTTGTTCTGAAGAGAATTGCCATAGCATTTCGGTGCTGGACTGTCCATGTAGGTGGGCCAAAGACTGATATGCAAATGGATATTTCCCTTCTGTGAAAGGTACAGTGAGCTAAAGTGTGGCTGCGAGACCCTCGAGTGGGTACCTTCCCAAAGAACAGGTCATTTAGCTGTGTGTTCTCACAGGGATGCCTTTGACTATTTGTTTGATTGTTTCCTGCAATGCACCTGGTCCCGGTACACAGCTTAGGAAGCCAGCGTGGAGTTTTGATGGCCTTAGTGGAGGGGGGGGGGGCAGCACATGACGGATTAGAGACAGGTGAGCTGGAGAGGAGGACGCTAGACCTGATTTTTGCAACATTATTCATTCAGACGTCAGATAAAGCAGATGTGGTTTGCAGAGACCATCTGTGCCATTGAAACCCTGTATTTTCTAGGTCTAAAACGGCGGTTTTCCAGATGTTTTGAACTATGACTCCCATGATCACTCACCAATGACTATGCTGTGCAGGGCTGCTGGAAGTTGCGGTTCAAAGCAGCTGCCGGGACCCAGGTGGCATTCCCCTGCTTGGATATGTTGCTACTGATCCCAAAAGTACATCACTTCCAAAATGTCTGACGGCCCCACTTTGCCAATGAAGGCACTTCCTGCCCACATATTCCGAACGCCTTCACGGATCCTTCCTGCCCTTCCTCCACGTGCCAACGCTTGTACCTTTTTTTGCAGCAGGAATCTTGAATAAAACGCACACGAATGTCTGTGGGCTTTTGTGGCCCTCTAATTAGCTTCCTAAAATCACCACTGTGCACATTAATACACTGCCGTTTCACAGGGAGCGCTGCACAGTATCCCACTAGTGTCCCCCGCTTCCATGGGGGGGGGGGGGTGGCGCAACGTGCTACCTGCATCCTGTGTAATTACACTGAGCAGTATAATGAGGTATGCCATTCCTAGCCTAAACGCTGATTAAAGGTTCATAGCAGCACCACCCTGCCCTATAATCAGGCACTGGGAGGGCTCATGATGAGACGGCACCCATTACGCCAATAAATCTGTCTGAGCCGACATCTTACTTTGGCCAGTTGGAATTGGTGGTTTAGCAGTGGCAGCAGAAGACGAGATGTGGAGGGGGCACGAGCACACGCAGAGTGCTTCAATGCAAACAACCACACGCCTGCCTGCGCCGGAACGTGTGCTTTCCTTGCAACTCAAAATGGCCGCCCTGTCGTCGCATCATCTCCACCTCAGATGCACCGATAAGAACGATAGACCAGGACCTTACAATACGGATGCTTAAGCAGGGCGAGATCCTGCAGCCGAAAATATACATTTCCTAAATAGTCTTTTTTAATGTTTATTTATGAATATGTGTTTTTATTAGGCTTCAAAGTTTGTCTTCACAATGAGTAACCAAGTGGTCAGTTCGCCGGCGTTAGTGCCTGTCCGGAGCAACAAAGAGAGGGGGTCAAAGAGAAAATGAGGGCATGAAGAATTTGAGTAAGAGTGGACGATAAACATGCAGTATTACCAATCTCACCTCATCAACACTCACACACCAGAACCATTCCTCAACCCCATCAAGAGCAGTGTTCAGCAGACAGAGATCTGCAATGTGAGGCATTAGGCCTGACCATTCATCACTACAAAGAGCAAATCCTAACGACAAAGAGCAAATCCTAACGGCAAAGAGCAAATCCTAACGGCAAAGACGCTTTACTACTCAGGATTTAGCAGCAAGACTGCTCACCCCAAGGAGCTCTATACACTCGTTAATGAAATTAGAACTCCTGCATCTGCAGCACAAGGCCAACTGCACCCCAAACACTGTGCCACCACCCTCGTCAGAAAATAAGGAACCACGAAATTCCTGGCAGTGACATCCACTCCACCTCGCCACTGTTGAACAGATTCAAGCCTCTATCCGAACTAGACTACACACAAATGGTGCAACTATGCCACACAGCTGCCGTTAGTGAGCGTGGGCCATTTTTTCATTGTTTACCGAGCCAATTAAAGTCCCAGTGAGACCTTTTTCCCCACCTATCTCGCTGCAGCCGACCCACAAGGGCCTTGCTTCAGGACCCACACAGGGGGTCCAGCAGACTTCTCCTTGGGGCAGACAGCAGTGGCAGGTCACCTAGGCCACACACCTGTTGCAGGTTCAAGGCCAGAGTGATGGGACTGGGCAAGAAACAGTGCCCAGAACTGTCTGGCACCAACTGTCCATGCACCCACGGCACAGCAACAAAAGCACCTCAGTAATCCATCGCTGCCAGAACACCAGAGTATCAACTTGAAGCCCAGGTAGGAGGTTCAGCAGTCGCCCACAGGAACGAAAGATCACTGCAGGTGCCGCAAACTCCCTGCTACCCTCACACTGGTGGCTCTTCAGCTGGTACCACCTGGGAAGAAACAGATAGTAATTCGGGTCTTTGGCCACGCGCCAAAGCTTTAAAGTGGGTTTGCAGGATCACTAGAGTATCGAGCAACAGAGCTTGTGCAATGTGCTCTACTATAAGGAGGAGACGCACACAGTGAAAAGAAAAGTGATTTTGCCATCAGTGGAGCATCGGAGTAGAGCAGACGCTTTGCAAGCCGATAAGATAGCTCAGCGGGTTGAGCGATTGCTCCCGCGATTTGTGTGTGATCTGCAGTTTAGAATCCAGGCAAGGCCAACTCAGCCTTTCATCCTTGCGAGGTTGATAAATGAGTACCAACTTCAGTTGGGTGATACTGTAAGTATATATGTTCTCTGTAAAGCGTGTAGGCCTAAGCGCTATATTATCTTTGCACCTCCACATATGTCTTAACTTTTCATTAAAAAAAATGGCTGTTCTAAGACCTCTGCATGCCCGTACTGAGGGTGACTATGTTACCAGGATGGAAGACAGAAGGGATGAATTCAAGTGTCGTCTCCCGTGTTCCCCTCCCTTGCCTTGTCGCGCTCTGAAACACTTGTGTACGAGCGCGATAGAAATAAAATATCAATATCAATATCAATATCAAAGAGGAACGCCTTGATTGAATAAATCCTGGCTGCTTGGACACCAGTGTTGTGAGGTCTGGTTGGAGCATTCACAATATGGAATTTCCAAGCCTCTGTGACCTTTGACTTATAATGAACCATCAGGAATTCATTTATCATAAAAGCTCTGAACACAAACGCGCCTCTTATCACCCAGCCCCCCTTGTGGTACATGGTGTCACCTCAGTGCAGACAGCCATGCTTAGGGACACACCACTGCTGCAGAACTCTGCAAATGAAGTCCATGGCGTAAACAGAAACACTGTGGGGATATGGCCCTTACACAAAGCACCGACTATACAGAAGCTGTCTTGACAAACATTATCACTGTTAAGATTGCCATAGCGTGCTATATGAAAACATTAAAGTCAAATTTTTTTTATATCGCATTTAATGACTAGATTTTCCCACTTCGAAGTGTTGTACCAAACACGTGTTATTATTCCCCAATGCAATGGCACGCAATTTATAGGGTGAAACGATAAAAAAGGGTGGGCCATGGACATAGAAGTAGGACTAAAGTAAACACAAATAAAACTGTAGTCCCACTTCTATGTTGCTGGCCTGTTGGGGGTTCGGCGGTGTGTGCTCACAGGCACACTCCTCTAATTGGAGGAGAGCAGCCAGGGAGGGGAAGTGGGAGGAAATGGAGGCGTGAAAAGCATTCACGCCCCCATTCACGCACAGTAAGAGTCGCGCCGGGCCCAATTTCGGGATTTCTAAATTGGGTCCAGCAAAAACCGGCACTGTAGCCAGCCACACTTCCAATCCCGGGACGGGGTTTATAAAAAAAAAACTGTCGGGACCCGGGACAGAGGGCGATTTCCCGGCCTGTCCCTGGAAAACCAGGACGTCTGGTCACACTTGCAATTTATCAACCCTGGAAAGGGGAAATGCTAAATCGTGCCTGAGGAATTCAATCTTGTGGACTGTAGGCTGAGGAGAGTGCTTAACATGCTGAGCTATCCCCCCAACACGCTGACTTGGCTTACAAACTGACTCCATATTCAACATTAATGGCATCAGATTGACAAGGTTTCCCTTTCCAATGAATCTTGCAACCTGCTGCTGAATTCCTTTACCTTCTGGCACAGAGGGAGCACATTTAATTATGACTGGCGCTTGGTTTGCAAACTACACTCGCATTAATTTCACAGAGAAGGGGGAAATGGTTCCTCTTGGCAGCCATCTTGAATTTCCTTCCAGTGCTACGACCTAAGTTTCCTTGGTTATGCAATAATATGAGAACAATGGGGCAGCATTGCACATCTTGAAGATTCCAGTCCCTTTTGAGGTTTGCTTCTTATGTAATAGAGATCCATATCCAGGTATGTCGAAACATGCATGGGCAGAGATGCCAGCAGCAGATTATGCCACACTAAACAAAAACACGCCAGAACCAGTGGGCAACGTGGCACACTTTGCCAGGTTTATAGAAATGTTTTATCTTCCAAGGGAGGGGACGGGGGCAGAGGATGAGTGGGGAAAGGGTGAAGCGCTGTGTTTTCTACCAAATTAACTGAAATAATTGCACCGTTGAAAAGCTGAAAGTAGTTAGGAGCACATAGCTTGGCATAAAATTAAACCTTTTATCCAGACTATGTCATACGCCAATCACCTCTGTGCACGGCTATCATATGGATTACTCTTCAAACATGTTCGTTTTCAAAAGGTCAGTGTATAGTGCTTGTCTCTTTGAGTGCCTGCTTTATTAAGTGCGTTATGGGACAGAAGGAGGCCGAGAGAAGTGCTTAGTTTCAGAGTTTTATAAATTCATGTGACACTTTCTCCGGTGACAAAGGCGAACACACACTAGCAAAAACGCAAGCAAGCCATTTTCGCCCTTCCCCTCTCATGTGCAGGTGTGTTGGTCCCATTTCTATGAGCATGGATTGCAGCTCTGCACTTGCAGACATTGTTTAGAAGGCAACGTATGTCTCCGGGCAGTGCCCACTGGAGGATTCCTGATCAGTCTCCATACCTCTTCCACGTGTTCACTTAAAAATAGAGAGTTCAGGTCTCCATTTTCTCAAAGGCAAGTGCCACAGGTGTGGCAGGAGAGAGGTAAGCCTTGAAGCCGCCTCTGTGAACGAGTTTGGAAATGTGGGATTGAGATGGGCAGGTGCCAGTGAAGAGATGGCCAGTAAAGTGCCAAGCACCTTTTATCGGTTCCATGTGTTAATATCCCGGCAAAAATATCGGCATACAAAAATATCGCCATATTTTTCCGGCGATATTAAGCCATGGAACCTGCATGGGACACTCCAGCAACCTCCATCATTTTTTTTTATGGAGCCGGGAATACCCCCGCAACCCACGGTCCCAATAATCCCATAAATTATCCCAACTAATAATATTGCCATTGCCTATGGCCTTATCCCACGACCATATATATGGCGATATTATTGGTGGGGATAACATTACCCGATACACTTTTGTCGTGAGTAATGTGCAATGTAGACATGGTTTCATGCGACGGTGACAGAATTTGGTTAAAAAATGAGGCCCCGGGAAGAGTGGTGTCCTAAACCCTCACCCGAGATGACCCACCGCCAGGGTACTTGCAGGAATAGTTTAGGAGCGGGAACGCCATTTTGGGGAAGCAAATTACTATTGGTGGAGGGCGTTCCTGGGTACCAGAAGGCTAGGTATCTAGTTAGGTAAGACTAGTTACTTTTAGCTGGGAAAAGAAGGGACAGCATAGTTAGCATTATCTGTTTCTGGACAGGCTAGTCAGGGAGGGAAAATAGAAAGATCAGAGTAGGAGAGGAAATGGGGAATGGGAAGCCCAGATTGGGCATGGCGCACCCACGGGGAAGTAGGACCGTAACGTCCAGGATGGTCTTGGTACAGAAAGAGGGGTGGACAGAGAGAGAGGACTGGTTGCTGCAGAGGGTTGGAAGGCCATTCGTGGTCATGGTTTGAAACAGTGCTTGGGAAGAGGAAACGGGCAAGAGAGCTGCCAGCATAGAAAGGATGCAGCACTTCCAAAGAGCGCGACTATTATATATGGTGGGTTTGCAACAGGTGGGATTTTAGCCTAGGCAGTTGCTATTAGTGATCCTACTGTACTTGTACACCTGATAGAGCACTTTGTGCGGTCAGCATTGTTTGTGAGGTTAGACCTGTCACATTAAACAAGCATAAGACACTATGCAGGATAGTTACCTGGTTGTGCAGAAATACATAAAGGGTCTAGTGGCCACAAGTACAGTTGTGTTGCCTGCAGTAAAGTATCGGTGTACACGCATGGTTTTTTGATAAGCTCTCTGAAGTGCATTTTTTCAGGGGGTCTAAGTGCCAGGCTATTATGCAAGTCAATGCAAAAAGGACGAGCATACTCGTCCTTGGCACTTAAGGGATTAAGACTCACACGAGCGGTGGACGAGGCAATGCAGTACACTATATCTATAAATCTAATTTACTTTTCTATAGAAGACCTCCCCTAGTCACGTGTCCCAATTTGTGCCTGACATTAAAATTGATCTTTTTGCAGGTCAGTCAGAAACAATATAGTGTTGGTGTTTTCAAGGCCTCATTTGCATCTCCTGTGAACATATATAGATTCCTAAGGCCCCGAGTGCAAACTGTGGCGCTGTCATAGAGCACTATGGCTTTCATTCTACTAAGTCTGCAACCTGGGGCTCTTCCGGAGTTTCGAGTAGGACTCCCATGACCCCCTCGCAAATATATATGCTAGCTAGGGCTGATGGGAGAGGTAGTCCAAAACATTTGGAGATCCAGAGAATGCAGGCCCCTGTACTAAGTGCGCACCTGCACAAAGGCTGGGAACATGCCAAACAGTGCAACTGTGTGGGACCGCCGCAGTGCACTTACAGTGTTAACCAATATGTGTGTATAGTTGCACCGCTGCAGGTCGTTAGCACAGGGCATCATCACAGTGCAAGGGAGCTCCACCCCCGGCGGTGGCACAGTTTGTACCCCATTGTGATTACTGAAACCATGCCCCTGCCCAGTCTACCCAGTCTACAGGGGAGCGGGCCCATTTCAAAGCAACCCACATGTGGTCTTAAAAGTTCAGGGCAGCTGTGGAGGGGCTATCGTTTAATTAAAGGCCACAGTGAGGCAGATAGCAACTGCGTCACTAATGTGGGGGCTCTCTGACGTCGCACCACAATCGGGTGTTGACATCAACCCTGAGAAACCAGCGATGAACTGTACGCTGCCCGGAGGGCTGCCACTGCAGCATATGCAATAATGCCTCTTGCATAGTAATGCACTAGCTGCCGGATGCAATGCACATGCCCAATTCGTGAATATGCGAAACCACACGCTATTTTTATTATTATTATTATTATTATTATTATTATTATTATTATTGTCTTAATTGAGCGCAGACCTAGCTTCGAGAAGCAACAGAGCACTTTACAGAGGTATACAACAGTACAGATGCAAAACGCAGTGCTTTTCAGAGGTAACAACGGAACAGTTATACAGGGGGTAGGATACCGAGGGGCACAGAGGAGCGGTAGAGCTGTACTGGGTGGCGTAGAGGGGCGGGTGGCCTCCAGCGAGTCAGGTG
This sequence comes from Ambystoma mexicanum, assembly GCF_040938575.1. NCBI lineage: Eukaryota > Metazoa > Chordata > Amphibia > Caudata > Ambystomatidae > Ambystoma > Ambystoma mexicanum. The sequence continues at coordinate 733,732,390 of NC_090939.1, read as the reverse complement.
GCGCGTGGGTTCCCTCGGGATCAGCCCGCCGCGAGCCTTCCCACCCACAGAGATCTCCCCATGAGGAGGAAGATCAGGCAGTGAGGGTGGGGTGTGGATCCAGCAGCGGGTGGGGTGCGTGAAGCTCACACTGCGGCCTGCCGTCTGGTTTGGGAAAAGGAGCCATGTGCAAACGGCCCTGGGGAGAAACAGGTGGGGAGATAAATACTGTCAGGATTGCGTCATCGCCATATATCTCCCCTTCAAAGGAAAGACAGATTTTGCTTCTTACAGGGTGCAGCTTTGCCTCATCGAGTACAGGGTGTTTCTTATTTCTCATCCTAAATAAATCGTCTTTGACAAAGAGGCGGAATGAAAGAGGTAACCTGACAAGCGGGGCTGCCCAGGCCTGCGCTCTAGTTCCGCGTGCGTCGCAGGGAAGCCGCAGCAGTGTGAATGTTGCAGTCTTTGCTTCCCTGCTCCTAGAAACTAATGGACCCACATGCTTTACTCCATGCTTTCCAGCAGGCCTACTTTTGCTGTCTCTTTTGCTTACTTTGAACACTCTGATTACAGATTTGCTATGTATAGGCATGGAGGGATTGTGGGCAGGGTTCATGGAACGTCACGCCCACCCAGACTATCCCACAGGGAATGCGGTGTAACTAGGAACGGACCCAATTGAAATACTGAGCAAAAATACATTATTAGCGACCTTTTTTTGGCAACTACTAGGATACTTCTTGCCATGAAAAGCCCAACCAAAGATCAACCATGAGGGGACGTCATTAATAAAACTGTATCAAAAAACGATGGCCTGGAAGGTTGCCCAGAACAATTGCCAGTGGTTATGATTCATTCATAGCCTTCTCACCAACAGCTTTCAGTTGCGCACCAATATAATTGTTTGCCAGTTTAATACACGTTTCACTCTATTTCTTTCGTGGGGAACTTCCTGCGTGGTGTTGTAGTGGGAAGGCTCTGAACCGGAGCGCTCCTCTCCACTCAGTGGCCATGCTCCGGGCTGAGTCACATGTGAAGCTGGGGCCAAGATGCGGGGAGTGGCAGCCGGCACTTGCCACTCGCTCTCAAGCGAATGCTCAGCAGGATATAACAGCTCTGACAATGTAACTTTTGGGGGTTTACGCAAAAAAGAGAGGAATTATGCTCTAGTAGTTCACGCAACACTGGTGACCTGGGCCTCAGTTTGTTGACCAACCAAATCTGCAAGTTCTTATAAGCAAGGTAAGCCTCTGCTACTCTGTATTAAGTGCAATAAAAAGTACACAGTCCGATTCTCCCTCCCCCAAAGTTCACCCAAGCAAATGTTGCCAAAACTAGTGAACACTTGGGGCCTGATTCACGGAAACCTTTTATAATGGTGCAATCCCATTGAAAACGCTCTGTGAATCAGGGCCCCAATATAGTGTTACAGCACCAACATTACTTTCAATCCTACAGGCTTTAGGCTGCAGAAGACCAAATGTATGCAATGTTGGTCCTTGATGTTGTCTAGAACAGGTGATCTGATGCCACTGTCCTGCATTCTTGATAAGCACCTCCTTCTCTAGAGCACGCGCTGACAAAAGCCCTTGGATTGGCCAAGACATCACAGAGATGAGTCCCGGTCACACTGCTACGTGGGTCCAATATTGCCTTTTTCTCACTTGAAACGTTGATGGCAACCATTGCGTTGGACTGACTGAGCCGGTCCAGCTGCCAGGCTGAATGTGTTTTGCACAACACTGCATGTGAAAAAGGGACTGATATATGTCCTATTAGCTGTATCTGGTGTAACATATGCCAGTCTTACATGTCTTGCAGCAAATATGTGTGTGCATTCAGCCACACTGCCAACTAGTTATGAAACAGTGTGCTTGCAACCCTTTCAGATAGCCATCCTAAGCCTTTTATGTATGGCTAGATCATGTTTGACTGAAAGGAGTCACCGTAAACATTCTGTTAAGAATGAGAAACCTATTGGATACCATATCAAATGCATAGGACTGAGTACCTGTGTATACAAGTTGCACCTCACTCTAGTTGGGGCTGGAACGGACACACAACTTTTGTGTAACTCTAAATGTCGGCAAGCATCTGTTATTTTCCTCAAAGATATTTTAGGCAGTGCATACCAACTACCATGGGCTTCTGTTTGTTTGTTGTGTCTGCCACCACACTCTGGGTTTTCAATCATCTAGATTGTCATGATTGTCACATTTTCTGATTTCTCCCTGGAAATATTCTGCCGTGAGAAAATGTACCACACAACGTAGCGTGGGCCCGGACTCTAGTAAAAGAAATGGTGCACGTCCCTGATGAACGGGGCATCATGCAGTGTATAGCCAGTAACACATTTAGTTGCACACTTCTGCTGTCCACCACCTATCAAAAAAAAAGTGCTCTTCCTTCTATCCCGCTGCCAACGTGTGCCATCTACACCGTCAAGCGGCTCCTGGAAGATCACCAGAATTGTACCAGAATCTTCAGGGAGCGCAGTAAGATAGGGGGATGGGTAAAGAGGAAATCTGCAACTCCAAGAACCCACCTCCTCTCCCCTAAATATAAGCAGCCGGAACAACCCACCGATTCTTGCATAGAATGGCTACACCAAAGGTGTTCCTCAAATAATGCCAACAACACAGGGCAGAAGCCCCACCGGTGCTGCCTGCTCAAGTCAGTGGCAAATCTAAACGAGACTTTAGCAGCATACGGTCTCAAAAGCATGAACTCGATGGTAGAACTGGGCTCAATGAGAACACGAAGCAATTCAGCTAATATGCAGCAAATTCTCTTCTCTCTGAAAAAACCCAGAACCCACTGGCCCCATTGCTGCAAAGGGGTGCCCGTAAGAAAAACTACACACCTAAAGTTTTGCGCTGGAGCAAATGCTTGAAGGTAAATGCAGGATCGCTGTACGAAGCCTGAGCTCACCTGGGCGCTTCTTTGGCTTGCCCGGCTTCCCCCGTTAAGAAGTGGGCATTTGAAGGTATTTGGGGATTCAGAGACTGGTGCCTCACAGAGCCCTTGGGCCCCTGCTGCTAATTGTAGGGGTCTTGCAGCTGTGTTAACCGCCCCCCCCCCCCCCCCGGCCCCAACCTTGAGTTGTCATGCTGCATGCACTCAGTAACTCACAGTGGTAGGAAGCAGCACTATCCCGCTTTCCACAACCTCATAGAATATTATGGAGCCCCCCCCAACCCTCCCACGCTTCACCCTTCACTCCCTCCTGCCCCTGACGACCTTAAACTCTTACCCTTACCTTCAGTGCTTCGAAGCCGCCCCAGAGCTGTCTAAGTGCTATACAGTCAACGCGGTAGGAAGATTACAACGTAAGAGATTTCGTCGAAATCGAAATTGTCGCATTTTTTTAAATCGAATTTGGCACAAAACATATGTGGGGAGGGGTGGTGCTAATAGTGAGAGTTAAGATAGTGTGAAGTGGGTGAGGGGTGCCACGGGGCTCGCCTCAGGCATACATTTGCAGCCAAATGTTAAAAAAAATGAAGAAAAATAATCGACAAATTCGAATTCGACAAAATAATCTCGACCAAATCACACAGAACCATTCAACCAATGTAGCATAACGCGTGCACGAGACACACCTGCCTGGGTGTAGAATGGAGTAGATTGCAACACAATCCACTCCTAATCAGTTCTGCTTTGGATACAACATTGACATTATTTTGGGTGAGCTGCCTTTTATAGTGCTGACCAGGGACTGAGGGGCCTCTGGGCTCTTTCCAATCACATGCCATCGCCCAAGTGTGAAGATGAAGGGCCGCCTTTGCTCAATGCATTATGATAATACACAAATAAAATGGCGCATTCCCAAAGGACCGTTTGGTCAGGCCCTTCCTTCCCTTTCGATCGTTTTTCATGTTGGCACCGAGGGACACGTTGGCATTTTCATGTTTTTAATCTTTCCGGGTGGTAGTGGGTGAGAGCAGCGGCAGCGCTGTCTGCTGACATACCACAGGCTGCGGCGGTAACATTTTTGCCCACTCATCAGCACACAATGTTTCATTAAAACATTTCTCAGCTCCAATCTGATTGCTGTGGCTCCCTCCCAACCCTCCCCCTCATTCACGGGCAGGGCTGCCACTGACTGGCACCTGCCTGCCACCACAACCCATCCCTGGACTAGCGCACGACTCTTTGTGTAGGATTTGAGTGACTTTTTTTTAGTTTTGGATGATTGTTGGTGCATCCAACAATTGCCAAGTGCTATCATATAAATGATAGCAGGGTGAGGTAAAGACCTTCCGCCTAAGACTTCTTTTCAGTGCGTATCCTTCCACGTGCAAAGTAGTGCACTGAAAAAGGCTATGCACAGCATAACATGCCGTGGTCTGCATACTCCTTGAGAGGAGGTGTTCTGTTACAGTTTAAAGGGTGGAGATGTCTCGCAGCCAGGTGGAATTGTTTGACTTCCCACCATGACACACAATAGACGGGGCGACGAATGATGTGAGTACCTGGGTAATGGGAGGCATGGAGAGTTTGGCTGGACAGTTGATGGGCAACTGTGGCAATGGTGTGAGTACGTATTTTTTTATTCCATTCCAACAGCAGGTGTATAATAGCGAAACATATACATTGGCCCTCATTAAGACCTTGGCGGAGGACCATGGCGCTATTAGCACCATGGTCCATGGCGCTAAGCTGCCAACTCCGCCATGGGGGTTGGCGGACTTACCGCCCCATTCCGAGGTTGGCGGGGCGGTAAGTCCCCAATCCCCATTTACCCTCCCCATTCCCATTTCTGGCCCCATAGGGCATAATGGGAGTGGGGAAGCCGTTAATTACGCCACCGTAAATTACGGTGGCGTAATTAACAACAAGGTCCCTTAGCGCCATGGATTTTAACGCCTGCTAAAAGCAGGCGTTAAAATCACCATGGCGCTAAGGGAACTCGTACTCAGGCGGTAAGGGGCGCCATGGTTTACGCCGGCGTAAACCCCTTACCGCCTGGGTCCTAATGAGGGCCATTGAGTACTAAACCAAATTATGATAGTAACTTTGCGATGCACAGCAATCGCATGCAAATGAGAATGCCAATATAGAAGCCAGATCTATTGGCTGTGTCAATGCTTGTTTCATATCAACAATAGGCCACTATCCGATTTAGTTAGTGTCATAAGTGACATAAGGCCACTACGGCGCCAAGGATCGCAGGACAAAATATTAACATCACACAACATGATGTGACACGACTATGAGCTGTCAAGGGAACCCAGCTACTGGGAGATACAATGATTTGCCCAGGGTCACAGAGGTTGGCCAAGTGGACTGGCGGAGATTGGAACGTAGGTCCCCTAGTAACCGGTCGAACAATATGCCACCACGTCGCAAAACGGCAATGGACAGCGGTAGGCCTCAGGTAGAGAATTCTCACAAGACATACTGGCCAGCTGCTTAAGACTGGATTATTAGTATGATTGCTCAGATAACTTGAGCCAGTTGGTAAACCTGCAATAAACCAAGTTGATCATGCTGTGGGTTGCCAATTCCTTTTCTGTTGCCAGTCAGTCGAGGTACCGCTGCATCGCCCTAATAACACACATTGGGCACACATATCTTACCCTGGGTGGTGTGGGTTGCAAGTTTGTCTGGGGGTGCACTCAGTAGATATTTGATTCCCTTGTGCCCCCATTCACGTGCCTCTGATATGCCTTACAGAGCTTTGCACAGCCGTGTCATTATTACTGCCCCACCACTCAAGCCTGGATGAGATTCAGTTTTAATTATTTATTTAGATTTAAAGTAGGTCAGCGGGCAAGAAGCCTGAGGTGGAGCGCCATACGCGCGCGCGCGCATACACACACACACATCCGACCACCACCCACCACCACCCCCTCAACCCCACCCCCCGCCATGCTGCAGTATTTCACTAATGTGAATGGATGGCCTATTTATTTCAGGTGATCACAAAGGACTTGGCGTCAGCACAGACACACCGGAATCCTGGATGCTTGTGGATGAGTGCCAACACGTGCTTTCAGTTCTTTGGCAAATAAAAGCAACATATTAAAATCAGTTGCAATTTCATTCTTCACCCATATGCACATCTGCAGTAGGTTGTGTTCAATCTTTCCCTCCTGTAACCCACACCCCCATCGTGGACACCTCCTATCCCCACCGTCCCCCCACCCGGGACGTTGCCACCCAGAGTGGAATATATCCTGCCGCAACCTAGTAGCCACGGATAAACCACACTCGCCCCCTAGCTTGCATGCCAGTTCTCCAAATGCGCAGAGCACACCCTTGCTCCTCACTCACCCATGGCTAGTGCAGCTTGCGCGCCTTACCCCATCACTACTGGAAAAAGAAACCATGCATGATTGGGACCCACCAGCGAGCATTATTGCAACTAATGCCACGCATGGCTGGGCCCAATAACAAGCATTAGAGAAACTAGTACCAAGCAGGATTGAGGCTGATGGCGAGGGCTGTTGGAACTAATGGCAAGCCTGACTGGGACATACAATGAGCAATTTTGGAACTCACATCAAAATTGAATGAAAGCTGTATCGAGTATTACTGGACCAATAGGGAGTGTTATTTGAACACATGGTGAGCATGAAAGGTACCTATAGCATGCATTACTGGAACTAATACCGAACTGGACAGGGGCATAGAGCGGCCATTATTCGAAGCAAGGGATCCATAGCGGGCATTATTGGAACTAATAACAGCCATGATGGGAAGCCATAGCAAGCGTCATTGGAACTAGCATCAAGAATCACTGGGACCCGAGTCTAGTATTATTGGAAATGTTCCTGAGATTGATTGGGACCTGTAGCAGGCATTATTTGAACTAATACCTAGCATGATTGGGACATATGGTGAGTATATTGGCAATACTGCTAATCAAGGTTGGGAGATACAGTGGGCATTATTGATCTAATACCAAGCATGTTGCGACGTACAGTAACCATAATCAAGACCCTTATGGAGTACCATTGGGCCTTACACCGAACATGATGACGTGGACTGGGAGTTCTACAGGTTGGGTCTTGGCTCTGCTTCTAGCGATTCTCGCTGCTAATGATTCAGACATGCCCAGTGTCTACTTATAGCTGCTACTCAGCATGACTGGGATTTACCTGGGCGCGAATCTGACTGATGGCGAGCATGACAGCAAGCGTGATAAGACGCCTGGCCGGGATCACGCCAAGTATTTCCGCTCGTGGCTGAGCCAGCCACAAGATCTTGCATAGTCTAAACCCACACATGCATTGCCAGCACTGTCCACTGAGAAAGTGTAGGTATGGACATTTGGATTGGATAAGCTGCAGCTAAAAGCAGCTCCTGGGTAACCAGCATTAACCACTGACCAGGAGCTACCACCGATGAACGAAGAGCTAGTACATAGTGTTCTGCAAATCCAACTTCAACATAAGATGCTAAACATGCTTGCTTCCAAAGGAAGTCCAACATTCAGCGGAACTCTCTTTTGGAATTTCCAATGCATGTCAGTGGTGGACGTTGGCAAAAAGACCTAGCTGGCCATTGGAGGGCTTTGGGCCACATGATAAGCTTTGCAGTGACTTGCTTTTTATTGTGTCACCGCATTTTCTGCTTGAACACACGACCACACACATAATCCTGCAGGATTTCTTGAATAATAATAAACAAAATGTGAGTTATTTGGAGGCATGCGGCCCCATTGCCCTGGCTGATCTCAGCTGCTGTCTAAATGTGTCCTGGAATTTGCTTCTACCTGTAGGTATGGTGCGGTGGCCCCATGGAATACCGATCCCCCGGCCTCTTACCATTTGCCGCCGCAAGCTATTTTGGAAAATGTCAACAACGCACTGCATGGGCAAACCTCTCCTGCAACCCATGTCTCGCGATAAGACTATGCACATACCTTGTTGCTTCAATTGTTTGCACTAAAACATGTTACTCTTCGAGCAGAGTAACTCGGTATGCATACAACTGCGGCCGACCGGGGATCTAAATAGCTGGAGGCGGTCTGGGTGTGTTTGCAGTCTAGATCAGAGCTTCATTTGCAAGAAAATAATTGCAAGGGCCCAAATATTTTCTAGCACGCTTGTGACACTGCAGGGGGTTAGTTCCCCACCATTGCTGCCACCACCCACAGCTGCTCCCCACAGTGTCCACACATGTGGGGTTAAACGACAGCTCACACCTGCTCATTGGGGTTGACGGATGCTCTGGCTATCATTACCTTAAATCAATATGAGCCTGAGACAATAAGTGCCGGGGCTGAGAAATAAGTGCTAGGAGAGAGCCCTGGCAAACACCCCCACACATTAAGTACTGGTCTATGAAAACCCGGGTAGATTAACACAGACTGCGACATGCAGCAACTTGTGCTTTAAAAACAACAGGCTGCACAGAAATAAACGCATGTGCCAGCCCACTTGTAATGGCATTTTGGGATTGGCATAAATATTCACCTAATTCACATCACTCATTGTGTTTTTTTGTAATCCATGAAAACGTATGTAATATCCACACAAGCCCCCTGATGTGTATTGTAGAATGTATAACACAAAGTCAGGAATGTATCATCAGCATAATATCAAGAAGCTGCCCATTTTTAAAACTTGATTTTGCTGTGCTTAAGTTGAATAACTTCTTTAGCAAGGTTTACCTTTATTTTTATACTTCTACATGTGCAGTCCTCTAAAATGACAGGGAATGCTAGTCTCAATAAATCCTTTCTTTGACTTGATGGAAAAAGTGACCTTCCTTTCATCGAGTGATAAATGCTTCTATCCCCTTTCTCTCCAGGAGTAGATCCTGCTCTCTGTTTGGTGTCCTTTACCTAGGAGCTAGTTTCTGCTCCTGGCTATCAATTCCTTATTTCGATCCTTGCCCTACACAATTTCCAGACACCACCATTAAACAATGAAAAAGACCTCCTCCGCATCATTCTCTGTCTCTTTCACTGTCGTCTTCGCTCGGCTCCCAGCTTCCTTTCTCTCCCTCTTTTCCCATTATTTTCTCCTCAGGCCTTATGGTGGGGCTAGAACTTTGTTGGCGCTGACTGAAATGGCTCAACGCTGGGGTAAAACATTTAAGTAGCAAGTTATTAGCCGGCCCAAAAAAGTCATTTGCCACCTCAATTCTATACATACACACAGTCTTTTGCTCGCGAAGAGTCAATTATCACTAGCCAACGGCTAGTGACGAGTGCGCATTCTGTGCTTTGGCTCAATGTAACAATATCTGGCAGCCCACAGATGCATTTCCTAGTATGTGTGTTGTGCTTCTTGAGTCCTGTGAATTTGCAGCGGCTGTTTTGCGTTGCTAGGGAGATTTTGATTTTGTATTCTTATATTTTTCCTGCTCCTAGATTTTTCCTTTTTGCTGTCTCGGTATTGAATTACCAGAGTGGCCGGACCCAGCTCCATGACTGGCCCCAATGGCTTTGAAACAACTTCTGCTGGTTTTAAGCCACTTCCCCCAGAGTCCCAGATAAAGTGTCAACAACTTAGTTAATATTTCCGCTCCGATCATGTTGCAATTGCGTTGTCCACCTGACGCATACAGATTGACTTCTCCCTGTGATTGGTATTCCAGAATTCCCAGAATCCACTTTGTCCTCTTATCATTCTTGGATTATGATAAAAAGGTTTGGCCCAAAAAATGCCGTGCCAGGAGTCCATTCTCAGTATTCCTCAGTCTGCGTACACACGCCACAAGATAACAATGGCCGCCAACAAACACGCCGGGTCACAAAGCTTTACTCTTTGACAACCACCCCGTCCTGATCCTTGGGCCTCTAATACAGTGGGACAACCAAGACCAAACAGCTGTTTGCTTTGGGAAGTTGTAAGGCCGGCTAAGCCATCCCTCTTCCAATGCAAGGGTTTCCCGGCAGCCATTTGTGGAGAGCATATCAATTAATTAATCGGCCACAAATAGTGTGACTACGCATGGATCTCACCCCAGTGTTCATCAAAGAAAAATGGACTAACAACACAAAAACGGAAAACATAATTGTGAAACATATGCGTACACCTCAGCATATCTAGATAGTTGAGAAAGAATGTTTTGTTGCATTTTGAGGTGATTTGTTAATGGCCGGCCACCTGCCTCACCACGTGCCAGTCCAGTGTGACAGGGCGTGATGTGCATGTGCAGCACTGAAAAGGCCACACGCCGCCACTTGCCAAAGGTCAAGAATGCCTAAGACGCTGCTCATTCCACCTAGGTCAGAGCTCACTGCTGGTGTCCAAGGACTTAAACATCAGCAGATAAGTGATGCAGGTTCAAGTGAACTACACGCTGTCCCCTGGTGAGCCAGGCTCAGAGTGCGGCCTACACGGAGAGGTGTTTTCAGCTCTCAGCACTGTTTTCAGCAGTGGATAACCCCAGAACACAGCACGCATTCAAGAAAACCAAGCACTGGAAAAGCCAACAGGCTCGGGCTGTCATCTGTTAAGTGCAGCCTGAAACCCCACAATAAACTTCATGCCACGACTAGAGAACAGTAATTCAGTGAACACCACATTGTGAGTGATAACAGTCATGCTCAACACAAAAGAGGCAAAACAAGCACTGCTCCGTCACGCTTCGGATCTCTGCGACTCTTTCCATGGAACTGAAAGCAAAAGCAACATATTGCAACTGACACACAGAACGTTCACCAAGTAGCAAATGGCAAAGCCAGAAACATACACAAACATGGCAGCCATCCCCATTTGCCATCTGCCACTATGCATACCAATATGAGCCAAAACCTAACAAGAATTGGCAAAGCCAACAGTTTGGCCTTTTGCGTACGCATTGGATAGGCATTTGCCAGACAGTGCCATAGTGGTACTACCTTGTCATTAGATGGCAATAGCTGGAGCATTGTGTCAGCGCCAGGATATATGATAGCAGTACCTGGCAAATGCCTTTGTAACACTGATACGCAAGCCAAAACTGTCGCCTTTGGCAATATTTGCTTGGACCGGACTTCAGTGCAAGAAACATATATTACTTAGAAATCAAGGGGCTGAGGGCACACTTATTTAAGACATTTTTATTACACCAACAGCACATTTACAACAACTATTAAGCCATAAACTCTCAGAAGACTGCTTAGAAATAACACTAGCAGGCACTTGCAGCAATAAGCTTGATGATACTGCTTGATCGGGCTAGCTCCAAGAGATCTCAGAAGGATCTGTTTTGGGTAAGGGGAGGTACGAAGGGGGTTGCAATGGCCATAGGGCCTAGCTAGCACAGCTACGGGCAGTCAATAGTAAATTGACTAACAACACCCACAAGTTGTCTGTCCCTCCTCACATCCCATTTTCCTCCCATCTATACTGCAGTGGAATGATTTTGATGTATAGGTTGAGCAAAGGACAAAACTAGAATGAACCACCATGGAACAAGCAAGGGGTTAGCAGCCAAAACGCTTAGTTTGGGCTCCGGAGCCCCCCCCCCAGATCTTTTGGACTTCTACTCCCATGAGCCTTCGCCACTGACTATATTGTCAAATGATCATGGGCGTTGAAGCTAATAAACAGCTGCAGGGCCAGGTGCAGGGCCACGCAATGAGTAAACATGAACTATAGAGAGTTTAATATAAGACAAGGTCCATGAAAGTAAAACGGTTAAGATTTCACAAAATGCACAAAAAAAAAACATAATTTGAAAAACCAGGCCCTCATTTTATTGTATTTGTTTATTTTATTGTATTTATTTATTGGGTATTTATAAAGCGCCTATACAGCAAATGGTGTTTCAAGGCGCCACAAGACAAAAAAAGGGACGGGGTACAGGGAAGAAAACAATAACGGTCCTACTAGGCCTTGTATCATTCGGATTGTGCAAGTGCAGTAACAAGAAGTGGAAGGGGTAGGGTTGTGGAGGGGGGAGTGCAGTCCAGGCAGAAGGGATAATGCTAGGGTCAGAGGGGAGTGCGGGGCAGAGTGGAGGTATGCAAGTGCAAGGGCGGGAGGCGGGGAAGAAAAGGGCACCTGGGGCTAGGCAAGTGCTAAGCAACGGCAGGAGGGTAAGTGACAGGGGATTCAGGGAGTGCAGGGCGTGAGGGCCCCATGCTAAGTGCGTGGACGGGGGTGGATCAGGTACGGTAGGGATGCACACACTGCCAGGCTAGTCAGGGGAAGGGGACCCGGAAAGGCAAGGGCAGGTTAGGGGAAGGGGTTGTCAGGAAGATCAGGGTGCTGGGGTAGACTGGGCATGGAGGGCCCGGTGCCATGTAGGAGTCAGAAGGGATCAGGCAGAAAGTCAATGCCCCAGAGGGGAGCATTAGCAGGGGAGGGGAGAGGGAAGCAAGAAGAGAAAATCAGGGTCTGGACAAGCTTCCGGAACTTAAGGAGATCCGTCTCAAACCTGAGTGGGGCAGGGAGGCCATTCCAAAGGGGGGCTCCTGCCGAAGATAGAGATCTACCCCCCACTCTCTGCATGGAAAAGCGTCTGAGCTGCAGAGAGTTGGAGCTAGAAGAAGGAGGGACTCTAGCAGTGATGTATTTAGGAATAGAGAGTTGGATGTAGCAGGGTCCCAGACCCCAGAAAGCCTTGTGGATTATTACCCTTATTTATAATGAATATAATGCACGTTTTCGGCTGTGGCCACCAAAGAACGTACCTATCACAAAGAATTGAATAGAAGGTTCTAAGGGGACCTCTGTTTCCCAAATGAACCTCATCAAAGCTTGGCCCAGTTGAGCAATGCATTGCCATAACACAAACCTTTTAAGACAAACAGCTCTCTTTCTGTCAGATTCTAATACCTCACGTAGAATAATGTCAAAGAATACGAAAAAAGGCATTGATTACATATCACAGATCTGGTACCTTTGTAAGGACATGATGGTCCATTAAGCTAATTGTAAACTCCAGATTGGTGTTATTTTGGCAGTTCACGAAACCCTATCTTTCTCTCATCAACATGGCAGCACAAACATGTTTTCAACAAAAATGATTAAGCTGGTTGTGCAAGGGCCATGTATGACAAATACCACAACCATTATCATGCTAAATCATTGAAAAGGGCAAAGGGTTATTATGATTACAATTCCTTCACCAATCCCAATACGACTGGCATATCATATCATTTGCTAAGTGAGGGCAGTTTAAACATCGTCAATATAGCACAGCAGAGAGTCCAAATCAGGGTTTATATAACCACAGTTTTATGAATAAAATCATACAACGGGTAGGGGGATAAGGGGCCCTTTGATCTTTTCTAAGGCTGTGTCCATACCCCATTGACCCAAGTGCATCTCCTGTGCGGCTGTAATAACAATCACAAACTCTACAGTTAATGATCAAGAAGTGGGACACAAATAAGACCCACCACCTCAGATTGAATCAACAGTGTTCAAATCTCTCGAGGTAAAAAATTTCTTTATTTGACTCATTTTGCTTGTGGGAAGATGTTCTTCTATTTCCAATTCCACAATTAATTGTTGGATAAGCTGCTGCTCACGTTCCTTTAGAATTGACTGCAATCCCAGAATAAGAAACTCCCACAGGCACTACTGACACCACACAATTCTGTGTTTTTGTGAAAAGAGGCGATAGACGAGCAAGGAGGTTCCAATTAGTACTTATGGCTCTTGGTGCACCAGATTGGAACATATCCAAGTGGAATTTACTATGCAGCAGCACAGTACATATCCACAATATGGCGGAAAATGCGAGAGAGGAAGCAAAATGGCTGTCCCTGGAACTGTTTACATGCTTGAAGAGAGCTGCTACTCAAAAGCTTAGTGGAACGTGACCCTCCTCTTAACGCAAACTCTTATAATTGAAGAGCAGGGTGCACCTGCTTTTTTGAAAGGACAACGTGCCTGAGAAAGTAAAATAATAAAGACATAAGGCACATCCTTAAGTTCATCTGAGAGAGTGCACAAGAAAAGGATTGTATAAAGCAGCCCCCGCAAAGTACGAAAAAGTGCTGCGCAGTCGAGTCCATGAATCGGCAAATGCGATTTTGCATGCAGTTTGGCGCACAAAGTCCCTATTTACCGCGCAAATAATTCCATGAATCAGGCCCTATGTGTTGGTAAATAAAATGCCAATTGCATTATTATCAAGTCAGCAGAAAGTAGTTTATTCACATGAGAGTATGCTGACTCACAATCTCCCAAGATGCATTGGTGTTGGCAATTGAGGGGTAGCAGTCCAGTTGTCTGAACTGAAAACCATGTCACAATAGAAAAGCCACATGGCAGAGAATGTATGTAGATATCATTCATTTGAATCTGTGGGTGCTTTATAGCATATGATGAGTAAGTGATGAACTATCATGCATTGGAACATTATTGAATTGGGGGTTTAATTAATAATAAGAGAGGCATCCTTTCAAGGAACATGCTCTCTAACCTATGAATTTTGCACAAGACTGGCCAGCAGAATAGACACTTCTGCCGAAGAAACAGCGGAATAGATATTTCTGCCGAAGGAACATCTTTTTTTGTTTTATTTGTATATTGCGCAATAACCACCTACTGATGTGACTGCACTATCCTGCATGACTAGGGACATTTACAACCTATACATTTATTGAAACAAAAGCTAGCAGGAAGTTCTTTAGAACCGGTTTCTAGTCTAGTGGCGGTGTGCCAATATAGCTATGGGACATTAACCGTTTATTTTTTAGTGGGTGGGTATTTATAGAGTGCAAACCTAGCGTTGGGAAATAGGAGTTACAGGCATATATTATTAGATGGTTACAGAGGGAACAATGCTGACAACATGGAATGTATTACCATCATATCATTTGGGCTAACAGGGGATGGATCATATTTACTGTAAGTGTGGAGCATCTTAAAGTGCTGAGAGGGTGCGTGGGAGTGTAAAGGGTGCTCACTAGGTGGGATACTGATTTGGATGGGATTGGGGTGTTATCTTGCCTCAGGGCTGCCATGCGCTATATAAGTGTTAATAAATAAACAAATAAATCTTGCCAGTTGTGAAGAAGGTGCTTCAGTACTTTTCTGGATTGCACAAGGATGGGCGCGAGTATCAATTTAATGGGTATGAGGTGCCAGAGTTTTGGGGCATAGATTGAAATGCATGTTTCCTAAATGTTTATGAATTAAAAACTTAGCACAGACAAAAAGTGAGAAATCAAAACAAGTGAAGGGCTTACCGGCATACAAATGACAGTATTTCAGAGGCTGGCGAGGCACGAGGGAAATCTGATCAGTAATGGTGGGGCATCAATATCCAGTTCTTCTCCTCTGGAAAGTTCTCCAGGTGGTGCCTTCCACTGGCAAAAGCTACAATGTTGCAAACGTACCCTGTGGCCTAAAAGCACAACACGTGCTTACAGTTGCAGGGGTGGAGGCGCCCGTCATGGCCGATAGCATCGTTTATCCATTTACCAGTAGCAATCGGCCGCGCTTGATGTATTACACGTTCTGAATGAATTACTGTCAGCGATGGCTAGTGGAGAAGTATGCAATACATGCTGACGCCAATGACTTTCTGGATTCAGAGAATAACATCTTTCAACTTTAATTAGTCAGAATGTCACGTTTCAGCAAGCTTCCTGACCAGAGCGGAGAGCGCGCCGCGCCGCTGCCGCTACGAATCGCTGCACTAGCACTGCAAGAGCGTACACTGGACATTTATTAAACTTCTATGCACTGCTTGTTTACATTTTTAGTTAAACTGAGCCCCATGGCGCGGCTTCGTCTCTACGCAATAGTAATTAAGCGCAAGGTGCTTTTTTAGCCTGTGGCACTGTTAGAACACTCTGTTCAACCGCAAGCTACTGTAGGGTGAGCAATAATAATTAAAGAACAGGAAGAAAAACTCTGCCCCTTGTGAGTTTGCATTCTTGATGGGTGAAGGTTATCCTGAGGCCTCTTTGATTCCTTAAGTCTACTGCCCCCCCCCGACCTCAAACACTTTAGACCCCAACGCCATTATCTTCAGTTCAGGGTGCCTTACGTGTGCCTTATACACAGTACTGGTTCTAGGACAAGGCAACGCTAGCCAGTTACCTGGGGGATGTAGTAATGTGCTTGCCAGGGTAATGCATGTGTGAATGGAATGTTAGCGTGGAATGTTGGTCGGTGCATTGAGTGAGTGTTCTGAGAGTGTCAGTTGGAAGGGAGTAGGCTGATATGTGGATGGACCAGTGGCTGTGTGAGCTACATCTTGACTTACAAGTGTAATTAAGGAACGGGAATAAATACACCTGTATAACATGCCTTGGAATCCAGCATGGTACATAAGAACAGGAACCAGGTTACTACAAGGTGGCACTAGCGGGAGGTTGGGAGGTGGCAGCAAATTGCCCACAGCAGCATTATATGTGTCGCCATTACTAGGGGAGAGGACAAGAAAAAGTCACTATGCTGATGGCATCAAGAATTCTTGCACAGACTTGGCCTACACATATCCTAGGGAAAGGGTCTGCGACCTTTGTCTCTCCAGATGCTTTGGACTACAACTCCCAGCAGCCCTAGCCAGCATATTCTATGGAGAGGGATAATGGGAGCTGTGCTCCAAAGCAACTGGGGAGCCACAGGTAGCAGCCACCTGGACTACGGACTGGTCTGGAAGTGCTAGCATCAGTGAGGGTCCCGTAATACCCAAGGGAGAAGTGGAAAGAGAGCGCCTTTCAGATGCATCGTGAAAGGTAAAGAGGCCATTCCAGCAGGCCATAGGCAATCATCACCGGGTGTGCACATTTGGACGAACATCAAAACAACAGCCAATCAACCACACCTCCACTTCCTTGTCCGGAATGCCGCCCGTTTGGCCACCCCCAATTTTGGCCTCGGCCCCTGCTTGATTTTGTAAAAAAGAGCTGTGTGGCTTAACAGGCAACATTCACGTCAGGTAAGTGTTGCTTCTTCATTGTGGCGCCTCCCCCTTGCCGGGCATCCCTTTGCATTGATCATCACTCTCTCGCCCCTGGGGTGCAAGGGTGATGATCCCGGCATCTCTAGAGAAAGGGGCCCTGGCGGGGGTTTGCGCCACAAAGAAAGAAAAGGCTAGGCTTTTTTTCTAAAGCCTGAATGTCTTAAGTATACAAGAGAGCTTCAGGCTTTAGAAAAAATGACATTGCTTCTAGTGGACTGGGTTTACGAGGGGACTTTAGGGAGACCCGGCAGGGCCACGTCTCAGGCACAATGTTTGGAGACTGCCAGGCCTCTGCCCCGCATTGCCCAGCCCACCCCTCCTGATAACCAAGATCGCAGCAATTGCTTGCACGCTGTCCACTACCGCCCACCTAATGCGACATTCACCCACAGAACTTGTTGTACTCTGTTACCGTTTCTGATTGAGTGCTCACTTTTTTACTCCTGTTCACTGATTGGTTGTCGCAATGTTAAATATGAAATGCAGCTCCTCTCTCCCACACCACCTGCTATCACCTGAGCTGAGAAATGCAGGAGCTGCTTCCAACAGAATTTCCCCTTTAGTGTATGCTTCCCTCTCCCCCCCACCCCATGAACCTTGGCCCGTCTGCATATGAGCTGAAAACTGAACTGAGAATTGCAGGTGCTTTCCTACACAGCACCTTCTTCCTTATGAGCTGAGAAGCACCATTATTCCAGCAAATGGGGCATCACTCCTACTCAGAGGGGACGGCTCTTCCAAACCAGCACTTTCAGCAGGCCTGGAGAGAAAGCCAAAAAAGAGCTTCTCTCCACTCACTCGACCTCTCGGTGACCGTGTGTTTAATCTCTTACAGTTCCGTGAGAAGTGACCCTGGAAGATGTCATGGAACATGCTTAGCAGTTGCTATGCCTACAGGTCAGGACGCCCTTCCTCCATCCAGTCCGAGGACATTCCCAAATTGAAAAATTGCCAGGCAGGCTAAGAGCAAGAAGTGTACCCTCAGTTACTCTCCACCAACCAGCCGCTCCTGCCTCTGACACCACCCATGGGTGTCCTCCCCAACCAGCAGACATGGCCACTAGGTGCTTAGCACCCGCTGCTGCTGCTCGATTTGCAGGAATCAGACTCAGGGGGGGGGGGAACCCTGGCCCAGTGGCCCTGTACGCAAGACTGACAGAGGGCCCTGGGTAGGCAGAGTTTAGGGTGGGAGGGGTTAATGACTATCACAAGGGCGGCATTTATGAACTTTAGGGACCACATGCCCTGTATTGTAGTAACCTGTTAGCATCACTAATTATCCGCCATTGTAAATGGACTGCTTGCTGAGTCTCCTAAGAATTTAAGATCTCAGTGGGCGGCCCTGTGCAGCACGGGCTCTTTGAATTTTGTATGAGGAAGGCAGATCAGAGCCCTCCCACAAGTGGGCATTTGCCCCTTGACCTAGTGTTCAGTCCGCCCCTGCACTGACCCTGAAGTGGCAATCATAAACTGGTACCTGCTTTGAAGCCGGTGGGATTTCTCTGGCCCAGTGACCTTGGCAGCTGGAGGTCTACACACAGGTCTAACGAGGTCCAGTTTATGGATGCCGCTGTCAACCGCCCACTTGAACACTGCTGGCGGACCCCCCAAACCAGTCTGTGAAGCAGACATCATTTCGGCCTGGTTCCCACACACCAGTTATCTGCTGGATGGGACACAGCACCTGGACATGTTTTGTTGTTGTGGCATCGCAAAAGATGTGTGTGCGCGCGCGCGTACGTGCGTGGATTACACTCTGACAAAATTCGGTCAAAATTGCGGAAGCGATGGAGGCACAGCTCTAAAACGCGCACCGAGATTTGAAGTTCAACAGGTTTAGTCGTGGCCTGCTAACCCGGGCCTGCTAAGTACGTCACTGTGTTTGTCTCTTGCCACCCACATGTTCCTGGCAGCCTGCTGTTTGCTAAACCTGAGAATCGTTGGCACACTTCGCCCGGAGTAACCCAGGTTCAACGCTCCGTCGCTGTTTGGATCCCTGCGTCTGGCCAGGCCTGGCCGGTGGGAGTCGAGTTCCCTGCTTGGGCGCTCCCTCACAATGCAGTCACAAGATGGCACCGAGCGTGCCAAAAGTCTTGGATGCAAGACCTCCTCACTCACGCTGACGTTTACAGCAATAACTGTGTTTTCCGTCGTTCACGGGCTACGGAGCTGCCCAATCTCTGGCCTCTCTCTCACTTTGCCATTTCTGCGGAAACAAATAAATACAAACGGTGCCGCGCAGGGGGCGAGCATGTGGCACTGAGTAAATCCTCACAACAGCCAACATTAGCAACAGCTGATTATCTGCAAACACGGCGGTTATGCACACGTGTGAAAACGCCACTAGAATCAATACCTTTCAGCATTTCTGTATTGTTACTTTCACGTTTAGCAAAGCACTTCGTTAACTAATTTCTGCTAGAGGCATGCGGTGTCTTTTGGTTTGGTTTTAACATCCTCAAAGGGATCAAAAGTTGCCAGGCCCACTGGGACTCGAACCCGTGTCTCTCATGTTTGCACAGCTTCAAAAGATTGTTCGTTAACCAACCAGGCCACTTATCTGCCCATTACATCTTTAGTGCTTGCTCCTATAAAACGAACTTCCATCCAACGATAGATTTTCCATCAACTTTTAAAAACGTTTAAGACTTGAAACTCATTAGTAAAACTAAATGCAGCCTTTTAGTGATGTTCAGTGTTTACTTTGGCTCTTGCCCACCCACTGTCAACCTCTCTATTTTGGAAAAATAGATACATGTTTATTTTTTGGGAATGTTTTTCTGGGACCATTAACCCTCACTGATACTAATGAGTAACTTTATTGTGCAAAGTACGATATCTTAAGGAAACATGTAGACTAACAGGGCCTTAGACACCATCGCCCCAGGGTTAAATATGAGGTTGCATCTCCACCCAGTACTTTATATTACAATATGCCAGGAGCTAGGCGGTGAGAGCTGTTTGCATATTGTATTGTATTGTATTTGGTTATTTGTATAGAGCTCTTTCCCCGCTTGTGTGGCCTACATGTGCTTTTTTCTCGGTTGGAACGCCCTTGGTGACCGTAGTCGATGTGGTGGGAAATTCTAGGGAGTTTAGCTTAGGAGATGCATGTGTGCAAGATGCCTTTCTAAGACTTGGGTGGCTGGCAAGGCTCGACTAAACAGTCCCAAAAGAGGTCAGACAGGTGGGTGGGTGCTGTTGAGGGTTTGAGACAGATTGTTATTCTTGAGAGAGTCTATGTGAGGCCAGCTACACCGGGTTCCTTTCGGGTGGTAGTCGGTGTATGCTAGTGGCAGAGGTGTTGAGGTACGTCAGGAGTTCCAGTCTGGACGGCTATGTGTGATGCTGGACCGGATGTGCATATCCACAGCCGTATTCTATCGTGCATGGATGCTCGGCTGTGCCTGCAGCCTGTGTCCGCACTGGTGGTGTTTCAGATTTACGTACCGTATGTTGCAAAATTGTTTAGCTGGGGCGATATTTGTCCAGGTCTAGAACTGAGAGTCCTATACCAATGGGCCTAGGTTTCACAATGTAGCTTGTTTCAGCATATAGTAAACAAAGATGTAGGCTACACATAGATTTGAGAATCCTCTATAGTGGGAGAGAGGCCTAGGTTTCACAATGCAGTAGGCTTCATCATATAATAAACGAAGAAAGGAGGCTAAACCTAGATTCGAGAATCCTGTATGGTGGGAGCGAGGCCTAGGCTTCACAAGACCGTAGGATTCAGCATATAGTATAGTAGGTTTCCGTATTATAACAGTCATCAATGGTTTGTTATACCTGGATTAGGGAGTACATTTGTAGTGGGAGATTGCTAGTATTGAGAAGTCCCAGAATGAGCGATGCAGGTTAACAATCGCAGTGATTCCTTAGTGATGTGCGTGTGCTACAGTGGGCTACTTATCTCATTGTTCATGGCCTCTCTTGTGGACCGGCGGCCGTGGGGGGCGCGCTGAGAATGTTGTGGGTGTGCCACAGCAAAAGCTGCTGGCTCACCTGGAGCGCTTGTCGGGTGGGAGTGCTTTTGTGGGTGGGTTGATAGTGTTTCAGGTGTGCCACAACGAAAGCTGCTGGCCCACATGGATTACTTGCCGGGTGGGAGTGCTGCTGAGCAATTGGTAGTGGCGTATCAGGTGAAACTGGTGCGAGAGCTGCCAGCCCCTGTGTTGTGACTGATGCAGGGGGTTTATTAGTGGTGTATTCTCGGGGTGCAAGGGATTAGGAGAGCATTGGGAAAATCCAGGTTTTAAGGGCCTTCCTGAATTTGAGGTGTTTTTCAGTGTTGTGAATGTGCAGCGGTAGGGAATGCCAGATGTTTGGCGCTTGGATGGAGAAGGAGGAACCACCAAGCCTTGTGGAGCTGTGGGGTGGGATCACTAGGTGAAATGCTATGCAAGATCTGTGGTTCCTGGAAGTTTGGTAGGGGACAATTTTGTCTCGGAGGAATTCCGGGCCTGTGTTGTGGACTGCGCGGTTGGTGATACACATGGCTTTAAAGGCGGCGCGTCGAGCAATAGGGAGCCAGTGGAGGACTCTCAGGGTAGGGCGGATGTGTTCTCTGGCGGGCAGGTTAACGAGCAGGCGTGTCACAGAAGTCCAGGAAAAAACTGGGGTAGGAAGTGGTACATGGTCTTCACAGCTGCAGGACATGTCCACCTTTTATGACATAAGCGCGCACCCACCCTCCCTTGCTTCCGTGTGCAAGCACTCCATAGCAGTCATTGGTGTGTGAGTCATGTGCAATGCACTTCTTTGTATGTAGAAGTATATGCACAGCATGGAATGTCTGGGATGTAGTATTTAGTCAAGCTGATGTTGTCAAGTGGCGATTGTGCCCCGAATCAGCCAAAACTAAAAAAAGGTCTTTTGGGACAGAAAAAAGGCTCCATTCCCACCTCCTACAAGGTGAAAGGAGAACAATATAATATCCAGTATCCAATTTTAGGCCTATAAATTAGGGCTACTGCTCTGACAGTGGCACTAATTCAAGAGATCTGTCAGGGTTTCTGAAAAATGCTTCTGTTGCGTGTTAGACGCTAAGCAGCGTGCTCTTATGGGAACAATTACTCGTGTACATCTCCTAGAGGATGGGATCAGGGGACACGGCTGCAGCACAGTCACTTATGAAACGTAAAAAGCAGACTCCTCTTCCCAGCTTCTCCACTCGACACTAAGTACTCTGTGATCCTGGCTCTTATAGATGGGTTATATGGACCCAGCCTCTTCCTTTTTTTTTTTTTGTAAATCGAAGAAGCTGCTTTCGACATTTCTGTTTAATTAATTTGCACCCTGGGTCTGGTTTCCGGCGTCTAACTTTGTTCATGGGGTTCTACTGGTACTGTTTCACTGGCAAAACTATCTGCGTTTTTCTCTTTAAGAGGTACACACCCCAAAGTTCAAAAACTTAAACGCTACAACTGGATCCAGTGGAATAGACTTGCATTTGTTCAACTGCCATTCCACTAGCAAGTCACTCCCTGAGCCCCCATTTCTGACGCAATTGTCTTTAGAAAGAGACTGCACCTCCGCGTTACGTGGTGTGTGAAGCGTTATGTGGTGTGTGAAAAATATTCATTTGTTGTCATCATCTTCACAACAGCGTTAACCAGCTGGCAATGTGTGTTTGTGCCTGATCCACTTCTGACCCCTCTGCTGAGAGAGTTGACTGTCGCTGGTTGAAAAATCCTGTGTACATCTCCCCGTGCCAATGCATTTCAGCAATGATTGGCTGCAGTTCCAGGACTGTTTACATTCTGAGCCGGCTGACGTCATGCAACCTCTGATCAACTCCAGCTTCCCATCTTTACCTCAGGCTTGACGTAAGCGGACGCGACGCACAGCCTGACCTGTTTCACGACCTGCGTCAATTCCGTCTCACGTATCCAGTTACTTTGCCTCTGTGGTAATTCGTGCGTTTGCTTACAAGATGTGTTGGTTGCTCAACATTGTTGCATGGTGCTGCCGAAGAGAATCATTCTTCACCTACATATCTTTATTAAGTACACCTATATCAGCAGACTCGAAAAGGCGGGAAAGTGCTGCATAGTGGGAGGAAAAAACCCTGGTTAAATAGATTGTGTTAAATGGGGACCGTGTTTTCACGTTACGCCAGTAGTTCCATTAGACACAAAAGGTCTTATTGCGAACAAAAAAAAAATACCAGGACTAAATCCTACCCACCTCTGACTTAGAAGTTTCACTGAATAATGCCTTACTTCCGGTTTACTTTAAATACGTCAAGAGTATGTCATGTGTACATCAGGGTTTAATCAGAGTACCTTCTTTTGAGATTCATATAGTGCTTCGCAAACGTAAGTCAACGGTTAAATCAGACTTAGTGCTTTAAGTGGCAGGAAAATTCGTGCCAGAGCTTTTATGGGGGCGTGGCCGAAAAGGGGAATGGCCTTGCAGGGGGAGGCACCACAATTAAGAGGCAACAGTTTCCTGACCCAGATGCCGTCTGCTGCGCCATGCACCTTTTGGCCATGGCACAGGCTCAATTTTGCAAAAAGGGCTGTTGGATAAAAGGCGTCATTAATGTCAGGCAAGTGTTGCCGCTTCATTGTGGCACAGCCCCCCTGCCAGGAACCCATTTACATCAATCATCTTCTCTAGTTAAAGGGGGGCCTGGCAGAGCATAATTTTTGTAGACTTCTGGGGCTATCCCCGGCCCACTTAAAGCTGTAGACTTACTCCTGCTGACGTCTTTGAGAATAAGGCTAAATGTGCAGGGTTGTAGTGAGTGGTCTATCCGATGATAGTTTTGGTGGAATAAATACAGTCTTAGAGACAATGGCCTTGATTCATGGAATTATTTGTGTGGGAAATAGGGGAATTGCGCACCAAACTGCGTGCAAATCTGTGTTTGTGGATTCATGGAACCGACTGCGCAGGCCTTTCTTGGGACTTCCGTGGAGTTTGCGCAGGCCCAGAATGTCTGTGCGAGCTGCCGAGCGTCTTGCGCGAGACACCATGCAGAGCATGGGCATGACTTGCGCAAAGGGCTGGGAACGGGGCGGAACATAAAAAATGGGGAAGAACATGCAAAAAAGTGGGCGTTACGAAGGACGGCCCGCAGGCAATCCCTCTTACGCCCACATTTGCACCAAACGACACATACTCATGGAAACAGCCATGCAAATTTTCGTCATAGAAATGTTAGCGCAAATTCCTTGATCACTACGTCACCCGAAGGCAGGCGTAAGCGCACTTGCACACAGGATTCGCAGGATGGAGATGGGTGTGCATGTTGGATTAAGAGGTGCGTATATGCAACCAGGGTTCTGATCTAACTTAGGGGTACACGTACGCAGTGTTGCAGGGTGCAGGAATGATTTACGGGGGTTTGCTCACAGATTTTCTGAGTTTGGACCGAGTTATGATTTTTCATAAGCATGTTGTCAGAGTGCCAGCAACAGTTACTGGGAACCCTGCGCAGGGTCCCCGCGATTCAGGCCTGCTTGTGGGCAACCCCAAGCACTGTTTGAAGAGTGTGTGTATTTGCGCCTGGAGGAGCACGCAAAGGTAGCTTGCTCTGGCTGTTTATGCTTTGCGTGTTTGGCATATCTAGGGCATTCCGGGCACAGTGAATTCCATAAATACGCAGGGCGTCTATTTTTTATTCTGCGCGCAGGCTCGTGCAGTGTCCTTCTCGGCGCACGGCCCTTGCAGGATTTCTGCACACATTTCCATGAATTGTCCCCAATATGTATTCCTAATTGCTCTCTAACCACCATCCATCACTTTCCCCAAATACTCTCGGACGCGAGTTATATTAGTAAAATAAACGATTCCTACTACTAGAATATGTTGCAAGTGCTTTTTGGCATCATGAAATCAATATTGTCTCAAAAACTGTATTTTTTCACCAATAATGACAAACACAGACAGTATTTTCTTCACTAAATTTTTGAGGTTAGGAGCAAACTATTTTTAGAGAGTAAAAAAATTAGTTCTCATTCTTAATCAGGGTAATAGAGAGGAGTAAATCTATATTTTGCATGAAAACATATCTCTTTGTAATACCTACTTATTTCCACCTAGGGTAATCATGCAAAAAAAAAATATACACATTTACATCCTCATTCCTGCTGCCTTGCATTGCTGGTTCCATGGGTGGGGTCGGCTGCTAGACGACAATTGTTTCCTGTCCAGAGTATTTTTACTCTCTCTTTGTCAGGGTAGTTTGCCAGTTTTCAGGGAGCAAACGTGTCTGATCCGTGCACCTATCTGTTGGGCTGGGTATACATTTCCATTAACACATTTTTACTGGAACCGCACAGCTGCCTTCATGTTCCCCAATGTTGAAGTATACTGCAGCCTAATAGTTTAACTTAACTTTCCAGCTGCTGCTTTTAAAATGGCTGAGAGTTTGCACTTTTTGCGGGGCATGTGCCGAAGTAATGTGCAATAATTGTCCAGTTTCAGGGGCAATGCACATTGTAAAACTGCAGTACTCAAACAGCTTCTGTTTGGAATTGACTTTCACCCCGGAGCATTTTGTATTAGGCAGTGACATAGACAGTGCTGCCAATTGGTTTTATTTCCCCAGGAGCCAATGTATTCAGTCCTGGCATTTCAGCCAATAAGATCACTTTGCTGGACCTGTAGTAGTTTTATTATCCAATATGGGTACGAGCCTAGAAATACTTGCATGCAAAGCTTTGTTGGCTAGAGGAAAAGTGCTCTTGGGGCAGAGGCGCTGGCCAACCACAGGGTCGGGTCGATAAGATGGGTAGAATTTGGTGGTAACCACCCACTTTCTCGAACCAGAGCACCACTACCCCCAGGTCCACCATGTTCTAGCTCATAGGCGATGGCCTAGGCCCTTCCCCCAAACCCCTACTTACCTGCTCACCTCTGTCGCATGCAAGCTCTCAGTCCCTCGTTCTGGCCTACCTGGCATGGAACAGTAAAGGGACTGAATCCCCTTACTATTTTCTTGTCTGCCATTTTTGTTAGGGAAATATGGCATGCACATAAGTCACAGCACCAATTTTCTTTAAAAAATAATATTATTAGCACCCAGACGAAAACACCAGGATGCTGACAGGTATCACCCCCACATCGGGGCAGCAGCGTCATGTAATGTTCCCGAGCCCTCAGCTAAGCTCTCACTTCGCTCGGACCTTCCTTGAGCTCCGCTGTAAGGCCACTACTACCCCAGTCAATCCCGGAACATGGGGTAATCACTACAACGGTGATCCTCATGACATGTGGCCTTTTGGCATTTTTGAATTGATAGCCCTTTGGTTATGGCATTGTCCTATTATACTGTACTTTGACTTTTTTTATTCTCTACTGTATTGGCCTAAGCCAATGGAGTATAATGGAGTCTTTCACCGCCAACCTGCGCTGGGTCGTTTCACCTCGCCAGTTAAACTCCACTATCGCCAAGCGGCACTTACTCTTACCATCAAATCCACTTACGCACAAATCAGGCCCAGTAATATACTGCTGGTGCTGTTGGTGCTGGAACTGAATAAACTTGAACAGTAAGACTGATTACTTTACCAACTACCCTCCTGTCAGTATCCAGAGTGCATCCCTTTCCTACGTGAAACTGTCTGTCCTCTGTGCTCCTGTACAGGGTGGGTCGTATTTGTAGTGTGCTAGAACTGTCTGTTGTAGTAATAATAAAGTAGATATTTGTATACAACCTTGACTGGCCAGTCCCTTTTATCATTGGGTAATAATTGTATTTTCGCTGTGTTGCAACTAACCAACGATCCACGACCTTGCAGAGATAAGCCTGCCGTTCCGTCCAAATTCGACAAGGAGGTTGTATAGTTGACTTGTATTCCAATCTGTTTGGATCCCTTCTGGTGTATTAGAGGTGTGGATGGATGGTTTAGAAACCGATATTCATCCCAGGACCACTGGTGCCCCGTAAGTTGATTCATCACAATGACATACCCCAAACAGTCAATTATAGGGATATTAAGTTTCACCTCAGAATATTTGCTCGAATTTGAATATCAAATATTTAGGAACTTGTACTCAGGCCTCAGAGTATCAATTGGTTTCAGATGCTTTCTTTGCTTAAACAGCAGATTTCCACTTATATTTCTCCCACTGGACATATAGTGCTCAATGTCCAAAACATAATGCCTCACAACTGGATCCAATATGTCGCTTTTGCAGCTAGTCAACTGGAACTTTACTAGGGTAAACTAACGTAGTCTGCTGTCACCGACGCCCCCCTCGCCCCAAGACTCCATTCAAGTGGGCTCTGTGACAGAACGGTACAATGCTCCCTCCCACCCCACCTCACCCAGGGGTCAAGGGACCGAGCCTGTGAAGCAAAGCATGCAGAGCACACATACACACACCCATTGTAAACGAACACAGAGGAGCCTATCCTTAAGGTTTCCAGTCACGAATGAAAGCCTTTGATATCATTGACAGGAGGTGCGCCATTCCAGTTGTGCATTTTTGAAAAGAAGGGCGGGAAAAAATCCACTCACATTCCACACTCCCTCAAGCAGAGCACACGGTTATAATGCTGATGACATTTAGGTTTAGGGTGAAAAATGAGCGTGCGGTCTGCTCCACTTTAAGCACTTTTCTTTCTTTCCAATTCATTTTGCGACGCAATGATGGCCAGCAGAGGAAATAGAACCACAAAGTGACACGTGACTGGAAGAGGCCATCTGAGCGTTTACCACATGATAATGTTCTGAGGGGGTAATCCATTATACAGAGGACACACATTTTGAACCGTGTGTCAAGCATTCATAAAGCTGTGTTTGCGGGGCCACAAAGCAGCACGATTGGGGTAGCAGGAAAGACTACATAATAGAAATCATTATTATGATGGATCTGCTGAGTCCAGTTGTAACAGATCAGTTTTGGACTTTACACTATACCTGACAGGGAGGCGGGAACACAACAGAAATTGTATTGGTTAAGTAAAAATTTGAAAAATGGAAAGAATAGGAACCGCTTTTCAATTTCCAAGACGGGCCTGAATCGACTGGGATTTTCTAAATTCGATTGATTTCCACAAAACAGGGATCTCGCGATTACAGAGGTCATTTAAATGTGTGCATATTTTGACAATTGCTCTCCAATTTGCACACTTCTTATTCCAATGGCAAACTTCAAATTCAAACATTGAAACACACTGAGCCTGTTATTTGTAGAAAAAAACATAATTACATATCCACGCCGATTGCATCCCACAAAAATCAGCACATATTTGAGCATTGTTCATTTGGGAAGAATAAACTCAGTTGGTGTGCATTTAATGTACACTCCAAGCACCCTCCTCTCTGCCCCCAGGTACTGACCTGCAGTGAATGTAGACAAAACAACAGCGTGATAAGGCCACACCAGGATCAGATGGGCCCCAGACAAATGGCCGTTATCATTTAATCTAGCACGCTATAAACCAGTGTAATGTATTTGTTTTTCTCTGGTTTAAAGCAAACCATGCGCAATAATCCTAATTAATACAAACATTGTTAACTATTAAAACAATTCAACCAAGAAAATTCATATACACGTTAACAATTTAGTATTTAAATACATAATTACCATCGTTTAATAAAGCTAAAAATGAATGAAGTCTGAACAAAAAGAATCAGATTCTAAAAAAATACTGGTTATGTACAAATTTAGGAAAGTAATATATTCTTATAGAACGAAAGATTATCTTGGATAATCAACACAGATATCTTTCAAGGTTTCTATTAGATATTCCTCTCTACAATGACAACATAGACAATCCTTTCTCAGAACGCATTCTCTGGCCCCTAAAATGTCCCTTATTAGCATAACATTTAAACAAAAAGCCATGTAAACCGTTGCACATTGGCGAGCAGGAAACTATTTTACATTTTGTTGGATCTTCAGTGGTCATCTTTTAAGATCACATACATTAGAATGCTGGTACTTCCCTTGTTGATGGAGAAAATGAAGATAGAATCTTTCCTATTTTGCATAATATGCTTAAATAAACATTTTCTTTTAATAAATTGTCACGTTGGGTTATGTGATTTGTGTACTTTCCAAGTCAGTTCTATGACACTGTGTTATTTTATTTCATGGTAAGAAAAGGAAAACATGCAGTGAGGCAGAAATTGCAGAGTGGGCACGCATCCCAAAGTCACTGCTTAGCCAATGTCTGATCCTCATCTCATTTAATCTTATATTGCCTAACCTGTCAAAATGACCAGTCCCTCAACCTTTGTCACCCTTCAGAGTGATTTCGTTCTCAGGGCATGATCTTCAAAAAAGCCACTCATGGATTCACAGGCTATAGTGTTGCTTCCTCAATAATAACAGTGATCATGTATGTATTGCACACCATAATCACATATTTATTTGCTCTCTAATTGCAACACTACTTGAAAACCATGTCCCTCTTCTAATCTCAGTCAGCCTGGAAACGGACACAGTTCTGGTAGCTTTTGATGTTCATCCACTATCATGCTATGGTGTGTGTAGTTTTCTCCCTGCTTCCAATTGGTCTCCTAAATCCATGCTTGAGCACTTTTGCATTGTGCGAGGCAGTTAATCTGAGTCATCATTCTATTCTGGATTAGGTGCACCTTTTCCATACGAGCTGTGTCCTGCATTTATACCATGGCTGGCCAGTATAGTTCTTTGTGACTGCTATTGATAAAAAGTGTCTTGTCCCTATGCTGTAAGAACAAGTAAACTTGTCATGGGCTGCGAATGGTGTCCTTGAAATGCTACTTGTTAATTATTCAGATTACAGGAAGAATGAAGAGGGTAATGGTACGGAAAGGGAGTACCCATGCTTATTTTGATCGCTGCAAAGTACACTAGTAATTTTATATATGTCTTGTTTTGTAGATATCTGTTGTGACCACATGAACAATTGATTTTATATGATATGTGATATATTTTGATATTTTGTGATATATTTGAAATATTATAATATATTTTGAATGTTTTGTGTAAAGTTTTGTACTGAAACACAATAAATAAATAAATAATATTTTAAAAGTATGCTGATGAGAGCATGTACGATGGTCAACGTCCTCTGCTTTGTGGATCCCTAACGATAGTTATTTTGCACATGGACAGCCCTCTTATCTTCTGCAGGCCCTTGAAAACATACTTTTTCGGACAATCATCTTAAGACGACCTACTCAGGAACTTTCTCCCAACTCTGTAAGCAGGTGCATCTACATTTGCATATTCGGCCAGCCAGCACCTTGCTGACCATAGAGGGCGAATCGTAGCGCTATATAAATCAACATAATATACCTTCCCTCTGGAACTGATTCTTCCCACGTCCGCCTGATTAATCACTGCTTATTGTGCATATGACCACATCCCATCTTCTGTGATCTAGTGTCACCTCTTCTGTACAGCCTTCAAGGCGCTTATCATGGGTCAGCCTGTTTTTTGGATGAAAAGTTCATGACCAGTGAGTCCAGGTTACCAGTAAAGTTGTCCAGTGGCTGAACACTACAACATCTTGCCATGTAAACTTTTCCAGCCAAGCCTCCCTGCATTTGCAACCGCTGTGCCCATTTTAGATTGAGCTTGTAACTAAATTTTAATCCTTTTATTGGCATTTAAATGTATATTATTAAAGTGCACATCCAAGCTCCTCAATGCTCATTTTTTTAATTTCTTGGATTTCAGTATTTGTTTTATTTTTATTATTCTTTTCACTTTATTTATCTTGGCACATTTTTTACAATTGTATTTTGTTTCTATGGTTCTACCACTCCTAAGCATGTTTAGAATGTTTTTGTTCTCAATATTATCACATTAATTATGCAAAGTGTTGTAGCCTTGGTCGTGAGGGTGTGTCCGTCAGGAAATACCCTAAATAAAATAGAAATACAACAAGTGCACTGGACACAATGGAGGCTGAAAAGGGACAAAAAGATAAGGACCCATAACAATAGACTATTCTAGGCCTTCAAATCGGGACTGTCACTCTTAAATGAGCAACGCTCTGTTTGTTTTGGGCCGGGGGCGCGTGGGAAATCCTTTCATGCCCCATTACAAGTGGGGCATGAAAGCTTACCAGATGGTAAGGGAGCGGGGTGCAAGTCATCGTCCACAACCACAATAACCAAGACAAGATTTCTATTTGTTAAACTTCTACAACTTGGTGCCAGTTCTAGTCCATCCGTGCACACGATCTGTACTGGATCCAGTTGCTGAAGTAATGGTTTCCCGATAACAATGATGTATTGTGAGGCCAATTTCAGTTGCATTATGTGGAAACCAACGTCATTGACTTTATTTTTGTGTAGGCTTCGGTGTAGTCTTCAAACTGTGGGGCACCAAAGGTTGCCACGGGGGTGGGGCAGTGGGGGCGGGAAACTCTTTAAAAGGGGATGACAGTGACTGTTTTAATAGAAAATACAGGAATGTATGGTTTATGGGGGGTGGCGCAGAAACAGTATTTTTAGTCAAAGAGGGTGGGGGCTTAGCATGGGTCAGACTGAGACATACAATTGTCTCGAGCACCAATGAAAAAGTGGCCCCACAGTTGCAAAAGGCTATTCATTCCTTTTGTGACAGACTCTTTGAATAGTACCCAAGGGGGAGTTTTTTGATAAAATGTGATGAGAAACGTGCAGTTTAAAGAATATTTACTCAGCAACACTGGTCAAAATTACTAGCCACATAGTGAAGTAACTCATCAAACAGGCCCACATTGGCAAACAAAAGTGGCACCCTTTGACCTAAAAAACTGGCCCACATTACAATGTTGCATTTTTGGTTCGGTCATTGCCCTATAGGCCAGTCCGAGAGCCTGGGCTCAGCATTAAAATGTTTGAAGAGCACTGGTCTAGTGGTTTCGGCCACATTACACACTAGTCCATGAATGGAATGGACCATCAAATCCTACAGAAATGCCCTTTGGGGAACATTGGTGGGAGGAGGTTGCAACATCATGGTGAAAGGTAGAGGTGGTGGCATGAGAGCATGGTGTAGCAGTAGCGGCACAGACAGTTGCCAAACCTCTCATTTTATTTTACTTAAAGGTTTTCTTAAGCAAGGACTTAGGGCTTGATTCACAGAGCATTTTCCAATGGGATTGCGCTATTATAAAAAGCATCTATGAATCTATGAATCAAGCCCCTAGTCTCACGCGTGTGCTGCACTGACCGTGTCTATAATGCATGCCACAAAAGCTGACGTGCCACTTTGCGCTTAAATAGGCATTCTTATTACCCACTTTTTAGGTAGCGCTTTATGCCTAATTCTTCCCACTTCTACGTGCTATCATAAATGCTGCCCTTATCCAACACAATGGCACTCAATGTATTGCCCAATAAAGGATGAAGGGATGAATTGGCGAGATGGGGATTCGAAATTGTGACATACAGGCTTGATGCATTTCACAGGCGAGTGCTTGACCCATGAGCTATCCATACCAGCAGTGGCCCAGTGTCATGCAATACCAGCTGGTCCTGAGTGCAGTCAATATGTGATATGCATCAACACCTGCGGAGGCTGTTTACTTGGCAGGATTTATTTGCTCAGCTTCTATCAACATTGAAAGTGGGGATTTCCTTAAAGTTCTGAAATTAAATCAGGGCTCAAAATTAAGGTTCGATGAGCAGGATCTAAAATCAGCTCCTGGCTGTAAGGTATCACTCAGTAAGCAGGAGCTACCGCTGGGGACCAAGGAGCAAGTACACAACGCACCGTAAATGTACATTCTACATGAGACGCAAACTTTAACTTTTTGCTCATTCTGTATGATCCATTATGTTTGAATGTGTCCTAATTCCTTATTAACATTCCCAAATACTCAAACTTAATGTCACATATGCATGTTTGTAAGTCACCAGAAGTTCCTGGTAGTTGTTGCTTTCAAGCTAACCAGGTTCTCCTAGGCTACGAGCTACGAGCAGGAGCTATATAGCTCCCAGCAATGTCATACCCTGTAATTGCCATTTAAATGAATACAGTAAGTGCAAAAAGCCATATCAGACATGTACGCACCCAAGAAGTCACCTGTCAGAGGGGAGTGTGGGGAAAGCTCAATGCATGGAATGCAATGGGGCAAAACAAAAGGGGCCTCTGTGAGACCGGGGCACTAGTCCTAGCGTCCCCACTAAACCAAACTGTGTGACCCTGGCAAATCACTTCATCTGTGCCTCGGCTCCTTGATCAACCCATGTCTACCAGTGACGGGCATTCAATAAAAACAGGTTTTTACACATTTTATAAGAAAATAACAAGTTGAAAGTGCTACGAGGAAACCAATTTAAAAGGAAAGTGCATACAATGAGTGGGGGAGGGGTGCTAAACAAGAATGCGCATTTTATGGTATGCCACTGGGATGGATACCGTGCACTGCTGCCATATGCATGGTCTCAAGGTGCTCTGATGGATCTGAATGGGGGAGGAGTTAGGTAAGTGAGGAGACAGGGAAAATGCAAAATCATTTTGTAGTTCGGGAGTGTGCAGGTAGCATGTGCGAGTAGGGTTGCCTCGGTTGATGGCGGTATGCAACTTGCGGCCCTGCACATGTTTTAGAGTACAAATCCCATGACTCCTCCCAATTGACTATGTTGGCGAGGGGTGATGGCATTTGTAGTCCAAAACATCTGCAGAGCTAAAGGTAGCAGACCCATTGCAACTGACAAACGTTGTAAAAGAAAAACTGTACCAGGTTGCTTATTATTTTTACCCATTTATTCAAGAAACAAAACCTGCGCATGGGCTTTGGGTGGCAGAATGCTTGACGAATAAGCACACTGGCGATAGAAAGTGGAACAAACGTTGGAAAGCCAAGGCATCAACTACTGGAAAGTTGAACGTCAGATGGACAAGAGCCCCAGGCTTGACTACAGGCCAGTAGAAAGCTTAACCTCTGACACGAACCCACATCTCAGACAATCACCAGCTGCAGACCTAGTGACTGCAAACTGAAGATTGAAACATGTCAACACAAACCAAAGTGGAACCCCACTGAGGCCAGTTTTTGCCCTGAGCACGACACGGGAGAGGTGGAACGGGGAGCCATTTCCTCCTGCTCTGTCCAAGGTACAGAGATAGGGGAGAAACATACTTTCTGAAGCTCTTGGAAAAGGGAACCGACTTCCCAAGTTAGAGTGAAGACGAACACCTCTGTCTCACCCAAGGAGAAAACCAAGCAATATGACAGAAATAGATGCAAGATATGCTACACCACTCCTAAGTGCTCCACACAAAATGGAATGGCAAGATTGCTCAACCAATTATATTTTTGTTTATGGGCATAGCTTTGTGTCAAAAGTGAAAAGGAATCGCTATTGTGTCATTTGGTTATATGCGCTGACTTTGGTTACACTGATATCATAAAGTTCATTTTGAGTTTGACAAGTGAAATAATCTACCAAGAAAGATGGGTTTGCCATCATTCAGTTCATCAATGAATCTGGTGTCTTTCGGTGTTTCCCTATGTCTCAAAGTGTTCCCTGATGTCCCGGAGTACCTTTCAGCGTTTCCCAATGCCCTGGAGTACCTTTCAGAAATAAGTACTACTGAGATACACAGTCTATTTAATTTCTAAGCGACAATTCAGTTTGTTGTGCTCAGTACACCGATCAGTAAGATTATTGCGAGGCATCAGTGTTACCGCCAGCTTCCATCAACCAACCAAGACATTAGATAGAATTCTCAATCTTAGCCGGCGTCACATCTAGACAAGATTAGGAATGTTAGCATGTACCACACTTAGATTGAATTCTCAATTTTTGCTTGCGTCACATCTATACAGGTTTGCATGTACCACACTTAGCTGGATTTCTCAATCTAGCCTGCGCCGCATCTAGATAGAAATGTGAATGTTAGCATGTACCACACTCAGGTGAAATTCTCAATTTTAGCCGGCATCACGTCTAGACAGGATTATGTATGTTAGCACATGCCACACTTAGATGAAACCGTAATGATGACAAGGGCAACACCCGGATGGAATCATGATCACTAGCCTCCTCACATATAGACAGAATTAGCAAGCACCAACAACTCAGATGGAATAATGAATGATAGCAAGCACCACACCTAGATATAACTGCAAGGACAGAAAGGCCAACTAACCAATCCACTAACAATTTCACCCCTCTGCTTACACAGCTCAAACTCTAACCAAACACAACCACAAGCCTAAAACGCAGCAATCCGCACAAACTTCACCACACTGCAACAACAAAACAAACCGCACATAGGCTTGCACAACAGCACACGACTACCGGCCGCATACACCCCAGGCCCAGCCGACGGACCCACCGGGCTGAAGCTGCCAACAGCAAATCACTGCACTCTTGCAGTTTTCCAACCTATTCCCACTAACTCAACCCCCACCACCCTCCCTCTTTCAGAGCCGCCAGAGCGCCAGGGGACCACTCCGGTGGTGACAGTGCGCGGTACAAATATCCTTTAACATTAACAACATTCACAACAGCCAGCCAATAGTGATTTTGCGTTCGTAAAAAAATGGGGGAAATTCATTATTTTTAAATGTAGCACATCATTTCTGAAATGGCATTAAAAACGGCACACAATGTTGCGTTTTAGCCATCTGCCACTTATTATAATTAGTCTGATCAATAAATATGTGTCAATTTCTGATCTCGAGTGTCAACAGCACCAGTGCCCAAAGCTCTGCACACCAGTCATATGAGGAAACTCATTGTTTTCAATCCATAAATAAATAAATAAATCGGCAAGCTCAATAGGGGCACTCGCAATGGAAATCTGTGAGGTAAGCACCTACCTACCTACCTACCTGTCATTGATTTAATTAATCATAAATGCAGCAATGCTTGGATATTTGTGCCACATTATTTGCCTTTTCTTGTCGCAAAATTCAAAGCGCTATATACCTCAACATCCAGGGGGTGGTGGTTCTGATAGTGACACACAGTGGGGGTGCGTTCCCATTGAGTGCAGCAAGTCACAGTGTGGCCAAGAGGCATGCACCTGGGCCTGCCACAACACTATCTTAAGCGAGGCCCCTGGAAGATTGGTGTCTCATGGCCTTAGACGCTGTCAGTCACGTGACCAATAAGAGCTGTGCACGTTTTGCGAGCATTAGGGGCGCAGCAATCACGGCGTCCGCTACCGTACTGCCAAGATTTATAAAGACAGTAATCCGCAGCCCCTCGGGCGCACAGACAGTTTTACCAGTTGAGAGATGAAGGTTATGCCACAAACGTATGCAATGCGTTACAGCTGCACGCATGCACCCGACTTTCCGGCCGCAAGGCGGAAGTGCTATTTCCATAGCCCTGGGAAAGAGCTCCTGTGTGGATGCCAGATGGCTTCGTCTCCCATGCCGCCACTCCAACCGTGCCAGGCCACATTCTGATGCCAAAGGACCGATTACACGGGGATGGCGTCGATTGGAAACACCACTTTTTGGAAGTGCGCAGCTCGGGGAAGAAGGCAGGCCCAACTGCAGCCAGGCCCATTGAAATGCTCTGCAGGCAGCTTAGATGTCTTCAGACACAGACAGAAGTCAAGACCGAAGGCCTGGTAATTTACCATGGCCGATGGAGGGGTGGCGACAGGCTGGGCGCCAAGCCAGGCACGGGGACTCGGCATTCCGTCTCTGGTGCGAAAGAGGCACCGCTAAACCTTTTATAAAGTCAAATTATAGAGGTTGCTGTGGTCTTAACTTATGTGAGCCTTATTGGTCAGGGCTGTTCTAATTACACACCACCATGTCATATGGTAGTGCTCTTCAAACTGGGGGGCCCGCAGGATGTCCAGGGGGCCCCAGAATCTTTACAAATGGATTAAGATGTCTGTTTTTAATATAGACAAAGGGTTAAGGTGACTGATTTTAATAGAAAATGTAAACAGTAGGTAATCTGTTTATATTTTAAAGAGCCTGGGCCCCCCTTGGACATCCATTCAGCCCCTTAGGGGAGCCAACCCCTAGGTGCAGGTGCCCAGAAACAATATCTCAAGGGGGGGCCTGATATGAAAATATTTGAACACCACTGTCATGTGGTCTCCGGGAGCCCAGTCCTCGGTTATTACCCCCAGGTGCTTAAATACCCAATTTTGCTACACTTTGATGGCTATGCCTGCTGCGCTCGATAGTGGGCCTGCTTCCCTCCATCCCGGGCAATGCCATAATTTTCTACACTGCTGCACTAATTCAAAGGGCAACATGGCCTTCTTCGCACACTTAACATGCTAGCATCTTGTATAGCACGTTGTACAACCGGAAAAAATAACAGGACCGACAACAGGAAAACAAACGGACGCAGTCGTTGAACAAGCGGAACTCTCTCTCTCTCTCTCTCTCTCTCTCTCTCTCTCTCTCTCTCTCTCTCTCTCTCTCTCTCTCTCTCTCTCTCTCTCTCTCTCTCTCTCTCTCTCTCTCTCTCTCTCTCTCTCTCTCTCCCTCTCTCTCTCTCTTTCTCTCTCTCTCTTTCTCTCTCTCGACCCAGAGGTGCCTGAAACTCTCCTGTCCTCCCTATGCCTACAATGCTTTCTTATGCCTTTGCTGCATTGCTCTGTCATGTTATGCCTTGCGATTGTGGCTTCTTGATTGCCTGTGCTCACTAGTCTACTTTACGCCTTATGCTACAAACGCACGGAATAGCTGATTGCATGCTGCAGGTGAACATCAGCCATTGCTCCCTCTCCTGCACATACTAAGGGCCTGATTCATGGAATTTTTTGCACCGTGCAAAGTGACTTTTCACTGGTGAAAAGTGACTTTGCACTGCCAACAAACACCCTGATTCATGGAACAGTGCAACGTGTATTTTTGATGTGCAAAGCCACTTTGCACCGTGCAAAAAATTCAAAGAATCAGGACCTTAGACTATCTGAACTCTGCATATCTCCCCAGCTCTACAGATAAGGGGTGTATCGGACACCTTTACTCCCTTAAAATAGGTAAATACCCCCAAAAAATTAAAATGGGGAGTAAAAATACTCCCACCAAGAAAATAGGAACAGGACACATAGAAGTCTGTCCCCCTGCTTTCATCCACACAGCTCGATGTACCAGTAGTTCATGCAGTACCACAGGAAGAAACTCATATTAGTTCTGCCTGATTGGAAGAAGCAAACATGTATTTTAATGTAAATGAATAACTAGGTGCAAAGAAATAATTATTACAAAAAAAATGCACTTTCCAGCTAAAACATATTTTTACCCGCTTATAAAATACTCCCATTGGAAATTGCCCTTACATTTTTACTCCCTAAAAATTAATTTTACTCTCAACTTTAAAAAAGGGGGAGTAAAACACTGCCACCTCCACATCCTATCTGAAGCACTGCCTCTCCCACCAGCTTATCACCCACTGACCTCCAGCAACCCAGACCCCACCATCGCTCCCAGGGCAGACACCCGTAAGAAGTAAACTGACCAGGCTGCACACAGCTGGGGCTCCAGTCTGGATACACATATCCCAACTTCCCCAAAGAGCAACATTCCACAACACAGCCTATTTCGTTCTGATCTGCATGTGCCAACACAACCGCAAAGCACTCAGCACTGCTCCCTGTGTGCCGCCTAGTAACTAAAGCCACCCCATTTGCATGCAACTCCCAACGTTCGCTATATAAAACCCACTACTGAGCGCCTGGAGACCGCCCCAGTTGGTGGTAACAGTGCGCGGTATATGTCAACATAACATAACTACATAACACAATGTTACAAGCATTAATACGCCCAATCGAACGACTGCAAATCGGTTCCCACCAAAGAAATCAACACCAGCAGTTACCTTGCGGCGGCCTGGCACTGTAACATGTGCTACAAGAAATAACCTCCCAAATTGCTGCACGAAATTATTGTTATTATTATTTGGTTGTTTGATAGTTTGTATAGTAGTCTCAACTAAATGGCTAGAGGCCAACGCGGTCAAGAGGAACAATCACATTGGCTAGTTTATGGTCACTGTTGTAGGTTAAAAATGTACACAAAGACATCTCTTTCACAAAAAGAGGCCGACAGAAGAGGGTGACAAGAAAATCACTTTCCTCACAAGTCTAGATGGACATGTCATGGAACAAACTCTTCATAATGACCTTTTTTGACACCAAGGTGCCAGGCTCTTTACATTTTACTGAACTAGCCTGACCACTCCATTTCCGTACCTTCTTTTAACACCATTCACCTTTATGCACAATCTATTCTTGCAAACGCCCCTCTTGACTCAGGCGTGGAAGTCACAGAATAGTTTGACCTGGGGCAGGATTGCCTGAACACACTCTCGAGCCCCTCACGCATCCACCATTGCGTACTAACTTACAATCATCCAAATCATTCTTTGGAAACACAGTCCAATTATCACAACACTTGCCTTTCAGCCTCCTACTTTTGCACAACTATGGTACACCTAGGAGGATAGACATTGCACTCGTGGCAGGGTTGGACATTGAGGGGAGCTGGGAGCTATTGAGCTCCTGCTTGTAGCCTCGTAGAGCCTGGTTAGCTTGACACCAACAGCTATCAGGAGCTACATTTGGCTCCCCGGGCCAACTGATGCAGAACAAACACACCTATGTGAATTTAACAATATCATTTGGGACAATCCATAAATAAAAATGAGCCCACGCCTATAAGACTTTTAAAGAATATGGGTTCATAAATAATGAACAAAATGATACATTTGTTTATCTTGTGTGAAAGTGAGATTTGCGGAACTCCATGGTCTAGCTCCTCGTTCTCTAGTGGTAGCTTCTGGTCACTCGTTAATGCTGGATACCCAGGCGCGGCCTTTAGCTCTTGCTTATTCAAACTTAATTTCGATCCCTGCATGGTATCACAAAACATGCTATCCCCACACCTCCCTCCCCACCAATGTGTGTAGCATCTATTTCCCACTTTCCCATCCTCTCATCTTCCCCTCACTCATTTTCTTTCCTCCAGAAGACTAACGCCTGCGTACCCCTGGCGGGGGCACAGTACACCGCTCCACAGACAGGCACCTGAAACTGTTACAATGGCGATTTGTTGCAGCATTAAAGCCTATTAATATAACAATGACATAACCCATGGAACTGCGCTGCCTAGCAAAGGGAGCATTGAGGGGCAGCGTTGTACTAGGTGCGGCAGGAACAAAAGGAAGCATTACGCTTAAGAGAATCAAAGCCAATGGGAGAGCGTAGGTGGGGAAAAAGAACGGGCGGGGAGGGTGACAGAAGGGTCAGGCTGTAATTATTGAGGTTTCCGACAAAAATAGGGAACACAACCACAACAAAAATAAAGCAAATCGCTTGGGGACGGCTAAAGATATGTTGGGGCTCTAGGGGGGCCCCCCCTTGCCTATAGTTGGAAAATGAGTCCGGGGCCCCTGTGGAGTACAAAGATTATAATGGAGAGATAAAGGAATGAGGGAGGGGGTGAGTAGCTGCAGATTATCTTGGAACCGTTTTATTGGCCTCTGCACAGAACAAGTAAAGGCAGCCAATGGGGAGCTCAAATATTCAATGTCCAATGAAAAGCCATTAAGCTATCCTTGTCAGCAAAGTGCTAATGTAGTGCTCGGGTGGGTGAGGTGCATTTAGAAACCAGGTGCTCTGAATTCTCAATTAAATGTAATCAATGGGGCACATGTAATTCCCAAAACCCACTGCTACTGGAATCGCACCACTGTGGGTTTTTCCTCATTTGTGGTTTCTCACCGTGTCACCGGCATTGTACGTGGTCACCACAAGCCCCTCTTTGACAGCACATTTCCTTCAAGCCCCCAACTTCCCATTCCCGCCTCTGCACCGGCCCTCATCCTTCACCAGAAGCCATCAGAACCCAAGCCCTTGCTTCCCGCCTTTGAAGCAGGCAGCGATTGACCCTTGCACGTGACCTCCTCCCAGGGGTCGTGTTCTGTTTGAAGTGAACCCCTGCAGAATTCTGCCACCTCATTCCTCACACGTTTCCAACTCCGTGCACACACGTGTACAATCTTGCCCGGGACCACGAGGAGGGGTAGGGGAGGGAAGAGGGCAAGAGTGACTGGCTTAAGCAAGTAGAGCAGGGATACAGCGGCACAACCTCTCGATAGCAGGGAGCTGGTCCTTTTTATGTTCTAATAAAAAAAGTAGTTACATAGTGCCTGCTGAAAAGGAGTTTCAGCTTCGAAGCGCTGTAACAGGTGGTGCGGTCTTCCCACTTTCATTCTGAGGGCAAAGTGTACTTTTGCAGAGCAAAGCCACTTTGCAACGCTCTGTGAATTAGGCCCGGTTCAACGAGTTTGTTGGCAGTGCAAAGCCAATTTTCACTGCGCTAATCATTCCATGAATTAGGCCCCGAGTGTTAACACTTATATAGCTCCTGTGCCTGATGAGTCATGTCAAGGCGCAGAATTCATTTTGGAAGGGTCTTGTTATATCAAGGGAACCATGCAGGAGAGTGCCACAGACCTTTCTACCATTGACTACAGGTGGAGGCCCCCAGGGCCTCAGGAGAGAGTTATGTTTTTCTACTGGGGTTTATCCGACACACGTTGCCATTTGCCTGGCCTTTTGTGGGTCTGATGGTAAGGGGGGTTGCTGTGGGGGTTAGTGGAAGAGAGGCTAGATGCAAGATAACTTTACTGCTGTGTTAGGGTGACCAGATTTAAAAAGTTAAAAACCGGGATATAGCAACTATCATAACGTAGTAGGGACATCTGTGTGCTTGGGAAATGCTTAATGTGTCCTGTGCACTTCAATTGCGAAAGACAATTTGAATGAAATGTGTACATTTCACTACTGCATATGTTTACTTCCTGTGACATCATTTCCCAGTGATTCCAACAGAGTCCCCCCACTTTTTATTTTAGGACTGGAGCCTTAGGCAGGCACAGGGCACGAACATAAAACTAGGGCAGTGAGCTGGCGTTCAAGTGATGCTGCGAAATAGCCTACATATAAAACATATTCTTTGGTTTATCACTGGGATGTTCATTTGTTGGTACACAGCCACTGATGGAACTGCAAAGGTTTGTGTTCTGCTGCACTTGCAGCTGGGACATTGCAAACAGTCCACCTCCCCAAAACCGGGGCTCCATTTCGGGACGCCTGGTCACCCTTTCTGATGGAGAATGTTCTCCTTCCGCAAGCGGCTGGAGTGGATTTGAGGATCATACGAAGATGGTAACCTCCAGATCTCATGGGGGCAGAGTACGCTCTGCAGGAGTCGAAACTGTGACTGCAAGCTGCACCCGGATTTTAGCGCCTAGTTCGCCTTTCTGGCCAGCTTGAACAAGTTCTCTTTACGCATGTTTGGAAACGCACCCGCTTCAAGGCACAAACAAGCCAGTCATTGCGCTTTGTAAGCACCCCGTTTCGGCGTTAAAGGAGCCATTTGGTACTAGGACTGGGGTTGAAATGAAGATTAAATAAGCAGGAGCTAAAAGCAGCTCCTCGGTAGCCGGCATTAACCAGTGAGTAGGAGCTGCCATTGGGGAACCAGGGGCTAGTACATAGCATTCTGCAAATCTAATTACACCAGAAGATGCAAACTTAACATTTTGCTTATTTTTGATGACCCCTTATGCTTTAAATGTCATATAGATGTGTCCCAATGCATCTTTACAGATTATCCCATACGCAGAAAGTTAAATACACATAGGTGTGTTTGTTTGGCATCAGCTGGCCTGGCGAGCCAAAAGTGCCTGGTCGTTCGTTGTTGGTGCCAAGCTAACCAGGTTCTTTGAGGCCTGAAGCAGGAGCTAAATAGCTCCCAGCTCCCTTCCATTTCGAAGCCCGCTAGGAGCAGGTATTCCATGTTGTAAGTAGTCATTTACCGGTGCAAATACCAATTCCCGTTTGTAAGCAGCATTCTAGCAATATAAGGAGCCAATGGGCGCTGGGAGTAGCCATTCAGCATTGTAAGCTGAAACTATGCATTCGATGTACCCAGTCAGCATTCAAAGAAGTTGCTCAGAATTGTAAGTAGCCATTCTGCCTTGTAAGTGGGTATTCAGAGTTTGAAGTAGGCAATCCGAACTGAAGGTAGACACTGAGCATTGTGAGGAGCCATTGCACACTGTTAGTGGCCATAGGGCTTTTGATATGGTTACTGAACACTGTGAGAGGCCATGTGGTACTGTACATAGCCGCAGAGTGTTGCAAGTACCGGCTCTGTGGCGTAGACTCCCATAAAGCTGGACTGCATTAAATGAGACCATTTAATCTCGAGATCTTTGGGCCCACGCCCGAAATAGACAAAGGAGCATTGTCTGGTGACCGACAATGTAAGGAAATGTATGTGGGCTATAATGTACTCCATCTGTTTTGGTTTGTTTTTACTTTTCGTTAACGCCTGCAATTGCTGTTTCCTGAGTTGGCTCCTGTGGTTGCGTTCTCTCCTTTTTGCTGTTTTCTTTTCATTATCTGTCTTGTAGCACTTGGGTTATATTTCCCCTTTCATTTGGCCAGAACCCACACTCCGGGGTCTCCGACACGGTTGCTGTGATCCACTGCACCGGTGCCTGCTGTCCGGAAGCCGCGTAGCTGCAGG
Source organism: Ambystoma mexicanum (assembly GCF_040938575.1). NCBI lineage: Eukaryota > Metazoa > Chordata > Amphibia > Caudata > Ambystomatidae > Ambystoma > Ambystoma mexicanum. Next base: position 733,689,165 of record NC_090939.1, on the reverse strand, counting down.
TGTGTCTGCACCGGATATTTCTGACTGCAATTTGATGCATTGATATTCTATTTCTCAGCTTTGGGTCTAAACTAGATTATTGTAATGCCCTTTTAGCAGGCACCTAAGCAAAAAATCTAAATAGACTCCAAGTCATACAAAATAAGGCCCTTAGAGCAGCATTAAACATTCCTAAAAGAGACCACATCGCACAGGCCAGGCGAGCTGCTCACTGGCTCCCTGTTAAGGAATGGATCGCCTTCAAGATGCTCACCATAACGCACAAGTGCTTAACACTCACAGCATCGCCCTACCTATCAGAGGCAATTGTCAGAGCCACCTCCTCCCGTCCCAAAATAACCTGCCATGCCAACCAATTGTGCATCCCTCTCCTCAAAAGGGCCAAAACGGGGGGATTGGCTTCCTCCACATGGCACCCAAATTATGGAATGCCCTACCCAACAGACTCAGAGCAGAGACTTCCCTCCCAGCCTTCCCAAAAGTGCTAAAAACGACACTCTTCAACTAACACAGCCTACTTTCCTCCTTCTCTCTCATGCCCCCTGCCTTTTCCTCCCCTTCCCTCTTGTATTCATTATGTAACTAAGAATGTATTGTGTAACTAAGCATGCTGTCTTGTAATAGCGCCATGATGCGTACGGCTGCTGCGCGCTTTATAAATGTTAATAAATAAATGAATAAATAATAAATACATTTCTCACTCAAGCACAATTTACCAAAGCGGCTGGAGTTTCTGCTACATTGTAGAACTGTGGAAATCACAAGCTGTGGGGGGGACTATTGTCCCACTAAGTAAATTGTGCTTTGTGAGTTTCTCCACTCACTCACTCACTTCCAGGGCTAAAGCATCTGATTCACTAGGTAAATTACACTATGTGAGTTTCTCCACTCAGTTCCTCACCCACTCACTTCCAGGGCATAATGTATCTGATTCACTAGGTAAAGTACACTATGTGAGTTTCTGCTCTCGCTCGCTCGCTCACTCACTTCCAGGGCTAAAGCATCTGATTTACTGAGTAAATTGCGCTATGTGAGTTTCTCCACTCGCTCACACACTCATTCACTCACTTCCAGGGCTAAAGCATCTGATTCACTAGGAAAATTGAGTTTCTCCACTCACTCTCTAACTTCCAGCACATAGTGTATCTGATTCACTAAGTAAATTATGCTATCTGAGTTTCTCCACTCACTCACTCACTCACTCACTCACTCACTCACTCACTCACTTCCAGGGCTAAAGCATCTGATTCACTAGGTAAATTGCACTATGTGAGTTTCTCTGCTCACTTCCTCACCCACTCACTCACTCACTCACTCACTCACATCCAGGGCTAAAGCATCTGATTCACTAGGTAAATTACACTATGTGAGTTTCTCTGCTCACTTCTTCACTCACTCACTCACTCACTCACTCACTCACTCACTCACTCACTCACTCACTCACTCACTCACTCACTCACTTCCAGGGCTAAAGCATCTGATTCACTAGGTAAATTACACTATGTGAGTTTCTCTGCTCACTTCTTCACTCACTCACTCACTCACTCACTCACTTCCAGGGCTAAAGCATCTGATTCACTAGGTAAATTACACTATGTGAGTTTCTCTGCTCACTTCCTCACTCACTCACTTCCAGGGCTAAAGCATCTGATTCACTAGGTAAATTACACTATGTGAGTTTCTCTGCTCACTTCCTCACCCACTCACTCACTCACTCACTTCCAGGGCTAAAGTATCTGATTCACTAGGTAAATTACACTATGTGAGTTTCTCTGCTCACTTCCTCACTTACTCACTCACTTCCAGGGCTACAGCATCTGATTCACTAGGTAAATTACACTATGTGAGTTTCTCTGCTCACTTCCTCACCCACTCACTCACTCACTCACTCACTTCCAGGGCTAAAGCATCTGATTCATTAGGTAAATTACACTATGTGAGTTTCTCTGCTCACTTCCTCACCCACTCACTCACTCACTTCCAGGGCTAAAGCATCTGATTCACTAGGTAAATTACACTATGTGAGTTTCTCTGCTCACTTCCTCACCCACTCACTCACTCACTTCCAGGGCTAAAGCATCTGATTCATTAGGTAAATTACACTATGTGAGTTTCTCTGCTGACTTCCTCACCCACTCACTCACTCACTTCCAGGGCTAAAGCATCTGATTCATTAGGTAAATTACACTATGTGAGTTTATCTGCTGACTTCCTCACCCACTCACTCACTTCCAGGGCTAAAGCATCTGACTCACTGGGTAAATTACACTATGTGAGTTTCTCTGCTCACTTCCTCACTCACTCACTTCCAGGGCTAAAGCATCTGATTCACTAGGTAAATTACACTATGTGAGTTTCTCTGCTCACTTCCTCACCCACTCACTCACTCACTCACTCACTCACTCACTCACTCACTCACTCACTCACTCACTCACTTCCAGGGCTAAAGCATCTGATTCACTAGGTAAATTACACTATGTGAGTTTCTCTGCTCACTTCCTCACCCACTCACTCACTCACTTCCAGGGCTAAAGCATCTGATTCACTAGGTAAATTACACTATGTGAGTTTCTCTGCTCACTTCCTCACCCACTCACTCACTCACTTCCAGGGCTAAAGCATCTGATTCATTAGGTAAATTACACTATGTGAGTTTCTCTGCTGACTTCCTCACCCACTCACTCACTCACTTCCAGGGCTAAAGCATCTGATTCATTAGGTAAATTACACTATGTGAGTTTATCTGCTGACTTCCTCACCCACTCACTCACTTCCAGGGCTAAAGCATCTGACTCACTGGGTAAATTACACTATGTGAGTTTCTCTGCTCACTTCCTCACTCACTCACTTCCAGGGCTAAAGCATCTGATTCACTAGGTAAATTACACTATGTGAGTTTCTCTGCTCACTTCCTCACCCACTCACTCACTCACTCACTTCCAGGGCTAAAGCATCTGATTCACTAGGTAAATTACACTATGTGAGTTTCTCTGCTCACTTCCTCACTTACTCACTCACTTCCAGGGCTACAGCATCTGATTCACTAGGTAAATTACACTATGTTAGTTTCTCTGCTCACTTCCTCACCCACTCACTCACTCACTTCCAGGGCTAAAGCATCTGATTCATTAGGTAAATTACACTATGTGAGTTTCTCTGCTCACTTCCTCACCCACTCACTCACTCACTTCCAGGGCTAAAGCATCTGATTCACTAGGTAAATTACACTATGTGAGTTTCTCTGCTCACTTCCTCACCCACTCACTCACTCACTCACTTCCAGGGCTAAAGCATCTGATTCATTAGGTAAATTACACTATGTGAGTTTCTCTGCTGACTTCCTCACCCACTCACTCACTCACTTCCAGGGCTAAAGCATCTGATTCATTAGGTAAATTACACTATGTGAGTTTATCTGCTGACTTCCTCACCCACTCACTCACTCACTTCCAGGGCTAAAGCATCTGATTCACTAGGTAAATTACACTATGTGAGTTTCTCTGCTCACTTCCTCACTTACTCACTCACTTCCAGGGCTACAGCATCTGATTCACTAGGTAAATTACACTATGTGAGTTTCTCTGCTCACTTCCTCACCCACTCACTCACTCACTTCCAGGGCTAAAGCATCTGATTCATTAGGTAAATTACACTATGTGAGTTTCTCTGCTCACTTCCTCACCCACTCACTCACTCACTCACTCACTTCCAGGGCTAAAGCATCTGATTCATTAGGTAAATTACACTATGTGAGTTTCTCTGCTGACTTCCTCACCCACTCACTCACTCACTTCCAGGGCTAAAGCATCTGATTCATTAGGTAAATTACACTATGTGAGTTTCTCTGCTGACTTCCTCACCCACTCACTCACTCACTTCCAGGGCTAAAGCATCTGATTCATTAGGTAAATTACACTATGTGAGTTTCTCTGCTCACTTCCTCACCCACTCACTCACTTCCAGGGCTAAAGCATCTGATTCATTAGGTAAATTACACTATGTGAGTTTCTCTGCTGACTTCCTCACCCACTCACTCACTTCCAGGGCTAAAGCATCTGATTCACTAGGTAAATTACACTATGTGAGTTTCTCTGCTCACTTCCTCACCCACTCACTCACTCACTTCCAGGGCTAAAGCATCTGATTCATTAGGTAAATTACACTATGTGAGTTTCTCTGCTCACTTCCTCACCCACTCACTCACTCACTTCCAGGGCTAAAGCATCTGATTCACTAGGTAAATTACACTATGTGAGTTTCTCTGCTCACTTCCTCACCCACTCACTCACTCACTTCCAGGGCTAAAGCATCAGATTCATTAGGTAAATTACACTATGTGAGTTTCTCTGCTGACTTCCTCACCCACTCACTCACTCACTTCCAGGGCTAAAGCATCTGACTCACTGGGTAAGAAAGCGTGTTGACGGTGACACGTGCTCTTGATATTTTGTCAATTAAATAAAAGGATCTATGAAGAAGAATTGAGATGACACGTGGAGTTTCTTTTGGAGGCGTGCAGCATTAAACATGCATATATGATACATATAAGTGTCATGTAACTTTAACCCCACGCGCGCGCACACACATACACACATTTGTAATAGATATCATATAATGCTAAATATGAGAGAGCACAATAACGTGCATTCTTCATATAGGAAGTGCATATATTGCGACAATACATTGGTATAAATGTAACAATAAATAACGACACAATGCAAAAATGCTATTTAGTAACATTCTGGCTAAAGCGGTAATTCGGTCACACAACGTGCAATGCATTCGCGGCGTGCTCGTTGCTACAGTAGCTTTCTGGGAACACGTCCGTGTCAATGTTTCAGGGCATGTTTCCTCCGGGTACAGACAAGTTACAGTTTGCTGGAACAATGCACTTTTGACCCGCGCTGCCCCTGCGCCCCCTCCAGCCAGGCCGCTGTGGGGGGACGGGCCTGGAGCGCGCATTGTTCTGCGATCCCGTCCGGGCGCGGAGCGGAGGGCACTGGGCCCCCGTTCACGCTCCTTCAGTTCGGCCCCGAGGCGGGGAGGCGGAAGGAAGCCGGCGGGAAGACCGGCTCTGCGCCAGGCGATAGTGCAGCCTGGGAGGGCGTGCTCCTAGACTGTGGCGGCCGCCACGTTCCGGGCTTCTTCCGAGGGCAGAGTGGGGGGTTTCTAATCCAGAAAATGCGCAATTCTTGTAGGCCTACTGAAAGCTGGGTGAAAAGATAGTTCAGCGGGTGAAGCGCGTGCGGCTTGGTTCTGTGCAAGCACACATTGGAAACCCGTTGGGATTTATGACACGCCCTTGTAGTATTTGGAGATTAACACAAAAAGGGAGTGCAATTGCATAGAGTCATAAAACCTATTTTTCAGAACCAGGAGACACATTTCGGTGTAAGGCATGAATGGTCGTTATCATACATGTTCTTGGGAGTAAGTAACCGGTCTCTCAGTGGCAAGGAGCCGCTCTCCCCATCGACTAAAAAAACGTTGCCTTGTGTTCGGGCACCAAATCCATTTTGACTTCCCAAAATCAGGATGCATGCATGTCCCCTCATCCGGGCAGATCCCCCAGACTCACAGCCACAGTAAGGCCCTCTGGAGAAAGCAGGCAGCACACAGGAGCTTTGCACCCTAGCCTCATACTCTGTGATGAAATCAGCAACGAATTAAATGAAAACATTCTTGCTATTTGGCATCTCTTGTATTACTGTCTCCCACCTAAATGACCCCTTCTCCCATGCAAGTCAATGGATAAATACAACCCCCTCTCGTTATTTCCAAAATTCCCTCTTGAGCACCCTCAAAGGTTAGCGTGTATTCAAAGCAAAGCTGAATCATCCACCCTCTTGTCTGATGCTGCAGAAAGAAGTGATCATGTGGCTTCCACTTGATTGCCAAGGGTAGTGAAGAAGCAGGCGTAGCGAAGATGCAGGCGTAGCGAAGATGCAGGCGTAGCGAAGATTCAGGCATAGCAAAGATTCAGGCGTAGCAAATATTCAGGCATAGCAAAGATTCAGGCGTATCACATCAAAGATTCAGTCGTAGCAAAGAGTCCTGTCTAGCAAAGATTCAAGCCTAGCAACGATTTGGGTGTAGCAAAAATTGAAGCATAGCAACGATTCGGCCTAGCGAAGATTCCGGTGTAGAGAGGATTCAGGAACAGCAAAGATTCAGGGAAAGCGAAGATTCAGGCCTAGCAAAGATTCAGGCGTAGCGAAGATTCAGGTGTAGCAGATATGCAGGCGTAGCTAAGATTCAGGCGCAACGAAGATTCGGGCATAGCAAAGATTCAGGCGTAGCAAAGATTCAGGCGCAACGAAGATTCAGGCATAGCAAAGATTCAGGCGTAGCGAAGATTTAGGCGTAGCAAAGATTCAGGCGTAGCAAAGATTCAGGCGTAGCAAAGATTCAGGCATAGCAAAGATTCAGGCATAGCAAAGATTCAGGCATAGCAAAGATTCAGGCGTATTACAGCAAAGATTCAGGCGTAGCAAAGATTCAGGCGTATCACAGCAAAGATTCAGGCATAGCAAAGAGTCCAGCCTAGCAAAGATTCAAGCCTAGCAAAGATTTGGGCGTAGCAAAGATTCAAGCCTAGCAACGATTCAGGCCTTGTGAAGATTCAGGTGTAGAGAGGATTCACGAACAGCAAAGATTCAGGTAAAGCGAAGATTCAGGCATAGCAAAGATTCAGGCGTAGCGAAGATTCAGGCATAGCAAAGATTCAAGCATAGCAAAGATTCAGGAGTATCACAGCAAAGATTCAGGCATAGCAAAGAGTCCGGCCTAGCAAAGATTCAAGCCTAGCAAAGATTTCGGCGTAGCAAAGATTCAAGCCTAGCAACGATTGAGCCTAGCGAAGATTCAGGTGTAGAGAGGATTCAGGAACAGCAAAGATTCAGGCATAGCAAAGATTCAGGCATAGCAAAGATTCAGGAGTAGTAAAGATTCAGGAGTAGCAAAGATTCAGGCATAGAAAAGATTCAGGAGTAGCAAAGATTCAGGCGTAGCAAAGATTCAGGCGTAGCAAAGATTCAGGCGTAGCAAAGATTCAGGCATAGCAAAGATTCAGGCATAGCAAAGATTCAGGAGTAGCAAAGATTCGGGCGATGCAAGATTCAGGAGTAGCAAAGATTCAGGCATAGCAAAGATTCAGACATAGCAAAGATTCAGACATAGCAAAGATTCAGGAGTAGCAAAGATTCAGGCGTACCAAAGATTAAGGCGTATCACAGCAAAGATTCAGGCATAGCAAATAGTCCGGCCTAGCAAAGATTCAAGCCTAGGAAAGATTCAGGCCTAGTGAAGACTCAGGGCACAAAGCTAGTTTCGTCCAAGTGGATGTCCCTGTGGCCCTCAAAGAACTGCCACGTGTGTTGCAGCTGCATAGCACCCATCGCACAGCATTAGAGGCTTCATGGCATGACAGGGCCTGCCGGGCGCCCACCCACTGGCGGGACATCTCAGATCCGTGTCCATTACAGTTTGCAAGTTGTGAGTTTCCTGTCCGGCCCTCTCGATATACGTGGTTCGGAGATTTCTAGCATTAAGTGGAGCGAGTAAACGCTCCCAGAGACAAACTGATGCGGACTGAACTACCTGTCTGTATGTCCCTCCCAGATAGATAAGTTAGAGGCTGAAAATACTGTAAAAAACAAAAAGAAGGGCTTACTTTCATCCCAGCATAGCTCTACTCACTTTATGTAACTTGGTAGCATAAGCTGCTTGTGAATCGCACATAACTCTGAAATATCAGCAACAGCCGCATTAACCCACTATGCTACTTCTCTAATTGTTCTATTCTGTGAGTACTGAGATGTGTAAAGCCATCTACTCCAGGTGGGTGGTCGCTCAGGCAGGTTTTGGGTGGGAGGTGGGGTGCCAGGCAACCCCAAGATCTGCATGGCAGGGATTAGTCCACAATCACGCAAAGCATCACACACGTACACCGCGCACCGCCAAGCCCCGCAGGCGTCAGCCCCTGATCACATCTCCAGAAAGATTTGCAAGGCTGCGGGCGGCAGCGGTGAAGATCAAAGACTAGGTGCGTGCATTGCCACCGAGGCCATGGATATGACAGGCGTGGCCTGAGAAGACCACCCCCTCCCCCCCAAATTCCACTGGCTGTCACTCCATCGCCGGAGCTGCGGACAGGCGCCGGGGAGCTCCCCATTCACGGCTCAGCAACACTGACATCATCCACGCGCTGGCGTGGCCGAGCGCGTGCACGGAGACGCACGCAAACGCCCAAGTGCAAGCGCACGGCCGCACATCGGCACACACACACGCGCAACAGTGGGACGCCGGCAGACATACACATCCACGCTCTAACGCACAGTGTGACATCGGACGCCACACAACCAGGCACACATACACGCGCAACCCCATGCAGTCAAACACACATACCATTGCAACCAGACGCCGGACGCAAAGACACACGCAGTCACACCCACAGGACACAGAGGCGCAACCTCCCGCGGACAGACATACTAATAGCCACGCGCAGAGACACTACCAAGCGCACCAACATCACACCCACACCAGAAATACCACACCACCGAGACACACTAACGTACATACACACACAAACTCTCATAACCGAACTTAGGCCTGGACAAACAGGTACATACCCAAACGCTGGATTACATATGGATATGTACAACCACGTACACAGGCACACATACGCTATCAGCGGACACACAATATATACACGCGCACAGGCACCCACCCTCCAAAGCAGGCTTCGATATCGCATGACAAAATGCAGCAACAATAGGCTAGATCTTTCAACGCATTCCCTGTTCGGGTGGCTGTCCCTTCAGACACGAGGAGCATCGCAGAGCGGAGCGGGGTTGCACGCGTGGTGCCCAGCCATCTCACACAGTGCCCCCGGCTCACCGCGAAAAGCACCGTCCCCTGGCCCCCCCTTACGGGAGCCAAGGCCCGTGCCTTGCACGGAGCCGGCCGCACACACCCCGGCAGGCCCCACGCTTTGGGGAAAGCACCCCCATATACACAAATGCCCCACGCCGCCCAGGGCACAGGTAAGCAACAACCACAACCAGGCCGCCTCGATGACCACAGCGTCATATTATGAACACAGTCCCCTCGAGATCGGTGGGGTCGCTGCGGGCCCTGCCACAACTGCCCCCCCTCCTACCCCCAGGTAGGGTTCTGATACCGGGGCACCTGCTCGGCACTCTCATTGATAAACCAGCATGCCCACGCCCCCCAAAGTCTCCTCACACGCCCACCCTGGGCATTGCCCTGTTCCTTTCTGATGCACAGGTGGGCCAAGCCACGGTGCAGAGTGGCCCTCTCAGACTGGTGGGCCAAGGGTTGCTGCTAGGCACACAGTGACGTGTGTGTGGGTGATCGGTGTGCGTGTGTAGCTGGCGATCTGCGCGCGTGAAGCACTTCACCGGGTCTGATGCAAGTGTCAGCTTGGTGCGATGTGTGTGTCTTGCTAGTGTGGAAAGTCACCTGTGTGAAACTGACTGCGAGTAAAGCGGAGGCTATTGGTTGCTGAGACACGCGTGAAGCGTAATGGGTGGCGGGCCAGATATGTGTGCGACAAGATAGAGGGTGTGCACACTTGGCGGTGTGATTACATGGGTGTTGCCCGCAGGATGGTGAGCGCGCGTGAAAACAAATTAATGCTATGCACTTGCCCGTGTGTGCACGGGTGACTGCTATGCCCAATACACTGAGTGTGGGAAGGGAGTGGGAAAGAAGGGTGCAGAGTGTGTTGTCTGCGAGGGGGGCCATGGTGTGGGGTAGTGTGTGGAGGGGTCTTCAGGGCAGACACCACAGCCAGTGTCAGCAGACAGGTCACTGCAGTGTGATCGCACATATTGTGTGCACTGTTGAGTGAAGGCAGCACGGGTATACGCTGTGTCTTTTGGAAAATTAGTGCCCAGAACGTGTGAGTGCAAGCGGGTGCACTCACAGTGCACTGCGAGCATTGCAACTGTGCCTGTACACCGCACACGCGTGAGCAGGGTGTACACAAACAGACGTGGTCGCGGGCAATGTGTAGGCCATGTGTGCAGATCTAGGGGTGCGGATGGGTTTATGAAGACGTGGGCACGGTAGTAGCGAGAAGAGTGTGCCCAGCCGGTGCGGGTATAACCACCTGTGTGCAGTGATTGTGAGCCAGATGGTGTGCGCCTAGCGGGTGCACGACAGGGAAGAGCATGGCGTGTGTGCACAGGCGTACGGGTACGGGTGTCATGGTGTGCACAGTGGTGCAGACGGGTGCATATGGGCGAGGGCACTGTGGGGGGCAGATTGAGTGGGAAGCACTAGCACAGGTGTGGGAAGAGGGAGTGAGGCGAGTGCACCAGCCTGATTTGGTCGTGATTCACGCACGGTCTCGTGCAGCGCAGACACAGGTCCCCGGGAGGTACAAGACATTTCTGCGGTACTCACGCACGGGCTCCAGCTTGGGGTCCAGGCCGCCCACCGTCCGCTGCACGCCGCCAATCCTGCCCTGCAGGGCGCTGACCCTCCGGCCAGCCTGCTGGATGTCGGCCTCCAGCTCCTGGAAGAGGGAGGCGGCGTGCCGGGCCAGCGCCGAGAGCTGCCGCAGGACGCGGGACAGCGCTACGTTGCTCAGGGCGCAAAGCTCCAGCACCGGCCCGGCGCCCTCGGCGTCGGCCGCCTCCTCCGGGGACCCCACCGGGCCGGCGTAGCGGCACAGCCACTGCGGCTCCACGATCCTCTTGGCGAAAGGCATCCTTGCGGCGGCCGCGGGGGCTCAGCGCGCCCGGAGAGCGCCCTCCGCGGCGCGGCGCATCCGCGGTCACAGGCGCGCGGGGGGGGGATTCAGGGGGGTGCTCCGGGGCCGCTCCCGCAGTCAGTGCCCGCCCGCAGTGGCCCTCCGTCCGACCGTGCTCATCCCCATGCTCGGCCAGCTCCCTCCGCCGCTCTGCACAGGCGGCAGCTCACAGGAGGCGGCAGAGCGGGCACCGCCCCCTCAGCAGAGCTCAGCGCCCTCAGCAACAGCGGCCGCCTGTGCCCTCCTCCTCCCGCACTCCTCGCTCAGTCTGCAGCCCGCGCCTCGGGAGCTCCTCGGCCCTGCCCGGGCCCCGGCAGCAGCCCGCTATCCCCTGTCGCGGACCTCGCGCCCTCCTCGGCAGCCTCCGCCCTGCGAAGGCCGGCTACGCCGCTCGTCCTCCGCGGCAGCCTCCTTCCTCCCGCAGGTACGGCGGGATCCCCGGCAGCCTCCGCCTCAGGCACACCCCGTCCACCTCTCCTTAGGAAGCAGCCGCATCTCTCCTCCAATTCAGCGGATCGCTTTCCAGTCTCCGCAGAAAAAACAAACAAAAAAACAGCCTCTTTTTTTTTGCAGCAGTGTCAAATCCCCCCTCGGTTTATCTATAGCCCGATTTTCTCCTATAGCCGCAACACACTCCTGTTTACACGGGCCCTCGCACCCTTCTCCTGTTCATCATCAGCCCAAGTAATATCCTTCCGTCCATCGCCGAATCCGGCACTGCCCTACTGCTCCCTGACGTCCAGCTCTTGCTTTACGGTCATGTCCTCGCCCCGCTGTTCACCATCAGCCCCTGCACCCCTCGCCTGTTCGCCAGTGGCAGCCACAAAATCCTTCTGTTCTGCGGCCGCGTCTTTTGCTGCAGCTGTCTGCGCCACGGGAAGCTCTTTCTGGCGACCCTGTCCCTCCTGCTCAATCGCAGCAGGCCGCCTTTCTCCGGGGTCTCCTGTGCCCTTCCCTGGTCCTCCTTCGCTGCACGGCTGCTGTCCCCGGCAGAAGGTACATGGACGCTGGGGTGGAGGCAAAACCAGGTGACTGGAGTTTGAGACGGTCCGACAAAAAAGTGCAAGGGCACACTGCCAGCTGAGGGGTTGGGGGTAGGGTAAGGATGTGCCATGTTTTAGGGAAAAGACATCGATGCGCCCCTTCTGCCACAAGAGGCCGCTGTTAGGCCCGGCAGCAGTCACATGGCAACGGTCCTGGACTGGAGCTGTGCAGGTGTAATGCCGAGGGCGGCATCCTTGCTGTCTGTGGCCGACCCACCGGCATGGCTCCTCAGAGCAGGCGAAACGGGGAGCCAGTGCAATACCTCACCTGTACACCGTTTTTTCACAACTTTGTCAGATGTACACTTTTTCCCGAAATTGGCTCAGACTCGTGGTGCCAATTTTGGACGTCCTCATATTTTGGACGTCCTCATATTTCTTGTAATGCATCTTAAATATTGGGGAGTTTTTATTGGCAGCTGTTTCGTGTAGATGTGCCAGCACCCTGAGTGATACAAGGTGTCGTGAGAGTTATACACATATCCACATCGAAGTAAGGCGTAAACGAGAGCCCATTGACCTAACGCAACCTTTCATAACACAGCCACAAAACATTGGCACGTTTTGAAATACCCCCGACGCGTGAGGCGTGATAGAGATAATTTGCAGGAGGGATCAGACCCTAGGACTACAGTTATGTAATTCGATTATAAAAAAATATTTCCCGGAAGGGGGACTTCAACCTAGATAAGCAAGGCCCGGATTTGAAAAAGACGCTAGTTAAGCGCCGAAACATGTGTCATCCAAAAAGGGCAGAAACCCGTACCAAATAAACCAAAGATTATTCATATCAAGCAATTTGACTTTTGTGAATTTAATTTGCTACGTAAGGAGTTTGGCGCAATTAGGTGTGGGCACAAACAAACTTTTTCTCATATATTTCATACAGAGTTGAGGAACTCTATGTCTCGGTGCTGACCCACACTCCTGCGACAAAAGAAAAGTTCTGAAAATATAACCCAGATAAATATCATATAAGAAAGATACTAACAGCTACAGCAGCATCCATCTACAGGTCGCGAGAGTACACTGTAAGATGTCTCCTCATTAAAAAGTTCCTCTTCAACCACATATATATATATATATATATATATTCACTGAATAACCTTAGTTAAGGGGCAGTTAGTTTGCGCAGATTTAACGGACCAAACCCTTCAAATATAAGCAGATGTGGGTAGTCATGACCAACTTAACTCGCTCCCGCGGAAGTCCCCCATAATGCCATGTCCCCCATAAAGCCATTTTTTTTGTTATTGTGAATCCCTTCTGAAGAGGGGAAAGCAGAACGTGCCCCCAGTCCCAAAAGACCCTTCAGCAAGAAGAAACCCCTTAGACAATATGGCCTACGATCATATGAACTTACACCATTTCCTTCAGCTCCGAACAATTGAAAACTACCACGAAAGATACTCACCCAGCAGAGCCTATATCCCGCAGTGCTGCAGATCCTACCCAGAATCAATGAGGAGAATCAAGACAGAGCTGGAGATGACTACATGCACCGAATTGACTAAACGCTGAGAAGCCATGCCACTTGTCATTAGAGACCTCACAATGACTTAGCCACAATAGACATGAAGCCTATGGGCCATCAGCACATCCCTGACACGCACACACCCAACTACCCTATAGTAGAGAACCGTGACACATGCATACTATCTGCATGTTTATTATTTTGCTATTGGGCCTTCCACAGCACTGCAGTAACACAAGAAAGCAAGAAGAGTTTGTCTATACACTTGCTGATGCTCATATGCCAATAACCCCATTGTATGACAGGAGCACTCAAGGGACCTGACAGCCATAATGCACCAATTTATAGATGAATTAGAACATGTGTACAGCAGAAGCCGGATCCATGGCTCACTAAGTCGAGTAGGCCGCGACCGGCCTAGTTACAGGACCCAAAGCCTCACAGGATCATGCACAGCAGGACTGCACAGGACTGCAGCGACAGAAGCGAAGCCACTGCCAAGGTCGTAATGTTGCAATTGGGAGCTAGTCCTAGGCTCGAGGCTCACCCAATCAGGGCAAAGAACCTTTGAGGGTCGCCAACCAATTATAGGGTCCAGTCACTGGAACTAATTTGAAGTAACAATTTTAGGGAAACGGCTAAGCATACCTCCTGACACTGTCCAGGACAATAAACAAATTCTTCCCTATGTCTCAATAAGGGACCTACTACTTGGCAGTCTATCCCAAGTTAGGATAGGTTTTTGAGATGGTTCCCAGCAATGACGCCAATCACGACGTCACATTGTCACAAAACTGGCCTGCGAGCTAGGGTCCATTGAGAGCTTTGTGGATGCCCTTCCATGTATGTGATCCCTGTGGTGTGTTTTGTATAATAAACCACAGTAATTCTTGCCGCTCGCATGGACCTGGAGTTCTTGATTAGGACTGAGGGAAGGAGTTAGGCCTGCCACCGACTCGCTCCAGCCGCTCACCAAAGCAGCTCGGCCGGACATGGGGGTCCACCCCTAACACTTCTCTTATAATATGTATATGCTCATGGGCTTTGCAACGGAAACGCGCCAAGTTAAGCTGGTCATGACTTCCCACATACGCTGAATTTCAAGGGTTTTGTGTTAAATCTGCCCAATTTAGCTGCCCTTTACTAAGGTTTTTTCAGTGAATTTCAAAGGTTTTGTTATACCATAGGTTATTCAAAGCCACTAGCCATGGCCTTCGGCAATGGGCGGTGGCCTTCGGCCGTGGCCACTGTGTATGTTGCACCAAAAGTATTTCTTTAGGGCCCACTAGCCATGGCCTTTGGTCATGACCAGAGGATGACCGTGGCCAATCTACATGTTCCACCTATAGGATTCCTTGGTCCCACTAGCTATGGCCTTCGACCATAGGTTTCTTTGGGGCCCTCCAGCCATGGCCACTAGCCCCGGCCTTCAGCCATGGCCAGTGGCCGCATGTTGCACCAATGTATTTCTTTGCGGCCCACTAGCCATGGTTTTCAGCCCTGGCCACTGTGCATGTTGCACCAATAGGATTTCTTTAGGAGCCACTAGCCATGGCCTTCGGGCATGGACAGTGGCCATGCCCATCCACCTATAGGTTTCCTTGGGGCTCACTAGCCATGATCATTGGCACAAAGACCCATTTCCCCCTGCCTAGTAAATGTGATCACAATAGATGTCCCCCCATTTATTTTTTGCCCCGGTTCCCCACACCCTGATAATTATCACTGTAATTACCGTGATAATCCACTCTTAGTATCTTTCCTCCAGTTGCCTGAGTGTGCGATATTCTATTGGAGGTAGCCAGTTCACCTGTAACCCTTCGAACCACCCTCATCGCTATATGCTTTGTCTCCCCTTTAACCAGTAACTTATGTACTTGTATTTGTTGGGTACCAGGTTCTCCAGTAACGCTATTTATCATTCCATTGCAACTAAGTAAGCCTGATTTTAACAGCGCAGCGCTGCCTAAGGACTGCTTTGTGCGCTTTATAAATGTAAAAACAAATAAAATAAAATCATGTGGCAATTACTACAGAATTTTGTGGTCCCCATTTTTGCTACTGCATCATTATCGCAGTAATTACCACAGCAATCGGGATCATTGCGGAATTACCCGATAATGTGAAACACTCAAACTGCAATTGGCTCCTCAGACCATCTCCAACTCCCCAACTTCACGTGGTGTCCTCTTCCCCTCCCCACATCCAGCCTGCTGCCATTTCATCATTTTTCCTCCTCTAAATAGGTTTTTCCACTTTCTGTTTTCACATTACCTCGGTAATTACTGCGCTAATCACTTGCATCGAGCAAAAAATAAAAATGGTGGCTTTTTCATTTCTCAAAAGCCCTGCTGATGCATTGTGGGACACATGTATATCAATAATTTTGGGAAAAGGGGAACCCCATTCTCTGTCAAATATTCGAACTACTGGATGGAATAACCCCAGTCCCCTCCCGGAAATCGAGTCCATGTTTCGTGCCCAAGTTGTTTCATACCTCATCCAATTCCTTACAGTGATTTCTGCTGTGCGTTGGGCAGAAATTTTGACTTTTTCTATAGGGGGATATTAATAGAGTAGGTCAAAAACAGCATTTGTTTGCTTTCTTAGTAACTTTTTAATTTTTTTATTAATCTTTCCCAAAATCTCAATCCTGCAGAAAGGGGTTTGTGACACACCTTTTGTTTGCAAAATATCAGCAAAATTCATCATGCAAGTCAAAAGTTGTTAGCAATTCAATTTTTGATCACCTGTGGAACTTGGTGATCAACTTGTGGGGATGGGCCTTTAGTCACCTTAACCAAAAACAGGCCCATAACTTAAGAAGTGAGTACACTGAAGAGAGAGAATCAGAATGTGCCCTTCGTACCGAAGACCCTTCAACAGGAAGAAACACCTGCGACAATATGGCTTTCGATCATACAACTTACGTCCATTCCTGCTGCTCCCACGATGGATAATTATCATGAGAGATCGCCACCCAGCAGACACTACAATCCTGCAGTAGTGCAGATTTTATCCAGAGTGAATGAGGAGACACAAGACAGAGCTGGGGACGGTTACATGGACAGACTCGACTAAGCACTAGGAAACCAAGCCACTTGTCGTAAGAGACACCATGACGATTTAACTACGTCAGACATGAAGCACACGTGCTATCCACACACCCTGGACTCACACACACACAACTACACAAAGGACACAGGTATACAGCTCTATAGTTAGAGGACAGTGACATATACATACTGTCTGCGTGTTTATTATTTGGCCATTAGGCCTGCTACAGCACCGCAGTAACGCAAGAAGCAAGAAGAGTTTGTGTAAATGCTTGCAGACGCTCGTATGCAAATAACCCCATAGTGTGGCAGGAGCACCCACAAGACCTGACAGCCATAACATACTAACCTACAGACCATAAGAAGATGTGCACAGTAGAGGCCAGACCATGGCTTGGGAAATGTATTAGGCCACAATCAACGTAGAAAGGGACCCTAAGCCTCACAGAATGCCGTGCAAGCAGAACCATTGTGGCAGAAGCAAAGTGGCCATCAAGGTTGCAATGTTGCAAATGACATTCCTCACTCTGAGTTGTAACACAAATTAGACAGTAGTTATGTGATTAAAACTAGTTATTCCTGGGTCTAAGTCCCTATTGATAGTTATCTGGCCCTATGTGTGAATATCTCATGCACCCATATGTGGTACAATCTTCCCTAGTTGGCGTTGGTGTGCCGCCTACAAGGGGTGTAGAGATTCTTGCCCTCAATTCTCTCACTACATTTCTTACTCTAAATAATAGGTGCACATTTCATGGAGGTCAGTGTTCTTTTTTTAATATTATTGCCCTCAGTCTGTGTGTCTTTTGCTTAAAAATATCTTGACCAGATGGTCAAAGGTAAAAAATTAAATAGAAAAGAATTTTCTATCAATCAGTAAATTAATTTTACTGTTTAATGAGGTTATAAAATGATGCATTGCTTGCCCGAGCCCTCTCATCAGACGTATGTAGGGTCTCAGAGTTGTGGTCATCGGCCCTAAAACTCTCAGTATATCAACCGATTTCAGCAGTGCTTATAAATGGCCGCCTTCTTCAGGACGGATATCTTGCATTCTCAGTAACAATATAATTTCTTCAAAAATCTCCACATCTTGGAGGGTTGGAGAGATTCTTCGGGATACCCACGGGCGTTCCAGCTTTTGTCTTGGTCCCTGTAGGATTACAAATGGTGGACGAAGGGGAATAGTGTAAGGGGGGTTTGATTCAGTTTTCTCTGCGGGAACTTAACATACTCGGTGATGGTGATGTTACCTCTGATATCACTCAGTGTGCTCTGAACGTTGTGCTAATCTTGCTCGTTGCACCTATTCATTTGGTGGCTTCCTGTATGGACCACCTACAAACAAGAGAATTTGTGCTTGTACAATCATCATGGCTGCACCTATTGGTACCCGGGCAGAGCAACAATGCAGAATGAATTGGCAGGAACAAAAAAGAATAAGTAAAAAGACCAAAATAGGAATGAGAAACCAGGAAGGTGCCCATGAACATAAAGAGTCAATCCATGAATCGTGGGTGATCTCAGCCTCAGTTTCAATGATCAGTTTTAGTTTGTGCAGAAAAGCAATAGTTCTGGTGAGCATGCAATCCTCAGTGTCATTGGGAGGCACAGATGTACTGTGGGTACGTCCGATTTTCTGGCATACTCTGTCCTCCATTGCTTTCAAGAGGTCAAGTATCTACTGGTTTGCAAAGTTATGAGCCGCAGTGCCCATCATTCTTCCTTAATGGCATTAAACGCTGAATCGTAATTGTTCACAAAGAGCAAGAGTTCATACCTAGTCACCTGGAGCCATTTGGCATTTGTTGCTGCTTGGACGCTGCATGCCAGGAGGGAGGTAAAACAAGTTTTGGTGTGGCTAAACAGCTGATATTGATCAGGAATGCCTGTTAAGGCATGTGATGATGCTGCTGAGAGGTATTTGGACTTTTTCAATCATTATAATTGTCCGGGATTTTTACCATCAAACATAGTCTCTGATTTGTCTATACACAGTGGTGAAGGGGATGCAACGGGCACATGGGGCAAGGGGGATACAGATGTAATTTTGGGCATTGGACGGGCCAACATTAGGTGCTCTTCAGGGATCACAGGGATGCGCTGTTAGTTTAAAAATATGAGGCAACCGCAAATAAATGAAGACACACCAGTCACGAGGAACAAATATATAAACAACAGTTTATAATCACTTAAGCGGACCCAAGTTCGTCAATGCATGTGTACAGGCATGACGAAGGTGAGCTAAGACATGGGGGAGTGAGCACACTTTATACATGCTGAACAATATGGCAAATTCATACTACCCCATCACGTGATGATAGTTCATGACCTACAGACGTGGGCATTTCACTATGGCAACAAATGCTAGAACACTCTGCGTCATCTCTCAGACAATTTACTGTCTGGGAACAGAGCGCAGTGGGATGTAGGAGTATATCGTTTTCCTAGCACAAGGTAACATTCCTCATTCTTCATTATCTATTTTGTTTCTAGAAAAAAACGTCAGTCTGCATTTGACTCAGTAGCTCAGTCTTTCAAAACAACATATGCCATGAATTTTGCTTCCTTTCAATCATCTAGATGCACATTCACAATTAGCTGCGGAAAGGGCAAAAGAGCCCAGGAAGACAGGAAAGCACCTAATTTAGAGATTAGCTACATTTGTGCCAGTACTTAAAGGCTCTAAATTAAAGCCAAACAATGTGCTCAGCAGATTTAGCATTCCTGTGCAGGGCATGTTTTGATGAGCTTTCAAAGCGGTAACTTTGTGAATCTTTACCACGTTCGGAATGAAAACTCAGAAAAGAGAGCAAAACGATCAAGATGGCATTTTCAGGGACCGCGATGGCGCGGTTCAATTTGTGTGCGCTTATGCCAACATTATAATACAAAATGGATGTACTTTTACAAACCCTCCTTTTGGCCTAAGCCAACACATTGCTAGTATTATGTGACCATGTATCATCATCATAACAACCAGAAACATCACTGTCATATACATTGATAACCACAAAGTGTTTGATAGTAACATCTTGCATGATCAAGGCATTATTCATATTTACAGGAAGATGAGGACCAGGTCTCACTCCCATTAAAGATCTAGAACAACACTTGCCCAATGCAGAACCTAGAACTGGCAGGCATTGTAAACAGCAGCAGCAGAACAAAATTGCCCCAATGATAATGGCGAGTTCTGAGAAGATTTTCCAACCCCAAGTTCTAAGCATGTTCCAAGCTCAGGTTTCAATGTCCCAATCCCCTTCAGGGATGTGAATTTCAGAGGTCAGTATGTGTAACCTTTTGATCACTTGAAACACCCTAGGGGAGGAGTCTGGTACATATACGCAACACGCAGACACAACCAGTTTGCATACATCACCACGCTCAGCTAACATGACGTCTAAAACCATTCTATTCTGAAGAGCTACTAACCTAATCGCCCTTTCTTCCAATGCCATGTTGAACAGTTTGTCAGTAGTTTCATTGATAGTGTTTTCTAACACTCTAGCCAGTCTCCTAATATCCTGCGAATTTATGATTTGGCCCCAAAAAGGAACCATGGATTTTGCTACATCTCCCAATACCTAGAGAGGGTATCATCATCTATTCCCCTCCCAGGGTGATGCTTCAGTATATCTGCAGTGGATGTAACATAAACTCCTGGCAATAGTATCCCCAGATAACAAGTCCCTTTCCAATCTTTAGGCAACCATGGATAGGCTTCCTTTCCACAAACAAAGTAAATGTGTCCCCCAATGTATAAGGGCCTATTCTTGATAACCAGAACTGCAGTGTTTAAACATTTATCATACATGCCCATATACAGAGAACCTTCTTTCTGCAAACAAAACGGAACTATATCCAGATCGTGATTAATGGTGTAGTACGGAGGAATTGATTCCCGATTTCCTACTGGTGACATCCTAAATGAGATTGGTAGGGTCTAGCATGCTCATCAGTTCTTTTAGTAGAGGCAGTATTGGTTGTACTCTTATTCACAAAAAATGAACAACTTAGAGGTAACAGAACTAGTAGATGGAATTCATTGATGTTTGTTCCATCAAAGTTACCAGTGGCACTATTGTTCCACTTAGCAAAGAATAGGGCTCTAAAAGATGCATAGTCCTCACAAAGCGATGGGTCGTTATCCTAGGAGCCCCACGTTGGGTGCCATCTGTTAGTTTGAAAATATGAGGCAACTGCAAATAAATGAAGACACACCAGTCACGAGGAACAAATATATAAACAACAGTTTATTATCACTTAAGTGGACCCAAGTTCTTCAATGCATGTGTACAGGCATAGAGATGGTGAGCTAAGACATGGGGGAGTGAGCATACTTTATACATGCTGAACAATATGGCAAATTCGTACTACCCCATCACGTGATGATAGTGCATGACCTACAGACGTGGGCATTTCACTATGGCAACACATAGCTAGAACACTCTGCATCATCTCTCAGGCAATTTACTGTCTGGGAACAGAGTGGAGTGGGATGTAGGAGTATACAGTGTTCCTAACAGAAGGTAACATTCCTTGTTCTTCATTATCTATGTTGTTTCTAGACAAAAAGGTCAGTTTGCATTTTGACTCGGTAGCTTGGTCTTTCAAAACAACATATGCCGTGGATTGTGCTTCCTTTTAATCGTCTAGATACACATTCACAATGAGCTGCGGAAAGGGTAAGAGAGCTCAGGAAGACAGAAAGGCACCTAATTTACAGATTAGCTACGTTTGTGTCAGTACTCCAACGCTCTAAGTTAAAGCCAAACAATGTGCCCAGCAGATTTAGCATTCCTGTGCAGGGGCATGTTTTGAGGAGCTTTCAAAGCAGTCACTTTGTGAATCATTACCGCGTTCAGAATGAAAACTCAGAAAAGAGAGCAAAACGACCAAAATGGTGTTTTCGGGGCCTGCGATGGCGCGGTTCTATGTGTGTGCGCTTAGGCCAAAATTATAATAAAAAATGGATGTACTTTTTCAGGGCATATGAAGGGTAGGGAGACTGCGCACACTGCGCCTGGCTGGAGGCAATTTCCAGTATGCATTCGGTCCACTGATCCAAAAGTTGTTGAGAAGGACAGCCATACTTCCAGCCAAATCTGCAATGAGTAGAGTCTTACTATAGTTCCCATTTATGACATGGCACCATGCCATTGCCCTTAAAACATTGAGAAACATGGGTAAGTGTCTGTATCTTAAACGGTTTTTCAAGTTCTTTGAGACACGTCAGATACTGCAAATGATTTTGCTTTTCTGTTCAACACTCTTTGTTTATTGGTGCCGCCCCTTCTTCTGAGAATCCCCTCATTCCTCCATCTATGCAACTCTTCACCTCTTTTTCCCATCAAATTTTCTAAAAAATTGCTCCTTCCAAGATCAACTTGACTCTTTGTGTGCTCTGCCCGCTCGGCCATTAAGCAGCTATCATCACTTGGTATAATTGATGCTGTAATTGACTGCCCTTTGAACTGCCCTCAGACTCTGTCAGGACTAAGGGGCTGATTCATGGAACAAATGTGCACCGAAAATGGTGGCGCAAGCGTGAAAAAGCAAGCGCGTGCGATTCATGTAAGGCCCTGTGCGTTTTTTCCCCAGGATATGCACCAAATCCTTGCGTTGGACACACGGGCACACACATCATTGTAACATCCAGAACGCTGTGCGTGATGCGCACAGTGAAAGCACACAAAGTCAGCGCACACACCAAAAAGGGGGCGGAACACGGGGCAGAACACGCGGAATGGGGAACAACGCGTGAAAAAGAAGGCGTAACTGGGGAAGTACTGCAGGGAAATACACGGAACGCCCACACGCACGCGAACTACAAGTATTCATGGAATCCAATAGGGGAAACCCGCACACGGCCAAAGACACGGACAGGTCTAAACACATCCGCCACACGAAGGCAGGCGGTAGCGTCCCTGCGCATTACAAAAGTGTGTGCAAACAACAAACACGTATATACAGCTATGATGAATGTCCCATTCTGTGGCCCCCTAGGAGAAATGACGTGTCACGCAACGCCTAGGCATCCCAAAAAGTAAGAAAAAGAGATAAGTGACCCCTGCAGCCCACTTGCGTGTAAAAAAATACATGCAGTACGCTGTGGCCGCCAGGAACACAAAAAACACCTACGTGATCAACACGCAGACTAGTATGCCCGAAAAAAAGGGGTACGCGACTAACAGGGACACCCGCATTATTAAAAATAGCATGTGGAACTCACCGTCTGCCTTGCGTGTAGAAGAAGAAGGCATAGCCAACACCCATGCCAATAGAAGAAGTACGCACTGTAGCCGCTGTGAAGTAATTGGTGTGAACCCCAATGCCTGGAAAACACACGCACCGCTTTCCACGTAAAGCAAGTACAGAGCGATGGAAACCCATGTGGGACCTTCAACCCGTGCCAGGGAAACGCCCGCGCGCATGTTACATCACATACGGGCTTATGTGCTAAGGGCCTTTCCTCAAAAAACACGCTGAGGTGCAGTTTTTTCATGTGCGAAATCACTCCATATCAAGCTGGCCACGCGACAACACACAGAAGACCATGCTCCTGCCCAGAAGGCCATTTTCCTGCCCCCCATGCCCTTGAGCCCGCTCCCACCTGCCATCTGCTGCTGCCTGCCTGCCTGCTGGCCACGTGCCCTGCTATTTGGTGCCTGCACGTCAGCCATCTGCAGGGGTTCAGTTGCTGTGACCACCCCTGCTGGAACAGAAGACTCCCGACTGAAGTTCCATCGCCCCGCAGCCCAGCACCAGGACCCAGTTGCCCACCCACACCTGCATCAGGGGTTGCCATGTCAGGGGAAACACCATCGGAGACCACTGGCAACCCCGAGCCAGAGAGGCAGAGGGCTACTAGCTTCAGTGCCACAGAAGTTGGTATCCTGGTGGAGCAAGTCCTGGTGCATTATGATGCCCTCTTCGGAAGACCACGCGCCAACAATGAAGGCCGGAAGAGGATCTGGAAGGACATCGTGGCTGCCATCAACATGGAGTGGGTGGCAGCCCGCGACATGGCACATGTCTGGAAGTGCTGGGAGGACTTCAGGTCCAGGACCCTCAGCAAGGCCCGGCGCCTCTTGGAGGCAGTGCATGCAGAGGGGTGCCGGGTCCGCCTTACCAACAACCAGATGAGGTTCCTGGAACGTATACGGCCAGTGCTCCACCTCCAGGTCCTTCAGAGGCAGACCCATCTGGCTAACCTTCGGATGCTCATGCTGTTGTATGTGTATGGATGTTGCTGCCTGCTGCAACATTCCTGTTAATTTGCGCATGTGTGTGGGTTCAAATGATATGTGTGTTGGGGAGTGTGATGTCATCTGCGAGCGGGGTACGTGTATTCCGAGGGATGCGCTTGGACTTTTGCATGCGTTGTCGTGCTTGGGGGGGCCGATGCTTGTCCCCTGGCCTTTGCGCCATGTAGGGGATTAGTGCGATGTTTTTGGCGCACGGGGCGTGATTGGGAGTGTTACTGGCGCTGCTGCAGGGTCGCTGTGCCGCTATGCGCCACGGCTGGTCATGGATGTTGAAATCCATGATTTCGCTGTGCGTTGAAATGGGTTTTGGCGCACACGGCTGGCGCAGACTGCCGCAGGTGCACTCTGTGCGCCAGCCGCATGCGTGCGCCACTTGTGCGCCGAATTCTATGAATTACCCCCTATGTGCACTAGACATATTGCATCTTCTACCTCTATTTCACTTGTGATAAACACCCTAGGAACGCCAGAAGCATGGGGAATGAGAGAGCAGATGTAGCAATGTCCTACTGATTTCTTTCTCTCTGCATACCATACGTTGTCAGCTGCAAAGCCATGTGAATTCATTATGGTGTTTAATTTATCATTAGTGAGCGTTAGAGCCCTTTTTGGTAGTATGCACACATGGATGGGATGCAGAATAACTCTGACACCAAATAATTGAACCAACCAGGGAAGATGGCAAAGTGCTTTTCTTTTTTCTTTTCCATTGTCTAAAACAGGGAGTTACAACGGACATCAACGGACGCTGCACAGGCAGTCTTGAAGCATTTCATACAAAATGACACTTTTATAGCAAAGACGTCATACTACGTGGCGAACTAAGAAAAACCCAAGAGTGGTTATGATACGCTTAAAGGAAACATCTAAGTATACTTTCTATAAGGGGTTGAGTTGTGATTGGACATCTACTGTCAATGTCTGGAACATAGCAGCACGCAAACTCACCCCAGGTTCCAGGAGGTGGACATGACTTTACGTCCCCACCCAATTAGCCCAACGTCTCTCATCACCCATGCCTTCTGCCATGAAGATTATGATATGATATATGATATGGCATTTGTAACGCGCCTATACACAAGTGTTTCAAGGCGCGACAAGGCAGGGAGGGGGGAACAAGGGGAGACAGACACCGATCCTACTAGGCCAGGTGTCATTCAGATCGCGCAAGTGCATCGGTAGAGGGGAAGGGAAAAGTGCAAGGGGAAAGGGAGAGTGGAAGTGCAGTACAGGGTTAGTAGAATACTAGATAAAATAATAAGGGCCAGCTGGTGGCAAGTGCATGCTAAGTGCAGACAAGTGCTGGGAAGGGGGGCTGTAGGGATACAGAGACAGTCCCGCAGTGCAGGGGTTGCCAGGGAGGCAGTGCAGGGGAGAGTGGCTGGGCCAAGGACCAAGATCGGTGAGTGGCCCAGTTGCGGATTCAGTGCAGTTTCAGTAAATTAGCAGGGGAGAGGGGGAGAGAAAGCCAAAGCAAAGAGGAAGGTTTTGAGATGCTTCCAGAACCAGAGATGGTTCGCCTCAAATTTCAGGGAGACAGGAAGGCTGTTCTAGAGGGAGGCCCCTGCTGCGGACAGAGATCTACCCCCAACTCGTTGCTTGGAGAAGCGGCTGACCCTGAGGGTTTTGGAGGCAGATGAGCGAAGAGCTCGAGAAGGAAGATATTTAGGAAGAGAGAGTTGGAGGTATTTTGGCCCCAGGCCCCAGAAGGCCTTGTGGACAATGCAGAGGGTTTTGAACTTAATCCTCGCAGCCACTGGGAGCCAGTGTAGCGATTTCAGTCCTGGAGAGATACAGTCCCTGGGCTTGAGGCCAAAGACAAGTCTCGCAGTCTTGTTCTGGATGAGTTGCAGAGGGCAGAGAGTTGAGGCAGGCAGATTTAGATAGAGGCTGTTACAGTAGTCCAGCTTCGAGAGAACCAGGGCTCTGGAGACAGTGAGCTTCTGGGGGAAGGAGAGGAAAGGAAGGATACCTCTGAAGAGGTGCAGCTGGTAGTGTAACTTGTCTTTGAACTTGGTCTTGGAGTTTATTCTTGTCTCTGGGAATATAAGGGAGTGTGAGCACGCGCTATCATAGTTCCAGAACTGCAAACCCTACTCCTTTTTTCATCCTTGACTCACATGACAGGAGACCACGATTCTGCCCATTTTGCAGCATTTAATTGTCTTGAATGAATACAACTTGGCACTCATGGCGTTCTTCCTTTGCACCTTAACAAGGGATGATTCAGCATCTCACGGTTACTGCCTTCAAGAATAGATAACCATTCTTGGCTGCTTCAGCCTTGACACCAGGCCAGACAGCGCTTCCACGATCTCGGCTAATTCTTTGCTGCGACACAGCTTTCGATCTTTCTCTCCATGTGTTTGAACTTACTAAAGTTGTGACTTGTTAGGGAGAACTCCCAGGCAAGCAGGGTGGGTTGCTAGGAGTTCACAGACTCCGAACTCATGGAAGGCCTAACTCCTACCCCTTTCCCAAAAGGAACGCAAGTCCAGACAGGTAGCAAGTTCAACTGTGGTTTATTACAGCAAACAAACCATCAGGGATTAGCATGTGGGTAGAATTCCAGGCACACTCAGTGAGCACTGGCTCGCAGGCCAGTTTTTAGGCAAATCTACATCACAATGACATCACAACCTGGGCCCTTCTCCAGCAAACCTATTGCCACTCGGGATTGGTCATCGAGTAGTAGTCCCCTTATGGTGGTCCCTATAGAGGTTAGATCATTGGCTCTCCCATGTCAGGTGTCTGGCCTGGATCAGCCCCGAAAAGTGCTACTTCTACATTGTTTCAGTCTGTGGATCCAATTATTGGTTGGTGGCCCCTGTTACCCACCCCTGGGGGCATGAATTGTGATTGGTTGAGCCGCTAGCCCCCAGGCCTGGGACCCAAGATGGTTCTCAGCTCTGAGTGTACCTGTTCAAGGTAGCATGTGCAACTATGTGTCTGCGTTATACCCGTGTGTGAACCACTGCAGACTATGAGAGTGCTCCTTTCCTATCGTGTATCTTTGGCTCTGGTTGTAACAACTTTGTTTCCAGCCGCTGTCCAGCTCGTGAGATCTCTGCTCTTCTCAGCTGCCACTTCCTGGCTTGTCGTCAGCTCTGCCAGACCACATGTCCAGAGACTGCGTTTGTGAGACCTTGGAGCTGTGAATTAGTTTGAATTTAGGGGAATAATTCAGATCTGCCACACTGGTGTTACTTTACCTTAGGAAGAAGAGAGTCATCTTTAACAATGAGACCTTGGCAACGGTCCTGTTCTATACATGGCACTTCTCTGGTTCGCGCTGTATTCAGCTTAGCTTTTAGCCTTGTGGGCTCGTTGTGGCCTACGGTGACTGCCTGAGCCCTAGTCTGGTTTCTACTGTATGTGCTTTTCCATTGTAACTATAGGTTAGTGAACCCCAGTGTTGCTGGGTCCCCGGGTAGTCCTGTGCTCTGGAGGGTTATTTGCATGTAAGCATCTGCAAGCATTTACATGATCTCTTCTTTGCTTCTTGCGGTTTCTGCATTGCCGCGACAACTAATGACAAAATAATAAACGTGCAGGTAGTATGTACTTGTTGCTATCCTCAAGCTCATAGAACTGTACGCTTGTGGTCTTTGTGTATTCCGGTGCATGATTGTGTCCCGATGTGCGGATGGCATGTATGCTTTGTGTCTAATGCTATTATGTCCTGTTGCTTCTAACGGCTTGATGTGTAGCTTCTTAGCATTTTAGTCGAAGCTGTTGATGGAGTTGTCTTTCGTTTCGTCCTGCAGGTTTTTATCCACCTTGCACAATGTTCACACTGCTTTTGTGTTGTAAGGTTGGCTCCGAGGGTACCTTTCATTGTACCTGTCCATCGGAGGTGCCGTGGGGGTCGGTGCGGGCTTGTGCGATCAGCAGCCATATTGTCCTAGGTTTTTCTTCTGGTTCAAGTGTTTGAGGGATGGAGGAACAGGGCCTGATTTTGACCTTCCCTCCTCAGTCCCCCCTCTGGTCGACTTGTCAACCACATCACGGTAAAACTGTGGATCATCTATCAACCACCATATCTTTGTGATGCCTAAAAGGTGTCCATAGTAATTCACATGATCGTCGAACGACCAGTACCTGTAAGCACATCCTCCTTCGGGTTTGCATCATACCCACTTCCCTTTGTACTTCCTTGGGTTGCGTGGCTTGTCCAATGTTCATACCCATGAGAATGTGCAGCTCTATTGCTTCTTCCACTGTTTTCTTGCACCTTCCGATACATATCTTAATCCCACACAGGGATGCTGCTCCTAGTGCCAGAGCTCCTACTATCACCTTCAGCATGTGTGCCAACCAGGATGGCATCCATGAACAGAGGTATGCTAGCCAGCTCCTGTCTTTCCATGTTCCATGTGCTTCATCCTCCATCCTTGTATGCATTTGTGCCAGTTGTGCAACTGCATCTGAGAGAGTTCCAATATCTTCATCGTTGGCAGGTATGAACGTGCAGCATGAACTCCCGATCTTCGCACAAACTCTTCCTTCTATAGCTGTGAGGAGATCTAGAACATAACTATTCTGGAGTGCTACCAGTCTTATTGCTCTGAGTTCTTCTTTTATAGTGTTGAACCTATTCACTGTTGAGTTTATGGTTACCATCAAATCCCATCGAGTGATGTACAACCATTTGGCATTAGTGTACATCTTAATTCCAGGAATCAGTGATCCAAAGAACATCTGTGTTCTGCTGAACAGTCTGTGAGAGCCTGGTACTTCATCCAGTGCAGCTTCTGATGTGCTGGAGAAATAATTATTCCCTCCCCTTTTCACTCTTCTCCGTTCTTCCTGTGCTTCTGTGTTCCCAGGTCGAGCAGGTGTTGTTGCATCTTGTGACCTCTTTCTTCTTCTGTTGTTTTCCATTTTTGGGAAGTCATTGACCATCACGTCTTTTCTGGATATTACTAGTTGATAAGTGAATTTCTGGGGGTCGGCAGAGCCGCACCTGCTGTCCGCGGACCTCCAGCTCTCGGAAGGCACTAACTCCTTCCACATCCCAAAGAAGTAGAGGGTCCACACAAGTGCAATTGGTTACTGCAGTTTATTAGAAGAAACAAGCAGGAACAAATTCATGGAGCATAGGTTCCAGGCAACTTCTCATCCAAGTCGGGCTCGCAGGCCCGTTTTCTACCTGCGTGACGTAACAATGTGCGTCACCTGAGAAGGTTCGTCCCCAACCTATCGCCACTCTGGGTTGGTTCCCTGAGTGGTAGGTTTGGTATAGGACCATATGGAGAAAGGTGTTATTGGTGGATAAGAGGTCAGGTAGTACGCTTGTTTCGTCCCAAACAATTGCTACACCGAAAGTGATACATAGAGAGGTTATGTGGTATTATCGTCAGTGGTTAGCTCCCCATGTTCTGATTGGTCCATCAGTGAGCCCCCAAGCCTGGGACCATCTTTGTTCCCAGCCCGCGATGTATCCGGTGCTGGCAACAATGTATGACTATGTGTCATTGAGGACCAATGGACAGGTTCTGCTGATGCGGTTAGAGTGCTCCTTTCCCAGTGCCTCCTGTGTAAGGGTTGTAACAAATTTGTTGCAAGCCTGGCCCCAGACGTGGGACACCAGTGCTCCTTCAGTCTCCGGGGATTAGCAATATGTCAGTTCGGCCAGGTCATGTGTTATGAGACTGTTGCTGGGGCTGAATTACGACGGTTTGATTTGTATTTTGCTTCAGATAGTCATGGTGGTGGCGGGTGTCACCTTGGCTTGGCGAGTAAAGAGTGGGGATTGCAACATTGCGACCTTGGCTGAGGTGGCTCCGGCCATGGGCTGTTCTGCACTCTCAGCATCTTGCAGCACCGAGGTCTCTGTGGGCCATCTCTGGCCTGTCCGTTCTGTTCTGAGGCCTACTTTGCCTTGGGTTGTGCATCCAACCTGGTGTCCATAGGGTGGGGGGGGTGTGGTGCTTAGTGTGATCCCTTGTGCTTCGGTCTGTCCATAGGATCCTGTCCACGGGTTAGTAGCATGAAGCATCTGCAAGCATATACACAAACTCTTCTGGCATCTTGCGTTTCTGTGATGCGGTTGCTGGCCTATGTGGAAAAATAATAAAGATGCATGTTTGTGTGTGTGTGTGCAGTCCTCTAACTCATAGCACTGGACACGCTGTTCATGTAGATTGATGTGTGAGTGCTCCAGGTGTACGACAGCCCATATGTTTTCTGCCTGACATGGCTATGTCGTCATGTTATCTCTAACAATGGCAGCTTTAGCTTGGGAGGCGTTTAGTCGAGCTGGTCCATGTAATCGTTTCCAGCTCCGTCTTGGTTCCCATCACATATCTTGGGCAGGGTGCAGCCTGGTTTCACAGGTGGTGCATGGTCGCGGTGTGCATTGGCGGTCGAGGCAGTGGGCGGAGGTGCAGCCTTGTGCGGCCGGTGGTTCTTTAGCTGTGACGTCATCTTCCAAATAGGAGGCATGGGCGGAGGGAAGGGACACTCCCATTTCTCCTCTTCAGTCCCCCTTCTGGTCGAGTTGTCAACCACAAAATCATCTATTCTCTTGTCATCTCGTAGGCACCACACCTTCGTTATACCCACAAGATGGCCGTAGTGGTTGACATGATCTTCAAGCGACCAATACGTATACACACATCCCCCACCGGGTTTACAGTACACCCATTTTCCAACATAAATCTCCGGATTCCATGGATCTTCTAGTTTTATTGATGGTGGATACTTGTCTGGTTCCATAGCTGCTGGCACAGTCTTTCTCGTTCTTTGATGATCACGTCTGTGTGTTATTCGTCATCTGCAGGCATGAGGACATGCATTCCGATAATTTCTTCCACTGTCTGCTTTGATCTTGCCATGCATACTCTTATTCCCAACAGTGATGCCAGTCCCAGGAGTATACTCCCTGCTAGAATTTTAAGGCCATCTGCTAGCCATGATGACATCCATGACCAGAGGTACGAGAACCAGCTCCCATCCTTTTTTCTTGCTTTAGCTTCTTCCTCCATCTTCGAGTGCATCTTCGCCAATTGTGATACTGCATCTGATAGTATGCCAGTATCTTCGTCATGCGCAGGGGTGAATGTGCAGCATGAACTTCTAATCTTTGTCCAAACTCCTCCTTCCATTGCAGTGAGAAGGTCCAGTACATATCTGTTCTGTAAGGCCACCATTCGTATGGCTCTAACTTCTTCTTTTATGTAGTTGAATCCATTCACCGTGGAGTTTATTGTCATCATCAGCTCCCATCTGGTTATCTGCAGCCGTTTCACATTAGCATATGCTTGTATCCTTGGATGTATTATTGACGAGAAGAACATCGCTGCTCTACTGAACAGTCTGTGAGGGGCTGGTATTTTGCTGAGGGCAGCTTCTGATGTGCCCCAGAGGTAGTTTCCGGTGAGGGAGTCACCTTGTCTTTTCACTCTCGTCAGTACCTTGTATGTAGGGGTGTCAGCCTAGGAAGGGTGGCCAGTTTGACCCAGGGACCTTCCCCTCCTTCTGTTCCCTTCATGCATTTTGGGGAAGTCATCCAGTTTGATGTGTTTCTGTGGTACTAGCAGGGAAGGGACGTTGACGTGTACAAGGGTGCATACTACTCCCCAATTTTGTGGCAGACTGTAATATGCTTTTGCCCCGCAGGCCCAATAATGGTCCATTAGTACTGCTGCTCCTGCACCCCCCTCTGGAAGCTTCTCAATCCTTTTGCATCCTTCCTTTACTCCTACAGCTATCTCTCCGTCATGTTGGTAGCATAGCGTGGGGGATGACAGGGGAATTATTGTTAATGGCTCCTCTTCTTTATCCAACCAAGTAAGTAGGCTTGCACTCTTTGCCCATTCCTTGTAGCACTTGTCGTTTTCTTCTTGCACTTTCCCAACTGCAGCTTTCGCTAATGTCTGTATCTTGCTCCCTACTACTCCATCCACCCATCCATCCTTCGTGTACACCTTGTCAAAAATCAGTATCATTGGTCTTTCCCAGCATCCAGGTTCTCCTCCTATCTACCGTGCACTCCATTGGCATGGCAGATTGTTCAGTGTCACTTCCTTTGTCTCCCCTTTGTCCAGTCCGTCTGTTACGTACCCGAAGTCCTTCTGTGAGCTGCCAGTAATATCAAACATAGGTAGTGTTTTGATGAAATTATCTTCGAATGAGTATGTTGATCTTGATTTCCATCTGAGTGTTGCTGATTTATCTTGGAACCGTCCATGCGCCTGAAACAGTGCTAGATATAGAAGGCATTGTGCTGTGGGCGCTGGTACTTCTGTGGCCATGAATGTTCGGGAGGCACTCATGGCAACAGCGCTTTGGTTTAAAGCGCTCTATAAATATATAAATCAATCAATAAATCAATACGGAATCAACAAACAAATGTAGCAGTTGTCCTTTGTTGTGTCTTTACCAATTTTATACATGTGTTTATACCACATGTTGTTTGAAACATGTGCTGTTTCTGTGAGATATTTGTCGATCCCGTTTACATCGGTAGAAACACTTCATTTACCTCTTCTTACCTTTTGGTCTGAGCTGTCTGTACCACCTAACACAGTGATCCTGGCAGCTTCGTTAGGGGAAGTATTAGTATTGGGTGTTGCAGATACATGCAAAGCACAGTAGGCCTGCCAGACAACGGCAGTTATCAGTCCAGTAGTCAGTATTACCCATAACATTTTAATCACAATCTTTATGACCACTGGGATGTTGACCTTACCTATGCTGCCGTCCTGCAGCTGTTGAGTTGTGATGATATTGGTGCCCGCCTGAAATTGTCTAAAACTTTGCGTTATTGTTGTTAGTATTTGTCAGTTAATTAAGCCCTGCGTTTCAGGTAGTCATTCAGTGCCCATGTGAAAAGTTCCTCCCACACCTTTCTTACTGCCCTGTTTTGCAGAACGGGTAGGGCCTCGTGGAGATGTGGGGCTGACTGTACTATAAATTGAACAAAGGCATTATAAAAAACGCGCAGAGGTCTAGGTCTTGAATGGGTTGGTCTTCTGAGCTTGTATATGAACTGATGTGACAGTGCTTCTGGGTGGTCGATGGGAGGTAACATTTAAGCCTGGGCAGTGATTAGTATGCTTTTATCAAATATTCACATATAACATCACGATGTGCAAAACCTGCATATGCGAGACAAAAGGAGAAGAGAACATGCACGTGTTACATAGTGTGGTGCGTATTGCTGTTACCCCTGTCAACATTTACTGTTTATTAACGCTTGCCTGTAACTTATTTTATTGCGCACTGCGTTATTTCAATAGTAGCTTCACATCAAATGTCAATCAGTTGTGCAGTGGGAACAGTTTGTGTCTGCAATCTCCTGAGCATGGGGTGTGTTACGGGCTGTGACTCGCTTGTGTCCTTAGGGGTATCTAATACTTGTGAAGTGATGTTTTCGTTGTCTGTCGTCACAGTTGCTGACACGTTGTCCCTGTCACTGCTGTGGTGGGGCGAGGTTGGTGCTTTGTAGGGCTTGATGTCATGGTGTCATGGCCTTGGGCCCAGAACCCCAGACCCTGCACCATCAGGGCATGAGATCAAGGGGCAACACAACCTTTTATTGTCCCTTGGGGACAATACAACTTGGAGAGCCCAGCTGGACTCAGTCCTGGCGCCTTTGATGCCAGGCTCATAAATAAATGTGCATTAGCACATTTCATTTGGTACATGTACTTGGTTTCCCCTGCAGGTGCCCCCATATGCATTGGGTCAGGCGTGGCTGCTAGGGAGAGGCAGAATGCATGTGCAAGCATCCTTTTAGGAGTGGAAGGGTGGGGCTGATGAGTCATGCTGTGGGTGTGGCCAGAGCAGACTATATAATCCTGTTCTGCCTCCCAGCACGCGCTTCGCGTTATTCTGCTATTGCAGCGTAACGCTCACCGCCGCCTAAAGCGCATCTTACCTGCTTTCAGTGACCAGCCTGAGCGCACTTTACCTGTCTTCAGCTACTCTCCAGAGCACATCTTATTTGCTTCCAGCTACCAGCCTGAGCGCCTTTTACCTCGTCTCCAGCTACCAGCCGCAGCACTTACCATGCAATCCGCTGCCTTCGACACACATCGTCGTGGACTCAGGGATTCATCTTCCATCTCTGGACCTCTGAATAGCAGTGCTCCAGCCCTACGGCATGACAGATGGTACCTGCAAAGGGAAAAAGACAAATACAAGGTTAGAAACCACTAAGACATTACTTTTAAGGTTGCGCTTAGACAAATCCTCGTGCTTGACCTAAAACCAACACTCACCATCTGTTGAAACATCGTGAACTCCATTCTCATCCCATTTGGCCTCGCTTATTTTTGCTCTGCAACTACCGCTGGGCTGAATATCATCTATTGGGAGAAAACAGAGGAAAGACATTATTAAAAGGATACAGACAATAATCAAAAATCAACACGACAATATTTTAAAAGCCAAAAGACACTTACCTTTAGGAGAGGTTCAGCCAGCCAGAGCTGATCTGGGCTGCCACGCACATGGCCCAGTGAAGGAACTCGGCCCATTCAACACACCCCTGCTGTGAGAAGCAGGACGGAGAGCTTGCCATCATCAATCAACAGGTGAGACTATATGGGTCGGCGCATGCTAACCACATTCTGGGAAGAAGGGTTAGAGAGAGAGAGAGCGGTCATATGGCAGCCTTTTCACGATCTCTCATATCCACATAGGGGCAGTGCCAGCCACCAGCGCAGTCCACAGCACACAAGCAGGGGAAGAAGCCTGACAAAGGGAATTCACTTCCAGGGAGGGCTGCGACCGTGCCCAACGCCCACGCAGAGACCAGGTGAGTGTAACAGAATGCAAAGCCACTACGAATTTCTGTTTGGGCGTTATGGAAACCTTGGAAACAGACCAGTTGGCCCAACTACTGGGGGAATTATGGGCTGCAGTTCATGCCTCCAGACAGGAAATCAATGCTTTAAGGAGGTATCTTATTGTAACTCGGGAACAAACTGACAATTTGGCAAGACAACTGCTTCAGTCCCATGCGGGTCAGGTCCCACTACCAGCACTTGCCCATCCTCCCATTGCGCAGCCATCACCACCGGTTCAAGTGGTTCTCCCTGGTTCAGTACCACTGGCTCCACCCAAACACTTTACCGGCAGCCCTAACAAGTACGCTATATTCATGAACCAATGCCGCCACCTTTCTTTGTGCCGGCCTGGGGCTTTTCTTAATGATCAAGCTAGAGTCGCAGTTGTACTCTCATATTTAGGAGGAAGCACAGCGGACTGGTTGATACCATTAGTAAACCAGGATGATCCACTACTTCGAGACTTTGGGGAATTTCAGCGGGAAATGAAAAAATTGTTTCCAAAACATACTCAAGGACAAGCTTTGGACAACAAATTACTGTCACTTAGACAGGAAAACCAAGACCTGTTAACCTACATCGCCACTTTCAATCGTTTTATAGCACAAACAAATTGGCCCGAAGAAAAAAGGACTACGCTCTTTTATCGAGGGTTACGTGGGGAACTTAAGGATGTTCTAGCCCAAGTGGTCAATCCCACCGAGGCATGTTCGGAATACATCAACTTGACTGTGCTGCTCGATCACAGATTGCAGGATTGAAAGATGGATCATGCAAGGGCTGAAGGGAGATCGGTCTACATGCGACCCCGGGACAATCAAACCAAAGCCCATGAACAAACTGACCCAATGCAGATCGGTGGACTCGGAAGTCCTATCACCAAGGCTGAAAGGGAAAAAAGGAGGCAACAGCAGCGCTGCTTATTCTGTGGGAAAGCAGGACATTTCCTCTGAGAATGCCCGGTGAAACCACCCAAGACCTTTGTCGGAGCAACGGAAAATGGTGATGAGGAAAAGGAATAAAATTTGGGAAACTCCAATGCCCGACAAGCATAGGGGTCCACTTGTCGAGTGAAAAGAAGGAATCCGTACAGACCTCACATCTAGTCATCCCGGTACTTTTGGTCAACCACAAACAACCGTCAAAGGTGCATGGCGTGAAGGCATATATAGATAGCGGAGCTGTGGGAAATTACATTGATCAAGATCTGGCTGCACGAATGGGCCTCCCTCTCCAACAGAAGCTGAAATCAGAAAACTTCATAGCAGTGGATGGTTCTCAGTTATCATCCGGGCCAGTGACGGAACATGCCAAAAAAGTCATTCTTATGTGTCCGGATGGTCATCAAGAAGACATCTCCTTTGATCTCATCGGTGCTTCTCAGTTCCAGATAATATTAGAAATGCCTTAGTTGGAATCCCACAACCCTAGGATCGACTGGAGAAAACGAGTTCTGACCTTTCCTCAAGAATGTGCGAACGTTTGCTATAACAAAGAGGTGAGCAACCTGAACCCCAAGACAAAAACTATTCTGAGACTCACTGATTCCTTACCACCTGAATATCTGGATTACCAGGATGTTTTTCAGAAGGAGCAAGCAAACACTCTACTTCCACACAGGCCAACGACTACGAAAATGACCTAGCGCCCAGAATACAGATGCCTGCAGTCGAATTTATGCCCTAACAGAGCAGGAAAACCTACATCTAAAAACCTACTTAGATCAGTTTCTAGCCAACGGCTTCATCTGCTCATCTAAGTCATCTGCCTTTTCAGGGCTCTTTTTCGTACCTAAAAAAGAGGGCTACTTAAGAACCTGTATTGACTATTGAGCGCTTAACCAGATCACAGTGAAAAACAGATACCCACTGCCACTTATTCCAGAGCTTCTGGATTAGGTAAAGAATGCCCACATTTACACAAAACTGGATCTACGAGGAGCTTATCACCTTGTAAGAGTTAAACAGTGGAAAACAGCATTCCGTACCAAGTATGGTCTTTTCAGGTTATGCCTTTTGGGCTATGTAATACCCCAGCGGCATTCCAATTCTTTATTAATGATGTGCTTCAAGAACTATTGGACGTTTAAGCACTTGTCTACATAGATGACATACTCATTTTTTCAGCTTCCAAGGAGGATCACGTCGGCCATGTAAGAGCAGTACTGGGAAAACTTCGACAGCATTGGCTGTTTGCCAAGTTAGAAAAGTGTTTCCTCCATGTAACAGAAGTTGAATTCTTGGGTTTTATGCTCACACCATGAGGCATACACATGGACACACGCAAGGTGGATGCTATCCTTCAATGCCCATCGCCAACATCCACAAAGGGAGTACAAAGTGTGCTCAGATTCGCCAACTTTTATCGTCAGTTTATCCCTAGGTTTTCACAGATAGTTCATCCAATTACCTCCCTGCTGAGAAAAAACAAGAAATTCCTTTGGTCTCCAGAAGCAGAGAAAGCCTTTCAGGAGCTGAAACATGCTTTCACCTCAGCACCAGTTGTCTGACATCCTCGACCAGATCTGCTATACGTGGTTGAGATAGATGCCTCAAACGTAGCCATGGGTGCGGTATTATCACAAAAAAAGACCCCAACACTGGAGAATTACATCCCATAGCGTTCTGGTCCCGTACGTTTTCTGCACCAGAGTTGAACTTTGCGAACACAGACAAAGAACTAGTAGCAATTAAGGGAGCCTTAAAAACATGGAGACACTATCTTCTGGGAGCAAGGCATACAGTCACTGTCATCACGGATCACTGCAATCTGCAGTACTTGAAGACTGCCAAGGCCCAATCCTCTCGTCAACTTCGTTGGGCTCTCATCTTTGCGGAATATGATTTTATCATCACCTACAGATCCAGAGTACGCAATGGGGAAGCAGATGCTCTGTCGTGCTTGTGCGAGTACCAAGAAGTTTTTACCGCGCCTGAGCCTGTAGCCATCATTCCGGAAGAACGGATCCAGAACAAAATCGCTGCAACTACCTGTTTGGATGATTTAAAATTCGATCTCCAATCTCAGATGAACCAAGCAACACAACAGGAGTGGCTATCCAGAGTGGACCAATACACCATTGAAAATGATCTGCCGTATTTTCAAGGGAGGTTATACATTCAGAACATGAAGCTACAAGACCAAATAATTGCTAACTATCACGATTCAATAGTGGAAGGACATCCAGGAATTGCCAAGACTCAAGCTAAAATTCAAAAGAGATATTGGTGGCCAACTTGGAGAAAAGAGACATTGTCCAATTCATTGCAACCTGTAGTGTCTGTGCACAACAGAAATCTCAGAAGCTGAACCCAGCTGGACTACTACGTCCATTGACTGTGCCACCAGCACCATGGCATACGTTGTCAATGGACTTTATCACAGATCTTCCTCTCTGCAATGGATATAACACCATCTTAGTTATTGTAGATTTGTTCTTCAAAATAGCTCATTTTATTCCATTAAAAGGACTCCCGAATGCTTCTGCCCTCACCAAGTGTTTTTTGAACAGATTGTCAAACTACATCGATTCCCATCAGTACTAATATCAGACCGTGAACTCAGTTGGTCTCTGCACTCTGGAGGAGGTGCTGCAAAATAGCCAAAATTGATCTCCACCTATCCACTAGTCACTATCCTCAAACTGATGGCCAAACTGAATGGACCAACCAGACCTTGGAGCAATATCTGAGGTGTATGTTGCAACAAACTGAGGAATCCTGGAAAGACATACTTTGGTTAACCAAATTCCCCTACAACAATTCCATCCATACTAGCACCGGACAGACCCCATTCTACACAGTGCATGGTTGACATCCTCGAACGTCCACTTTTGATTCCCTTGATGAATTGGAAATTCTGGCAGTAACAACCTTACATAAGACCATCACTCAGATTCTTAAAGATGCGGCTGAACATTTGACTAGAGCTAAATATAAACAGAAAAGGTTTGCAGACCGACATCAAAGGGAGGCTCCACATTACCAGGTCGGAGATAAAGTTTGGTTAGCATCCAAAAACATTCCCTTGAAAGGACCACAAGCCTTTCGTCCCAGGTATCTGGGGCCCTATTCCATCAAAGCCATGATAAACCCAGCTGCCATGAAATTGGAATTACCATCCAACATGCAAATCCATCCAGTATTCCATGTTTCACTCCTGAAACCAATGAAGCCTGGTACCCGAATTGAAGCACCTTCAGAACCCAACATCATAGAAGGAGAACCGGAATACGAGGTCAAAACTATTCTGGATTCCTAAATAGTGCAATCTAAATTATACTACCTTATAGATGGAAGGGTTATGGACCTCAAGACCGTACATGGGAAACCAGTGAATTTGTCCACACTCCACGGCTGATCAGACAATTCCATCGCAACAATCCCACCAAGCCAGGGCCGGGAGAAAGAACACCCGTGAGAGAAGCTTGAGGGGGAGTGCTCTCATGGCCTTGGGCCTAGAACCCCAGACCCCGCACCATCAGGGCACGAGATCAAGGGGCAACACAACCTTTTATCGTCTCTTGGGGACAATACGACTTGGAGAGCCCAGCTGGACTCAGTCATGGCGCCTTTGGCACCAGGCTCATAAATAAATGTGCACTAGCACATTTCATTTGGTTCAGGTACTTGGTTTCCCCTGCAGGGGCCCTCATATGCATTGGGTCAGGCGTGGCTGCTAGGGAGAGGCAGAATGCATGTGCAAGCATCCTTTTAGGAGTGGCAGGGTGGGGCTGCTGAGTCATGGCTATGGGCGTGGCCAGAGCAGACTAGACTATATAAGTCTGCTCTGCCGCCCAGCAGGCGCTTCGCATTATTCTGCTATTGCAGCGTAACGCTCACCACCGCCTAAAGCACATCTTACCTGCTTCCAGTGACCAGCCTGAGCAAACCTTACCTTTCTTCAGCTACTCTCCAGAGTGCATCTTACCTGCTTCCAGCTACCAGCCTGCGCGCCTCTTATCTTGCAATCCGCTGCCTTCGGCACGCATTGTCGTAGACTCGGGATTCATCTTCCATCTCCGGACCTCCGAATAGCAGTGCTCCAGCCCGACGTCATGAAAGATGGTGGCTGCAAAGTGAAAAAGACAAAGACAAGGTTAGAAACCACTAAGACATTACATTTAAGGTTGCGCTTAGACAAATCCTCGCGCTTGACCTAAAACCAACACTCACCATCTCTTGGAACATCGTGAACTCCATTCTCATCCCATTTGGCCTTGTTTCTTGCACCGCAACTACCACTGGGCCGCATATCACTTATTTAGAGAAAACAGAGGAAAGACATTATTAAAACGATACGGACAATAATCAAGAATCAACACTACACTATTTTAAAAGCCAAAAGACACTTACCTTTAGAAGTGGTTCAGCCACAGCCAGTCTGGGCTGCCACGCACATGGACCAGTGAAGTAACTCGGCCCATTCAACACGCCCCTGCTGTGAGAAGCAGGATGGAGAGCTTAGCATCATCAGTCAACAGGCAAGTCTATATGGGTCAGTGCATGCTAACCACATTCTGGGAAGAAGGGTTCTAGAGAGAGAGAGCAGTCATATAGCAGCCTTTTCACAATCTCTTATATCCTTGCAGGGGCAGTGCCAGCCACCAGCGCAGTCCACAGCACACGAGCAGGGGAAGAAACCTGACAAAGGGAATTCACTTCCAGGGAGGGCTGCGACCATGCCCCAACGCCCCCGCAGAGACCAGGTGAGCGTAACACATGGATATGGTTCCAAACATCTTTACCTACTAGTTTGACAGCCCTGGGTGCCACTCTTTCACTTACATGTGGTCCAGTAAACCGGGGGGTTTTCCATTTGTGCTTAAAACTTCTCAATAACACACTGTCCCCCTCTTTGACCATACACCGTCCTGTTTGGTCCTCAATGTCAGTTGTTTCTTGTTGATCGTTCTCTGACCCGCCCTGTGTCCGTCGGATCTGTTGAGAAATAAAAGAGGTACTAGTAACCAAGGAAGTAACATATTCATACACTTCTCTACTAAATACATAATTAGCTCCTTCACAGTCGTATGTGGCCCTTGTGGGTGGCATTATGCACCCAGTCACCACCTCATGAGACGCGAGTTTATTATCCGATCCAGGCTTGTTTCACAACTCGAACAAGGCTAGAGGAAGGCAGTAGACCCAATTCTTCTTCTGCAATGGATTCCTTTAGGAGGCAATTGAGGCTTTCACAGACACCATTGGCTTGTGGGTGATATGCACAGCCAAACTTATGGTTGATCCCTAGCAACACAGTGATGTGCTGGAAAAGTTAATTCTCGAAGTGGGGGACGTTGTCTGATCTTAGTACCTCACAAACCCCCCCACCTTGGGAACACCACCCTCACCAGGAATTTTGCTGCCCGAAGTGCATCAGCATGGGAGCATGGGCCTGCCTCAATCCACCTTGAGAAGGGGCCCACTACCACAATTATGTATTGGTATCCTTGGCATACTTTAATCATATCGACATAGTCGATATGGAGGTGTAGGAAGGGTCCTTCAGGCCGTGGTATTATACCTTTAATCACTTATAGCGTGTGACCGGCTGTAAATTGTTGGCAGGTGAGGCAATTGCGAATGAAGTTTTCTACATGCGCATTCAATTCGGGGCAGAACCATGACTCCTTTATTTGTGCTGCAATGACCTCCTTTCCTATGAGTAGGTGCAGTTGGGCTAATGCTGTCTTTAGCAGGGCCAGGGGCATAACAACATTTCCTGTGTTATTTTGTCTCCATAGTGCATCTGTTGGGGACATTGTGCTTCCTCCTTTTACCCACAATTCTTTCTCTACCATTGGTGCTGCTGCCTGTAGTTCCATAATCTGTGTTTCTGGGAGGTGGGCGTAGCCTTCTTTCATTATCATCTGTCTTGCCTCCCCCTCTTTTTTTGTTTTTCTTGGAGGTCCCACATCTTGCCAAAATGTGCAGCATGCTTTGCATGAGAGTCTGCTGCCTTATTACCTCTAGATATTGGATCTTCACCATTTGCATGTGCCTGACATTTCACCAGTGCTAGTTCATGTAGTTATGTTATCACTTCTGTTAGTTCACCCAGGAGGAGAGCATGTTGCACCGGGGTGCCATCCACTCTTCTAAATCCCCTTCATAGCCATTTTATTAATCCTGAGTGTACCGTTGATGTGACATAGGCACTAGCTGAAAAGATTGTTACTGTTGCTTTCTTCCAGTGGCAATATTACGGCCACTAGTTCTGCTGCTTGTGCTGAGTGTTGTGGGGGTAATTTAACGCATCTCACTGGCTCGCTTGTCCAGTCCTCCCTTAATTGCACTACAGCTGCTCCCGTTCTTCTTATGCTGTCACTTTAATCTATAGTTGATGAGCCACCAATATACAAAACATCACCCCCTCTAGGGCGCCTTCCTCTACCTTACGAGTGGATGAGTAGTACTCAATGGCATGTGTACAATCGTGAGTGTGTTCCCCCTCCTTTACCTCTTCTGCTGTGAAATGTGCTGGGTTAACGTTGTTGCATCTCACAATTTTCAGTTCTGGTCTTGATAGTATGATCTCATATCCTGTTGCTCTTTGGGTAGTAAGTGTACTTTGTGGCTTATGCAGAATTGCAAAAAGGGCATGCTCCACATACAGTGTTGTTGAGTATCCCATCGTTATGGATGATGACTTTTCTACAGCACATGCTGCAGCAGCCAGGTGTTGTTCACACAGGAAGTGTCCCATCATTACTGGGTCTAGGTGCCTGCTGTAAAATGCAAGCACTGCTTGCATTACTGCACCATCGCAGTGCGAAAAGAAGTAGAATTCTCATTTATAATTGGGGGTGCCTAGGACTGGTGCAGTTGACATGGCCTCTTTTAATTCATTGTGGGCATCAGTCATTTCTCTCGTCCACCCCACTTTCTCCCCCCTTTTTGCGCTTCTTTGAGAGCTGCTAGGAGGGGTCCTATGTATGTGCTGTAGTCAAATATCCATGCTCTGCAATAATTGCACAGGTCGAGGAATTGCTGTAATTCTCACACCGTTTGTGGCTGCGGTGTGTTCATTATTGTTTGTGCTCTTTGTGGTGCTATGTTCCTCCCCTTTTGAGATATTATATGACCTATGTATAGAACCTGTTCCTGGCAGTATTGCAATTTTGATTTGTCAACCTTGTATCCTTTCTCAGCCAGCACTGTGAGCATCTTCACAGAGTCCTTCCTGCATTCCTCTTCAGTAGTGCTGCAGATGAGAATGTCATCTGCATACTCCAATACCGTGCTCTCAAGCTCGACATTCCCCAGGTCCATCTGTATTGCCCTGTTAAAAATGGATGGTGATTCACAGTATCCCTGGGGTAAACTAGTGTGTTTCCATTTTGTATTGCGGTATGTGAAACTTGTCAAATCTTGTGATTCCGGGTGCAGGGGTGTTGAAAATAAGGCGTTCTTGAGGTCAATCACGGTGAATCGTGAGGCCTCTGCTGGTATCACGCACAGTATCGTGGCCGGGTTAGCTGCAAATGGGTATTCTGCCTCAACAATGTTGTTGAGAGGTCTCAAATCTTGTATGAAACGCCAAGACCCTCCGTTTGACTTGTGCACAGGGTACACCGCAGTATTACATGGTGACTCTGATGGTACCAAGATACCCCTCTATTAAGGCACTTATTGTCTCATAAAACCCTTCATCCGCTTCCTTTGACAGTGGGTATTGTATAACTCTGGGTAGTATTGCTCCCTTTTTCAATTTTATCTTCACACCTCCAATGCTTTTTATGCACCCCACATCATTGGGACTAGTCATCCATAGTGAGTCTGGTAGAGTAGCCAAATCTTCCTCGCAAAAATTGGGTGGTGCAGGGAGGGGTACCTCCAATGCCATTGCCATTTTCTGTGCTACCTCTTTGTATGTCACTTTTAGCCAAACGTAGACGCTCATTCCGAACACCATCTCGCCATTTCTTCTCTCTTTTGAGAACAGTTCTTCATCTGACACCTGCGTTAACCTACACCCCTCCGCC
The DNA here is from genome assembly GCF_040938575.1 of Ambystoma mexicanum. Classification (NCBI taxonomy): domain Eukaryota; kingdom Metazoa; phylum Chordata; class Amphibia; order Caudata; family Ambystomatidae; genus Ambystoma; species Ambystoma mexicanum. The sequence goes on along the minus strand of NC_090939.1, from coordinate 733,645,756 downwards.
AGTGCTAACACTGCTCTCCATGCCTTTCCCTCCCCATCCGTAGCATGCACGTCTATCCAATCCTGCCTTGCCACTATCCCTTCGATATCCACTGACATTACTGTACCTTCTTCCTCACCTGCGGGTGTATCAGGTCTAAATAGTTAGGTGGCTGGTCTCCTCTACACTTTACCTGCAACGCCTGGTAGCCATGCTATCACCATGTCTGTTCCATATTGGAATACTTCAGGGTCCACTGGCTAGGCTCGTAGCACGCATTTACCACAATAAGCCTGAAGTATCTGTCTCGTTGTGAGCATATGTATACCTGGTGTGGAGCATATTATGCCTTTGTCAGTGAATGAGATGGTCTTGTTCAATCTGCTCATGATGTCGTGGCTGAGTTTGTTCCCTGGTGCTTGTTTTGAGTATAAAAATGCCAGAGATAAATCGGGATCTCTGACAGATAAGAAGATGTTATAAGTGAATGGAACCACTCCTCTAGCCAAAGAAAATCCTTGAGTGTGCATGGCATCGCCTGACAATTTAAAATTCCCCTCCCTTATGCATGACCTAGTTGCCCCTGTGTCAACTAGGAAGGAGAATGTCTTGTCACTATCGCCACCTTAATGCGTGGTTCCTCCGCAGGGTTAGGTTTTACCGACATGATGGGACACAACAAGGTAATCTGTGGCCTGTCCTATTGGGGGTATAATGATTGTCCGTTACATGTGTAGCGGCTATGTTACATAATCGTCACTCCTCCCATTTGTGTAATTGGTCCATGGGTTGTTGTGAATTGTCTTGTAGTTGTGTTAGTTGCTGCACTGTTTGGACATGTTGTGTTGCCGTCACCATTTGCTGCTATGCCTGTTGTTGGGCAGGTTGGTGTTGTTGCACTTGTTGTGCATTCGGCATTGTGAGTGTGTGCTGTTGGAGCAGTGGCTGGGGCACTTTATATTGCTGTCCCATTCACCCCTGGCCAGTTTGTTGGGCGTCTTGCTGGTAGTATCCACTTGGTCCCCCTTGGTAGGCCTATTGTCCTTGTTCGCCCCATCCCAGTTGTGCGGGCCTTGACCTGCATGTGCGTGATATGTGTCCTACCAGCCCACATGTCCAGCATGTGGGCGGCTCCCGTGCCTGCCATGGAAATGCATCTTTGCCATCCCTGTATTCCTGTGGTCCTTGTTGGGGGTAGCCTCGGAATCGTGCCCCCGGGTGCTGTGCCAGGTGCCCAAATCCCCTACCTCTGTTTGAACCTCCTCTACCTCTATAGTTGTTTGTGTAGCCATTGCCCATAGTCTTGTAACCTCCTCCCATGTGTTATGTATATTGTTGCTGTGCTGTATATGGGGGCAGATGTGGCAGTTGTTGGGGTACGGGCAGTAGTGGTTGTTGCGCTACGGCTGTCTGCACCTGTGGGGCGGGGCTTGTTATGAGTACTCCCTCTAGTGTGTATTTTGATAGTTTCTTCTGAACCAGTTTTGCCTCGTCTGCCTTCCTGTCTTCCTCTTTCTGTTTCATCTTTTCTTGCCATAGTATACAGTGGTGTACTATAGTCAGTTGTATCTCTGGCCACCCCTTCGCTTACATCCCCACTAATTTTTTCAATTGTCGTTGCATGGGTTCTGGTCGTCCCTGTATCAATATACGGTAAAAAATAGCTAATGTTTGTCCCACGGCTCCCGCCTTTCCAGGTGTCACTTCTCCTGTCTCCTGGATTTCTTGGATGTAATTAACTGGATCCTCATTGTCTTGCATCTTGCGTGACATAATCGCCCCTATATCTCACGTGTCAGGGTACTGTACCCTTAAGGCCTGCCATAGCACGTGTCTACAGTCTGCAAAGGGCGACCCGTCATGCGATGTGTTATGAATAGTCACCCCAGGGAACCCCGCCCTCTTCCAGATGTCATCTGCCGCGTCACCCAAAATTGAAATCAAGAGCCCCTTTACGTCCTGTGGTCAATTTTTCCATTTCATATATCCATTTCCCCGCCCCTCCACTCAGGGATGGCAGTCTGCACTTAACGTTTACCCTGTCGGCATGCTTCCAGGGTACATATTGTGGCCTTATCCCTCCCCTTTCCATTAAGAGCATCTGTGTGTATTCGGCCATCTCCTCCGGTGTGCGTTTAAGTTGTGTGGTCTGTATGTGTTCCGTGTCATCCTCCATATCGGACAACCTGTCTGGGAGGTCTTTGCTGTTGTGTACATAAGGCGTGTCTCCTGTTCCCCTATGCCCCCGTGTTGGCATGAATGTCCCTTGTTGTGCGCTATCATTGACCCCTCCCTTCTGGACCCTGGGAGATCTCTGAGTCTGTTGACATACGGAGTATGTGTGGCGGATGGTGTTATTGTCTGCAGTGCATCTTCCCTCTGTGCGCCTGTACTCCCCTATCCTGTCACTTTCCCGCTTTGTGTTCTGCATTCCTATGATTTCCCTGTGCGTGTGATGTAGTGTTTGCTGAGCCCCTCTCCGTTTACATCGCCTGGTAGTCTGCACGTTTCTTCCTCATCCTCATCACTGCAGAACCCCCCTGAGAATGTCAGCTTTGCGTGCGTGCGTCGGCCTCGTATTGTCAATTTCCAAATCTATGTCTGCGAACTTACCCGCATCTTCTGTATCCGCCCCTACCCTGTTTGCTGCCACCAATTTAGTAACGTGTGTACTCACCATACTCCCCATGTCCTCTTCATCTCCCTTTCACGCTTGTTCACCTAGCCGCTCGTCCTGTTGTTCCACGTCCACCCGGATCCGGTTTAGTTCCCTCATTATTGCATCACTCACCTCACTCACGGCCTTCGCATCCCGATCCCTTGTACTCTGGTCTCCACTACCCCATGCTAGTATGCTGTCTATTATTCGGCCCTCTTCGTACTTATGTGCGCTCTCTGATATGATCTTTTTCTTCCAGAATGCCATTTCTCTGTTGGCCTCCTCCCTCTCTTCTTCCCTTCTCCTATTCTCCCGCTGTTCCATATGCGCTGCCGTTCTGTGATGCCCCGTACGAGTGCCTCCTCCCACTCTCTGTCTTCCTTCCTCTTTTGCTCTAGTTCTATCCTCTCTCCTCTTTCCCGCTCTAGTTGCGCCTGTCTCTCTAGTTCTTTTAGCTCAAGCTGTTTGATGAGTATTTTTCTTCTTTCCTTTATTTCTGCTATTTTCGCTTCCAATCTTGCTTCGTCCTCCTTCGTTGAGTTCCCATCCTCTCTGTTCCTTACCTCTTTCTCCTTTCGTGCTCGTTCTACTTCCAATCCTTCTATTGCCTTGGTTGCCCCCTCCTCCTTCCCCGTGGTCATTCCCTGTAGCGTAAATAGTACCTGTGCTGCTATCCATTCGTCCGGCCCTACCTCTGCTAATTCAAGCTGTGCTTTTCTTATGCCACTATCATCCACCTGTGTCCCTTCCATACCTACCGTGCCCCCGTAGGTGGGGTGTTTTGGTAGTGCTCTCCCGGGGGGTACAGTGCTGGGTTGTATGTAGGGTTTGAATATCCATCTGCTGCTGTCAATTCTCAGGACTTGACTGCTTCCTTTAATTCTCTCATTGGGTACAATCCCTCGTCCTCCTTCTCACTCTCCTCAGCGTTGTCTGGGACACCGCTGGAAGGGGCATGAGGCGGAGTGCACCCCTCTAGCTCACCATCCTTCTCGTATGCTCATTATCCCTGGGCCATATCCCTGAATCATTTCCCACAGCTGGAAGATTTCTAAGCAGTTTGCCAACTTCTTCCCCTTGTATGTGTTGCGTAAGTACGCTAGCAATGAGTGTTGGGTTTCCTTGCAACAACTACCATTGGGCGGCCAAGCAATTCCTATTGTTTCATCTGTACCTTTAGTCCACTCTACACTGTACTTTACTATCCTATCTTGTACGTGGGCAGGATTTTACAAATATATTGAAGTGGTGTTGTCAACGTGTGGCACCCATGCTGGGTCCCTCCCCCATAATACATAATTTTCAATACTTATCACCTTTACCTGGCTCCTAATTGGGGACTTCAGACTCCCTGCTGTCAGCAGGAAGGAAGAAAATGTGCGTTAAAATCCTGTTAATTGCTTCAGTGTCTATCTTCCTGTTGTCATGCTCTGGGCTGCCGTCCTCTGACATGCCCCTTTGTGCTTCTAGGGCTCCCTTTGACCCACGGCATGTGAGGTCCCCTGTGACCACCATGCCCGGCGTGGCATGCTCTTGTGCCGCCCGCCATTTCGGGGTAGCCGCTGCTTGGCACTCCCTTGGCACTGTTACTGTTCGATCCTCTCCTCTCTTTTACTCCCTCACAGCCTGTACTGCATAGCCTTGTACTGTCCCGCCCACACGGGTTGCACTGCTACTCGGCACATCCCCCTCAAGGACATGCCAGCGTTCTCTGTGCACGGCCACTTGCTCATTTGCACCCCGTCTCAGCCGTTGGCCGTGGCTTCAATCTTACATGAAAAAACACTATGTCCTATGCAATAATCTATGGATGACGTCACCAGCTCACCACAAAAAATACTTACAAACATGTCACACGCGCCAATTTCCCTGTAATAAAACCCTACAATCCCCACAGCTGTCTTCCCACTACACCTGGAGTGGAGTATATGTCATCAATCACCTTTCTCAATATAGTTGCGTCTGCACCTGCTGCGTCGCCGCACGTGTGATAAGTTCCCTCACTGGAGAACTTAACCAGCCAACTATCTTCCGCAATTCCTCACCCCACGCACACAACACAAAATTGCTCGTTGTGTGGTCCATACTCACATTAGGCTCACGTCTGCTGGTGCTGCTCGGCTGCGGACACCCCTCCCAATTGGCTTGCCACTTCACCTCTTCTGGACCGTGTTTGAACACTCGCCAACCGCGGGCGGGATAATTTTGAAATCGGCTCTCGATGACCAATCTCTGGTTGCGCTGTCCGGTTGTATCGCAGTTACACAGTGATCCCGCAGTCCTCCAAGGGGGCTACTGCGGAGGGGCCGTGTTGCCAGGCCACCTTATCACAGAAGATCTTACTGGGGCCTCCAACATGTTAGGGGAATTTCTGGGGGTCAGCAGAGCCGTACCTAGGGTCCGCGGACCTCCAGCTCTCAGAAGGCCCTAACACCTTCCACTTCACAAAGAAGTAGAGGGTCCACACAAGAGCAATTGTTTACTGCTGTGTATTAGAAGAAACAAGCAGGGTCAAATTCATGGAGCGTAGGTTCCAGGCAACTTCTCATCCGAGTCGGGCTTGCAGGCCCATTTTCTACTCGCGTGATGTAACAATGTGTGTCACCTGAGAAGGTTCATCCCCAAACCTATCGCCACTCTGGGTTGGTTCCCCGAGTGGTAGGTTCAGTATAGGACCATATGGAGAAAGGTGTTATTGGTGGATCAGAGGTCAGGTGGTACACTTGGTTCGTCCCCAAAAATTGCTACACCGAAAGTGATACACAGAGAGGGTTAGTGATTCGTTATGTGGTATTGTCATCAGTGGTTAGCCCCCCGTGTTCTGATTGGTCCATCAATGAGCCCCCAAGCCTGGGACCATCTTTGTTCCCAGCCCGCAATGTACCTGGTGCTGGCAACAATATATGACTATGTGTCAGTGAGGAACAATGGACAGGTTCTGCTGATGCCGTTAGAGTGCTCCTTTCCAAGCCCTGCCTGTGTAAAGGTTGTAACAACTTTGTTGCAAGTATGTCTCAGATGTGAGACACCAGTGCTCCTTCATTCTCCGGGAATTGGCATTATGTCAGTTCGGCCAGGTCACGTGTTAGGAGACCGTTGCTGGGGCAGAATTATGACAGCTTGATTTGTATTTTGCTTCGGATAGTCATGGAGGTGGCAGGTGTCACCTTGGCTTGGTGAGTGCGGAGTGGGGATTGCAACATTGTGACCTTGGCTGAGGTGGCTCCAGCCAGGGGCTGTTCGCCGCTCTCAGCATCTTGCAGCTCTGAGGTCTCTGTGGGCCATCTCTGGACTCTCGGTTCTGTTCTGAGGCCTACTTTGGCTTGGGTTGTGCATCCAACCTAGCTTCCAGAGGATAGGGGGAGGTGTGGTGTTTGGTGTGTGGTGTTTAGTGTGATCTCTTGTGCTTCGATCTGTCCATAGGGTCCTGTCCACTGGGTTAGTAGCATGAAGCATCTGCAAGCATATACACAAACTCTTCCGGCGTCTTGTGTTTCTGCGATGCAGTTGCTGGCCTATGTGGAAAATAATAAAGATGCATGTTTGTGTGTGTGTGCAGTATGCTAACTCATAGCACTGGACATGTTCTTCGTGTAGATTGGTGTGTGAGTGCTCCAGTTGTGCGACGGGCCATATGATTTCTGCCTGACGTGGCTATGTCGTCATGTCATCTCTAACGATGGCAGCTTTAGCTTGGGTGGCGTTTAGTTGAGCTGGTCCATGTAATCGTTTCCAGCTCCGTCTTCATTCCCAACACGTGTCTTGGGCGGGATGCGGCCTGGTTTCGCAGGTGGAGCATGTTCGCGGTGTGCGTTGGCGTTTGGGGCAGTGGGCCGAGGTGCAGCCTCGTGCGGCTGGTGGTTCTTTAGCTGTGATGTCATCTTCCAAATAGGAAGCGTGGCCTGAGGGAAGGGACTCTCCCATTTCTCCTCTTCATAGTGAAGGCATGTTGACATGTACTAGGGAGCATATTCCTCCCCAGTCGGGTGGCAATTTCTCATAGGCCTTAGAGCCACAAGCCCAATAGTGATCCATTAGCATTGCTGTTCCTGCTCCCATCTCTGGGATCGTGTCAATCATCTTACATCATTAATTCTCACTGACATCTTCACCGCTGTTGTGTTGATAACTAAAGGCTGGTATCTTCAGGGGAATAATTTGCATTGGTCCAACTTCATTCTCCACCCATGCCACCAACTTTGCACTCCTTTCCCTTTCCTTCAGGCTCTTGTCCTTTTCTTCTTGTACCTTGTTCACTGCTGACTTTGTTAGGGTTCGTGCCTTGCTTCCCACCACTCCGTCTTCCCAACCATCGTTGGTATGTACTTGTCCATAGATTAATATTTGTGGTCTCTCCCAGCATCCTGGCTCTCCTCTACATCCCTCACTCATGTCCATGGACATGGCAAGTCTTTCAATGTGATTGTCTTGGTGTCTCCCTTGTCTGGTCCAACCATCATGTACTGCAGCCTTCGTGGAGCTGCCAGTATTTGTTCATCATTGCTAGTGTCTTGATATAGTTATCATAATAAGGAAAAATCCCCTTGGACATCCACCTCAATGTTGCTGTTCTTCCTTGGAATCTTCCCTGCATCTGGAACATTGTGAGGTACATCAGGCAATGGGCACTTGCTGTGGGTTTTTCTGTTGCAATTAAGGTTCTGGAGGCACTCAGGGAATAGGGTATTAAAGAGCAGACCTAACAGCTCTCCCCGGTGGTATTCCTACCCACTTTGAACATGTGCTTGTACCACATGTTGTTTGTTACCCATGCTGTGTCTGTGAGATACAGGTTGACTCCCTTCATGTCTGCATCAACACTGCGCTTACCTCTCCTTACCTTATCAGCAGTGTCTTCGCCTCCACCTGACATGGCAGTTCCTGCTGTTGGGGTCAGGGGAATGTTAGTAGGAGTTATAGCGACATCATGCATTGCAAAATCCAGCTGTCAAATGACAGTGCCCATCATTCCAGTGGGTACCAAGAAATAGACAGTGGTGAATTAAAAGGTTTATTTTGTCCATGATAACCACTTACGCTGCTCCGTCCAAGCAGCTGATGGGATGATAAAGTTGGCTGCCTGAAAATTACAAGAAAAGTTTTAATAGGTCAGTACTTGCCAGTACCTTCCAGCTCTGTGAACTAAATAATCACTAAGAGCAAAAATGAAAATTTCCTCCCAGACCTTTCTTACTGAGGGGTCCCTCAATGTGGGTAAGACGGGTATGCACTGTGTTCAAGTTGAGGATCAGTTTGGGCTAGGTATTCATTGAAAGCAAGGAAATACACATCAGGGGATCATGCTCTAAAGCATCTGGGTCTTCTGACAGAGTGGACAAACAGGTTGGAAAAGGCTTTGGGGTGATTAATGGGAGTTAACATCAAGAAAATCCCCTACACAATTCTAGCAAAATACACAACAACCTGCAAGTGTGTAAAAAAAGGAGAGAGACCAAAACAGTGTTACAGCAGTAGTATACGCAAATATAAGTTACTGCTCCACAACCTGCATGTGCAGAAAAAGGGGTTAAGTCTCATAAACGTGTTTCAGCTGTTGGGTGTGTGAAACATGTTCAGGTAGCAGCTTGTCACTTGCAGGTGCTGAGGAATAACAAGGGCAATGTTTTTCACTGGTCAAGTTGCACCAGTGTTGCTGTGGCTGCTTCAGCCACTTGGGAGCGTCTGATCATGGAGTGACCGGTAGTCTTTAGTTTGTGGGCATTTGCACTTTCTTGTGGATTATTTGTTGCAGCGTTGGCCCTGTTGATCTCTGCAGTTATTGTTCTGGATGAGGCCAATGCTTTGTAGGGCTTGACATCTTGTAGGTGGTTCCAAACCGTTTTACCTTCTAAGCAAACAGCTCAGTCGGTCATGGCCTCCACTGTATGGGGCCCTGTAAACCTTGGCGCATTCCAGCGCCTTGTCAAGTGCTTTAGGAGCACGAGATCTCCTACTTGCACTAAATGTTCCTTCGTTTGCTCTTTTGTTGGGTCATCTCAGTTTTCTTGCTCATCGATTTCAGGCCTGCCCTGGGTCCGCTGTATCTGGCGAGAGATCAAAGAAGCGTTAGAAACTAGTGAAGTAACATAGTCATACATCTCTTGACCCGTAATTACAGCAGTACTCTCGCAATCCTTTAGTGCTCTAGTGGGAGGAGCCAATGGGAGATGCATGCGCCGTCCTGTCACACATCGTGGGGCGTTAAATGGTGGTCAGACCAGTTCGAAAAGTGTCAATGGCAGACAGAAAAGCATGTTTTTCTTGGTGCTCTGCTGAGTTTTGGCAATACTGTCCTTCAGGAGGCCATTGAGGCATTCACAAATCCTGTTTGCTTGCTTGTGATACACACATACAAATGTGTGTTTTATTCCTAGCAAGGTAGTGATGTGTTGGAGCATTTCATTGGTGAAGTGAGGGCCATTGTCAGACCGCAGGACCTCACACGCCCCATCTTGGGAATACTTCCCGGACCAGGAATTTGGCTGCACTCTGTGCATCAGCATGTGAACAGGGTCCAGCCTCTATCCATCTTAAGAATGGACAAGCAACCTCTATCACATAGCGGTATCCCTGACATACCTGGATCATGTCCACGTAGTCAACATGGAGATGCAGGAATGGGTCTTCGGGTCTCGGTATGGCTCCTCTCACAACTCTCAGGGTGTGTCCTGCCATGAATTACTGACAGGTCATACAAGTGCTTATAAAATCTGCCACACGTTCTTTCAAACTGGGGCAAAACCATGATTCTCCAATTTGTGCAGCAATGACCTCTTTTCTTGTGTGCGTTGGGTGATGGAACTGCGCTAATGATATTTTCAATAACGCAAGTGGCATGACCACATTCCCTGTGTTGTTTTTCTGTAGGGGACATAGAGTAGCCTCTTTTTACCCAGTGTTCCTTTTCCTCCTTGGGCCCAGATCCCTGCAGTTCCATCATTTGAGTTTCTGGTAGGTAATTGTACCCTTCTCTCATCACCATGTTTCTCACCCCTCCTTGGACATTGAGCCTTTCCTTTAGTTCCCACAATTCTCCAAAATATGATGCACATTTTGCTTCATAGTCAGCTGCCTCGTTTCCCCTCCAGCTGGCGCCTGACCCGTTGACGTGTGCTTGGCACTTCACATAAGCCAATTCCTGTGGGTATGTTATCACTTCAATCATTTCTAACAGTAGTGCTTGCTGTACTGGAGTTCCATCTGCTCTCCTGTACCCTCTCCTGAGCCATCGTGCCAATCCTGAATGTACTATTGATGTGACATAGGCACTATCTGAATAAATTGTCACACTCTTACCCAGACTGTGTTGTAGAGCCAATATAAGTGCCACTAGTTCTGCCGCCTGTGCTGAATAATGAGATGGTAACCGGGCACTTGCAACTGCCTCACTTGTCCCGTCTTCCTTTAGCATCACTAGAGCAGCCTCAGTCCTCCTGATCTCATCAGTTTGATTTATATTGGAAGAACCATCAATGTAGAGGACGTCTCCCCCCTCAAGTGCATCCTCCTCCACCTTGCGTGTCTCACTGAAATGCTCTATGTTTTTGGTGCAATCATGAGCCCAGTCTCATGGTTGATATACATCTGCCATGAATAGGGCTGGGTTTACAGTTTTGCATCGCACTATCCTCAATTCTGGTTTTGACAGTATTATCTCATATCCTGACAATCTCTGTGTAGTCAGTGTGCTCTTTGGTTTGTGCAATATGGCAAACAGGGCATGTTCCACATAAAAGGTGGTGGTGCATCCCAATGTTATTGCAGATGCTCTCTCCACTGCGAAGGCTGAAGCTGCCAGAGATTTCCCGCATGCATAGTGTCCTCTCATATCCGGGCAAGTTGCCCACTATAATAAGCAAGTGGCTTATGGCCCATGCTTGTCTTTTGTGTCGGAAAAGCCTTTATTATGACACTGTCAGTGTGTGAGAATAGGAAAAAATCCCTTTTATATTCTGGAGTCCCTAACACTGGTGCTGTGCATATTGCTTCTTTTAGCTCATTGAATTCATCAGTCATATCTTGTGTCCAGGTAAGTAACTTTGCCCCCTTCTGTGCTTCCTTCAATGCTGTTAAGAGTGGTCCTGTGAATGTGCTGTAATCGAAAACCCATGCTCTGCAATATTTGCACAACCCCAGGAATTGTTGCATTTCTCTCACTGTTTTGGGCCGTGGTGTGTTGCCTATTGTCTGTGCTCTCTTTGGGGCAATGTGTCTGCCGTCCTTGGACATCAGCTGTGCAATGTACAGTACTTCCTTTTGACAGTACTGGAGTTTGGCCTTGCCCACCTTGTATCCCTTGTCAGCTAACACTGTCAACATGTGCACTGGATCTGTTCTTCACTAGCCCTTTGTCTCACTGCAAATCAGGATATTATCTACGTATTGTAGCACTGTGCTCTCTGTCTCAATATTGCTTAGGTCCATCTGGATCACTCTTAAAAATAGAGGGTGATTTGCAGTACCCTTGTGGCAAACAAGTATTGTTCCACTTCTGGCTGTGGTACATAAAACTAGTCAAATCTTGCGAGTCTGGGTGTAATGGTACAGAGAAAAGGGCATTCTTCAAATCAGTCATGGTGAAGCAGGTGGCATCTGCTGGAATGCCATACAGGGTCATTGCAGGGTTCACCGCTACTGGATATTCTGCTTCTACAATGTGGTTAAGAGGGCACAAATCCTGAATAAAATGCCATGACCCCCCATTTGCTTTGTGTACGGGGTACACTGCAGTGTTGCATGGAGATTCTGATGGTAGCAAGATGCATCTTTCAATGAGGGCACTGATTGTTTCATAAATGCCCTCGTCTGCTTCCTTTGTTAAGTGGTATTGTTTCACCCGTGGTAAAATTGCTCCAGGTTTTAATTTTATCTTCACCCTCCCCCCTATGCTTTTTATGCACTCTACAACATAGGGACTCGTGGTCCATAAGCTGTCGAGTACCTTTGCAATGTCCTCCTCCCAGAATGTCGCGGTGCTTCCAGCACCATCACCATTTTTTGTGCAACCTCTCTGTAACTGATCTGTAACCAAAACCTCACACTCATTTCAAACAACATTTCCAATTCCAGTCTCTCCTCTCCAAAAAGCTCCTAATCTGTCACTATTGTGAGCCTGCACCCTTCCACCACCCCAGTTATTGCTCATCATGCTCTCCCCCTGTCATCTGTTGCACGGATTGCAATCCAGTCCTCCCTTGCCAAAACTGCCTTGATGTCCACTGGCACGATTGTTTCCTCTGGCTCATTTTATGGTGTTTCTGGCCTGAAGAGATACTCACCTGGCACCCTCCACACTTTCCCTGCGATGCCTGGCATCCATATAATTGCCATGTCTGTTCCAAACTGGAACATTTCTCGGTCCAATGTCTCCCGCCTCTGTATTGTGCTCCCACAATATGCCTGCACAATTTATCTTACGTTTAACATGTGTATGCGTGGTGTGGAGCAGATGATGCCCTGGTCAGTGAATGAGATGGTCATGTTGAGTCTGCTCATGATGTCACATCCCAATAAGTTTACAGGTGTTTGGTTAGAGTAGAGCAAAGGTAAAGATAAGTTGTGATCTCCTACAGATAAAGAGACGTTATCAGTAAAAGGAACCACTTCTCGAGTCTCAGAGCAGAGAATCATGGCATCACCGAACAATGCAAATGTCCCCTCCCAAATGCATGACCTAGTCGCCCCAGTGTCAACAAGAAAGGAAGACATTTTGTCACCTTTTGTCACCCTTATGCGAGGTTCCTCCGCAGGATTGGGTGTAACCGATAGGATGGGACACATAAAATCCATCTGTGGGCTGTCCTATGGTGGATACATGGATAGTCCGCTTCCTGTGAAAGGGTTGTTTCCCACCATGGTGACCCCTCCCAGTTGCCTGACCGGGACTGTTGCTGTGGTGTCTGTGGGCTCTGTCGTGTCACTGTTCTGAATTTGTGCTAATTGCTGCACAGTCCCTCTCGGTTGGGATGCTTGTAGGTACTGCGGTAAGGGTGCTGCCATTTGTGGTGTTTGTGTCTGTACCTGTGATAATGTTGGCGCTTGTGTTGGCATCTGTGGTCTCTGTTGGAATGAGCCCTGTATCTGCCCCTGCTGCTGCTGGTTCTGAGCCCCATATTCTCCTTGGCCTGCTATGTACCATTGTCTGCAGGTCCAACATTGTGGTGGCTCTCACCCCTGTCTCTGGAAACCGCCTGGAAAATCCCCTGCATTCTGTGGTCCCTACTGTCCATATCTCTGAAACCCACCCTGATTGTGGTGCATCTGTGGTCCAAAGACACGCCCCCTTTGGAAGCCTCCCCTTCCTCTAAACCCCTGTTGGAACCCGCTCGTCTCATGTATCCTCCCCCATGGCCTGTGCGTACTGTGGAGGTGGCTGCTGTGGATCATTTTGCTGTGGTGCTCGTGCTTGCATCTGTGGTGCGGGGCTAGTTATAACTGCCCCTTCCATAGCATATTTTGATACTTTCTTTTGAATTGACTTAGCCTCATCAGCCTTTCTTTCATCTGCCTTTTGTTTGACCTTCTCCCGGCACAGCCTGCAATGGCACACTATTGTGAGCTGTATTTCTGGCCACCCCTTTGCTTCCATCCCCACCAATTTCTTCAAGCTTTTCTGCATGGGTTCTGGGAGTCCCTGCACCAGGATGTGATGAAAGATTGCTACAATTTTGTCCCACGGCTCTCGAGTTTCGAGGCGCCAAAGCTCATGAATGACCTAATTGTACTCAACAGGATCCTCGTCGTCACACATTTTGCGTGGCGTAATTGCCCCTTTGTCTGAGGTGTCTGGGTACTGTGTCTGCAGTCCTTGCCACACTGCTGCTCTAAAATTTGCAAATGGTGACCCGTCACATGCTGTGCTGTGTATGGTCACCCCTGTGAATCCTGCCCTCTTCCATATGCCATCAGCCGCGTCACCTGGTATCGATACCAATAGTCCCTTGATGTCACCCACTGCTAGCCTGTGGCCCACTGTCAGCTTCTCAATTTCATCTATCCACTTCCCAGCTCCCGCATTAAATGAAGGTAGTCTGCATTTGACATTCTCCTTGTCAATGTGTTTCCAGGGTACATACTGAGGACTGGTCCCTCCCCTTCCTAGTAGGGGCATCAGTGAGCATGCTGCCCTTTCCTCTGGCTATTCAATATTGTCTCTTCTGGATGGGCCCTCTCTCATGCTCAACATCTGTGCATATGTCTGTGGGTTCTACTATGGGTATCCATTTTGTCTCATCATGTGCTCTAGACAATCGACCCCTGGAATGGGCCAATGATGTCTCCTCTCTCCTGCGCCCTGGAAGAACCCTTAGTCTGTTAATGTATGTGTTTGGTGTGGTGCACCTGTCAGTGGCGTGTTGCTGTCATTTGTCTAGATCCAATCCCCTTCCCTTTTGCCCCTGAGACCTGCATTCCCAGGATGTCCCTTTGCCTGTGCTCATGAGATAGAGTTTGTTAAGCCCACCACCCCCTCTTCCTCTTTGTTGTCTCTGTTCTCGGGATCAGACTCTATGTCGATGCTGCTACAGAAATCATCTAAGAAACTCAACTTGCATGATGTAGAGACAGGGTTAGGTGGTACATCAAGATCAATATCCCCTAAATTGTATTTGTTTTCCCTCTTCCATAATCCTAGGCGTGCTGTGCCTTGCCTTACCGAGCTGTCGGCATGTATCTCTGAGCTATCTGGTTCTGTTCGCTTCTATCCCTATCGCCGTTTCCTTTCCCATTCTAATGTAGCCTGCTCCACAGCCGCTCTTATGGTATTACCCAAATTGACCTTTTACAACTGACCTAGTAATAGTGGTCCTAATTGACCTGCACAATTAACCTTTACCTTTATTTTACTTTTATATATATGTGTGGGGTGGGTTGGGGTAATAAATAATATAATGGGATTGACTAGGCAGTTCCGGTGGGTTTTGGATTGAGTCTGCTGTCCCTTCTTGAAATATGAACCATAATTCGAATATGGCCATACGCTTTGTCAACTTTTTCCCCTTATAAGTGTTCTGTAAGTGTGTCAATAGCGATTGCTGCACGTCCCTGGAGAAACTGCTGCTAGGAGGCCATGGCCATGTTAATTTTCCTTCAGTGCTCTTGGCCCACTGTACACTGTACTTAATGATTTTATCTTTGTATGGTGGAAGGGCTTTGCAATGTTGTTGGATAGGGGTTGGACCCCCAATCACTCCCATATACGTGGGGTACATTATTTGTTTACCTGACCTCTAATCAAGGGTTTCCATAATCCGCTGTCAGGGAAAAGGGTGTTAAACTGCAATGGATATGTATGTAAACTTCAATTACTACAAGCTCACTTGCTCTGCACCTTAGACAGCGTGCTCCGTGCACAGCCCCACCTTTACAACTGCTGCCTTTTCTGACACCAACACAATCCTGCGCATGCGCCTTCCGCACACCGCCACTCGTTTACCTCTCCACCAATACCAAGTCCATAACACTAGCTCCTCACCATCAAGCAACTCCATCCTAAGCAATAACCTAAAGGTGACGTCACCAGCTAAACCTTGAACAAAATAGATAGACACTTCACATTGACACAAAACAATAACCCATTGTTCCCCTTCCCAAACATAATTCCCCAACAGTTCTGTAACCCCACAGCTGTCTTCCCACCTCTCCAGGGCACAGTATACTTCTAATTTCTTGTAATTAACTGCACTTGTTGCGTCGCCTAACATGTGAAACGCCTCTCTCCAGGATACTTAACAAGCTAATACCTTTCTGCAATCTAGGATTGCTCCAGCTAACCCCTATGGGAATACCATCATCTATGCTCTGGGCTATAACGCCCAATTCACAGGTGTCCTTTATTTACATACTTCTATAATTCAAGCCGTTCAAGTCTATAGTCTTAGTTGTTCACTAGAACCTTTTACCTCGAAGACCGAATGCTCCCTAAACATAGACAAGGGACTACCACCTCTGCTCTGGTCCCTGATCAATAACACTACTAACAGTGCTAAAACACACTAACAATATTATCAACAATATCTCCCTCCTCCCCTCAATTATTCAACACCCTCTCTCATGCCCAAATTGCTAATTGTCTTGACCAATACTTACATTCCATGCTTGATGATGCTGCTCGGCCGCTGGCTCCCGTCAACCACTCGTGTCGCCCTTCCGGTCTGCTTTGGACTCCTCACCGACTGCGGGTGGGATAATTTCCAAAACGGCTCCCGATGACCTGTCTCCGGTTAGTGCTTTCCCGGTTTTCTCGCAATACTCGCAAGGGTCCCACCTTTTTTCTGGTCTGGCAGCGAAGGAGGTACCTTCTGGCTGGGCTGACACCCCAAACCACCCTCTGCTACCAACTTGTTAGGGAGAACTCCCAGGCAAGCAGAGTGGGGTGCTAGGAGTTTGCAGACTCCAAACTCATAGAAGGCCTAACTCGTTCTCCTTTCCCAAAAGGAGCGCAAGTCCAGACAGGTAGCAAGTTCAACTCTGATTTATTAAAGCCAACAAACCATCAGCGATTACCACGTGGATAGAATTCCAGGCACACTTAGTGAGCACTAGCTTGCAGGCCAGTTTTTAGGCAAATCTATGTCACAATGACATCACAACCTGGGCACTTCTCCAGCAAACCTATCACCACTCGGGATTGGTCATCGAGTAGTAATCCCCTTATGGCAGTCCCTATAGAGGTTAGCTCACTGGCCCTCCCATGTCAGGTGTCTGACCTGGATCAGTCCCAAAAAGTGTTACTTCTACATTGTTTCAGTATGTGGACCCAATGATTGGTTGGTGGCTCCCGTTACCTACCCCTATGGCCATGAATTGTGATTGGCCGAGCTGCTAGCCCCCAGGCCTGGGCTCCAAGTTGGTTCTGAGCTCTGAGTGTCCCTGTTCAAGGTAGCAGGTGCAACTATGTGTCTGCGTTATACCCGTGTGTGAACCACCACCGACTATGAGAGTGCTCTTTTCCCATCGTGTATCTTTGGCTCTGGTTAAAACAACTTTGTTGCCAGCTGCTGTCCAGCTCGTGAGATCTCTGATCTTTCTCAGCTGCCAATTCTTGGCTCTTCGTCAGCTCTGCCTGAACACATGTCCAGAGACTGTGTTTGTGAGTCTCCGGAGCTCTGAATTAGTTTGAATTTAGGAGAATTATTCAGGTCTGCCATACCGGTGTAACTTCAGTTCAGGAGGAAGAATGTCATCTGTAACAATGCGACTTTGGCGAGGGTCTTGTTTCATACATGGCAATTCTCTGGTTCATGCTGTATTCAGCTTAGCTTTTAGCCTTGTGGGCTCAGTCTGGTTTCTACTGTATGTGTTTTTCCATAGTTCCTTTAGGTTAGTGGACCCCAGTGTTGCTGGGTCCCCGAGTATTCCTGTGCTCTGGAGGGTTATTTGCATGTAAGCATCTGCAAGCATTTACACCATCTCGTCTTTGTTCTGGTGGTTTCTGTGTTGCTGCGACAACTAATGACAAAATAATAAACGTGCAGGTCATATGTACATGTTGCTGTCCTCTAGCTCATAGAACTGTAAGCTTGTGGTCTTTGTGTATTTGGGTGCGTGTATGTGTCCTGATGTGCGGATGGCACGTGTGCTTCATGCCTAATGCTACTATGTCGCTTTGCCTCTAACGGTTAGATGTGTGGCTTTTTGGCGTTGTAGTCGAGACTGTTGATGGAGTTGTCTTTGGTTTCATACTGTGGGTTTTCATCCACCTTGCGCAATGTTCGCACTGCTTTTGTGTTGTAAGGTTGGCTGTGAGGGTACCTTTCATTGTACTTGTTCATCGGAGGTGCAGTGGGGGTCGGGCAAGCTTGTGTCATTGGTGGCCATATTGTCTTAGGTTTTTCTTCCTGTTTGAGTGTTTGAGGGGTGGGAGAACAGGGCCTGATTTCGAAATTCCCTCTTCTGACACTGATGTCCAGCTTCTATACTATGGCAGCTCCGCCTGCAGGTTATTCACTAAGTATAGCCAGCTTCTATGATCACTTAATCTACTTGCATTACTGCATCTGTATATTGATTGAACTGCTAGAATTTTCTGCAGTGCTCTTTACACATGCAATCTTCTTTTCGCATGTGAACGTTCACTCAATTCTTTATTTCGTCATCAGATTCTATAAGGTCCATAGTTCTTCAGCCTATCTTATCAGTGCGCCATGCTCATCTCTTGTGACATCACCAGCTTCTCTTTCTCTCATTTTCATATGCCCCAGGGAGCTCCTCCATTAGACTGTCTTCTGTTTGGGAATACATTTGATACAGCTTTCTCAATGGGTATCTTTTCTAGAATATTCGCGCGGGATG
Organism: Ambystoma mexicanum; assembly: GCF_040938575.1. Taxonomy (NCBI): domain Eukaryota; kingdom Metazoa; phylum Chordata; class Amphibia; order Caudata; family Ambystomatidae; genus Ambystoma; species Ambystoma mexicanum. The sequence goes on along the minus strand of NC_090939.1, from coordinate 733,627,827 downwards.
GTCACAACTGCTGGTGTCAAGCCTGGCACAATTTCTGGCTCCCAGCAGATAGGTAGTAGGCAGGCGGGACTTCCTGCAGAGGAATATGGCTGCTCCTCTACACTCCCACCTCTGGTCGAGCCATCGACCACACCTTCACCGGTTTCCACATCTTGATATCTTCTTTTATAGAAGTGTTTCTTCGGAATCCAGATATTTGTCACTCCCATCAGGGAACCTGCTGATTTGACATGTTCATCCACACTACAGGTCATGTAACTGCACTGTCCATTCAGATTACAATAGACCCATCATCCCACGTACTTTTGTGATTCTTCAGATATAGCAACTATGCTGGTCTCTATGTACTTTCTGACATCTTCATCAGTCAACTCTTTGGGTCCAAACCCTGATTGAACATCAATCATGATCTTCATTTCTACTGCTTTCTTTGCTGTCTTCTTGTGCTGGGCGATTATTATCTCGATTATACAGAATCCAATCATAACCATGAGCAATAATGCTCCAAGGATCCATGAGAGTATAGACGCAAACCAGCTGTCATCTATTATGTCCTCTGCCTTGTCTTCCATTTTGGTATGCATGTTCGTTAGTAACATTATGGCCTCTGTCAAGGCCCATTCTCGTCGTCATGAGAAGGTATTAACGTGCAACATGATGGCCCGATATTGGCACAAACTGCTCCTTCTATCGCAGGGATCATGTCAAGGACATATCTGTCTGCAGGGCCATCAGTTATATGGCCCTCAGCTCATCCTTGATACCATTGAATCCCTTTATGGTGCTATTAATTGTCTGCAGAAGATCCCATCTGGTAATTTGTACCCATTTGGCATTGGCCGTCATCTGGATCCCAGGCATGAAGATAGTTGTAAATATCGAAGCAGTCTGGCTAAACAACCTGTGCTCATAGTGAATAGCTTCAAAGGCTTCTATGGATTTTGCTGAAAAGTAGTTCTCTCTTCTGGTTCGATTGAGAAATGTAAGCGCTTTTCTGTTTCTGAAATGGGCATCTACTTTTGGAAATTCTTCAATGTTCAGGTTGCTCCGAGGAATCAGTAATGCTGGAACATGGATGAGTACAAAGGAACACGTTCCTCCCCAATCCTTGGGCAACTTCATGTAACCCCGGACCCACAAGCCCAATATCGATCCATCGAATAGCTGTCCCTGCTCCCATTCTGGAGACATTAACTGCAGTCTTGCAGCCTTGGTTATTTCCCACACAAATTCGTCCTTCTCTTCAGAAACACACTGTTGCATTTGCCAACGGAATCACCACCATTGGACCTGATTCATTTTCTACCCATGTCAGCAGTTTGGCTTGTTTCGCACATGACTTCCAACACCCATTGTTTTCTCTTTGTACTTCTTGCACATATCCAGACTTCAATAGATGAGCTTCACAGTACATCATTCCTGCTTCCTTTCCTTTCTTAGATTTTACATGTGCATAAACCAAGAATTGATTTTGATGCCAACATCCAGGTGATCCAGCTATCTCTGTTATATCAGGGCATTCCATTCTCTTCAAGTCCTTTATGACTATTTCTTCCTGTCCAGCTGCAGGGTACAGGAGTGTCTTGCTCTCCCATCCGGGTTATTTCTCCATTTGTGACATCTTGATATAATCATCCTGAAATGGAAACAACCATTTCGATCTCCATCGCAGAGTAGCCCAACTTCCCTGAAATTGTCCTTGAGCCATACATGCTGCAAGATGAACAAGGCACCTGGCACCGTGCTCTGGAATTTCTCTGGAAATTAAACTTTCCTTAGATGTTTTTTCCCCCACATTTTTCATGTGCTGTTACCACATTATTACTCATGTGTGCTGCATTGTCTAGATACATATTTATCCCTTCATTATCTTCCTCTGCACAGCTCTTACGTCCTGAATATGCATACGTTGTGTAATACTCACAGAGCACATCAAGAGTAGTTCTTCCCCTTGGGAAAACCTATGCTAGTGGAAGTAACTAAATCAAGAGTAGTTAATGTGGTGGGAGGAACCATGAGGTCTTCTATCTTTGTATGCATACTAATGTGATAGAGACTGTGAAAGAGGAGAAATAGAAAGAAAAAGGGTCTCATTACGAGAATGGAGGTGGCCATGGAACTATTAGCTCCATGGCTGCCTCCGTTCCGGGCTCCCTTACCGGTTTCCTGCAATGGGGACTTACCGGGTTACTCCGATATAGGAGGATCCGGTAATTCCTCCTTGCAGGAACTCATCCCATTCCCATTTGAGCCCCCATAAGGCTCAATGGGAATGGGGAGGGAGGTAATAATGGGCAGATTGCATCTGGCCCTTTATTACCTCCCTCTTCCCCTCGCGGGAACCGGAAAGCACACCTGGTTTTACCAGGAATGCGATCCGGGTCCCGCGATGGAAAGCTCATAATCGGCACTCCCGGAATGAAGGGGGCCGGTCCCGTACCGGCCCCCTTCATTACGGGAGCGCCAGCCTTATAATGAAGTCCAAAGAGTGTGATTGTGCAGGCATACATTATACACCAAAATATAGGTAACCACCTTTTGTAACATTTTGGTATTTGTGGTTCCTCCTTTAAAACTAGGCCAGCTTCCACATTTATCATCTTTTTAATGCAATTGATGAAATGATCTTAGTTTGGTAACTGCAGTACTTGTTCAATTAACTAATGAGAAACCTCCTTAAGGGCCATTTCTAGTATCCTTTAAAAAAAAGTGTGAATATAAACATCTCTTCTGACAAGAGCAGGATAAGCTTGAAGGATAAATACCAAAACAGCACATCCCTGTTAGTTAACACCATGGGGTTACTGTTTAGAACAGGTTTGCACTAAGAAATACATCTGGATACTGAGCACGTTTCCACTTCTTGATCAGAAACTGTCATTTAGGCATCACTTTGATACATCAACAAAGTCTAAAGTTCAGGTTTCAAAAGATTCATAAGACTCTCAGCAAGGGTTTGCAATCCTGTTATAATATCTATAAGGAGTGTCCGATTGAGCCTTAGTCCAAATGCAAAATCTGCATCAACAACTGGTCACTTTCTCATCCTTCTTTGTCATCGATCGAGTCTGCAATTGCTGAAATTCTTCTTCTTGTCTTGCTTCTGGATCGACAACAGACAGAGCCGCGGTCTCACCTATGTAGACTTTCACGTTGTTCAAATGAAGCCAAACTCGCCTGCCTTGGACTTTTACTGCTGAGGGGGTTATATTTTCAACGCAAAAGGGGCCATTAAAGCGTGCCTCGTGCCACTTTCAGATGATGTTTTTTATGAGCACTAGATCTCCAATTATAGCTTGGGTGCCGATAATAGTTCAGGTGATCCGGTTGTTGAATGATCTTCATCTGTGCTCTGAGACCGACCCCCCTGGTGCTTGTGTCAATCTGAAATGAGAGTGTTGCTAGAGGTCATACATGTCAAATAGTTATTCAACTCATCACCTAAGAATTTAGCTGTACTCTGGGCATCACTTCTACTCCTAGATGGAGGTGTAAGAGGTGTTCTCATTTTCCTCACTTTCACTATCTCGTGTGGGGTGAGGTGATGGTCTGAACCAAGCTGATTATCAAGGGCATATAAAGCTAATGGCAGGCTATATAGCCATCCCTACTGCAAAGTCAATTTTATTTTGGCAATCCTCTCTTTAAGGAGGTCATTGTGTCTGTCACATATGCTGTTTGCTTGCGGGTGATAAGCAGAAGAAACTGTATGCTTAGTATTCAGTAGAAGTCCTATCTGTTCAAACACCTCATTAACAAAATGCGGTCCATTGTCAGATCTCAGCACTTCACACGCACCCGATCTCGTAAAGACTTTGCATTTTGCATACTAGAAACTTCACTGCACAAGTGGCATCAGGGTGTGTACATGGACCTGCCTCGATCCACCTAGAGAAGAGACACACCACCACTATCAGATACCTTTATCAATTACATACTTGCAGCATATAAACTTAATCAATAAGTACATGATGAAATGGACCATTCGGTCTGGGTATTACCCTTCTGATCGCTCTCAGTGTATGCACAACTGTGATGCTGGAAATGCATTGGAGGGACAGGGCCTCCCTGTCCTTGTTCTGTAGTCCTTTTTGTGTATGTTCTGTGTTATTTTCTGCACAAGAGTCCATGTGGGACTTCTGGCAGTGCAGCGCCACATCTGCTCCTTCTCCTGCTGCTGCTTCTGCAGCACCCATTGGGATTCATGCTCCAGATGGGCTGGATCCAGTGGTAAACCCAAACTTAACTCCTGAGGGAGAAGAGGCAGAAGACCCTCACATGGGAGAGGGGCTCAACTCGGAGGACCACCATGACCTTCAATGCCTGTTGGCCGAAGGGGGACCCTCCTGGGCAGACTTCTGTAGGGGACAGAGAGAGTGCCACTCTCTCGAGGGTCTAAGGAAACAGGCGCTCTCCCAGGCACGGGGAGGGGTGCCTAGTACATTCTGGATATATTGGGAGGGTGAGCTCATTGTTTGTGAGCCCACTAAGCCTGAACCTGGTGCCCTTAAGAGGTTGGCGGTACCCCAGGTTTACAGGCCCTTCCTGGTACAGTTGGCACACAAGGTGCCCCCGGCTGGTCCTCTTGGTACCAGGAAGACTAAGCAGAGGCTTCTGCCCATTTCCACTGGCTCAGGATGGGAGTAGAAGTGGAGTCCTACTGCAGGACATGCCCAACTTGTGAGTTGTCTGGCAAGACTGGAGGCAGTGTCATTGCCCCACTGCAGCCGTTGCCAGTGGTTGGTACACCATTTGAGAGGGTGAGCATCAACATCGTCAATCCCCTTGACCCTCACACTTCAGGTGGACATCGGTTCATCCTGGCCTTGGTTGATCATGCCACCAGGTACCCTGAAGCGATACCCCTTCGGACTGTTACTGCCAAGGTGGTTGCCAGGGCTCTCCTGGGCATGTTCACCCATGTTGGATTCCCTAAGGTGGTTGTCTCTGACAGAGGATCCAACTTCATGTCTAGTTACATGAAAACTATGTGGAAGAAGTGTGGGGTAACCTACAAGTTCTCCACCTCTTACCATCCCCAGACCAATGGTCTGGTTGAGAGATTTAATACAACTCTCAAGGGTATGCTAGGGTCTTTGGAAGACCCCCTAAGGAGGAAATGTGATCTCCTCCTGCCATGCCTGCTGTTTGCTTACAGAGAGGTACCTCAAGTGGGTGTTGGTTTCAGCCCCTTTGAGTTAGTCTTTGGCCATCCAGTGAGGGGGCCCCTTGCCTTGATCAGAGAAGGTTTGGAAGCCACCCCTCCAGGTCCTGCCAAGCAAGTGGGGGACTATGTGTTAGGCCTCAGAGGGAGGATGACACAGATGATGGGTCAGGTGACAGCGAATCTCAACGCCAGCCAGGAGTTGAAGAAATACTGACATGACCTTAAAGCCTTGCAAGTGGATTGGACTCCAGGTCAGGAAATCCTTGTGATGGAGCCTACCAAGCCTACAGCTTTGGCAGATAAATGGACTAGACCCTTTATGATATTCTCCAAGATGGGCGAAGTCAACTATCTGGTTGACATGGGAGTCCCTGGGGTAGCCCCTCAGGTATTCCATGTTAACAGGCTCAAGCCTTTCCATAGGCGAGCAGAAGTCTCATGCCTTTTGCTGGCTTCAAAGCAAGAAGAGGATGAGAGTGAGGTCCTTCCTGATTTGCTGCACAGCAACCCTCAGGATGGCTCAGTGGAGGGAGTGCATCTCTCTCCAGATTTGACTCCAGAGGAGCAGAGGGCCTGCAGGGCTTTGCTCCAGCAGTATGCACTTCTTTTCTCACTGACACCAGGCCTCACTCCATGGTGCAGGCACAAAATTGACACTGGTGACAGCATATCTGTCAAAAACAGATGTTACAGGATGTCAGACACGGTTAAGAACCACATCCAGGCTGAGGTCGCCAAGATGTTGGATCTGGGTGTTATTGAGCCCTCAACCAATTCCTGGTCCAGTCCAGTGGTCCTTGTCCCCAAGGCAAGTTTCCAGGCAGGTACCAAGGATTGCCAGTTCTGTGTGGACTACAGAGGGGTAAATGCCGTCACCAAGACTGGCGCGCACCCGTTGCCCAGGGCTGATGAGCTTGTGGACATCATAGGTGCTGCAAAGATTGTGAGCTCCTTTGACCTTACCTCAGGCTATTGGCAAAGAGCTCTGATGGACCATGCCAAGGAAAAGACTGCATTTTCAACACCTGAGGGACTCTACCAGTTTACAATAATGTCTTTTGGGTTGAAAAATGCACCTGCCACTTTCCAACGTTTAGTCAATCATGCACTCAGAGGGTTGGAGGCCTTTTGTGTGGCCTGGAGGCCTTTTGTGTGGCCTACTTAGACAACATCGCCGTCTACAGTTTTAATTGGGAGGAGCATTTGACTCACTTGGATAAAGTGTTGCAGGCCTTGAAAAGGGCTAACCTCTCATTATCAAGGCCACCAAGTGCCAGATAGCTCAGGGGTAAGCCACTTATCTTGGTCATCAGGTAGGAGGGGGTCAAATCCAACCTCTCCCCAGTAAAGTACAGGATGTACATGACTGAATGACTGGGAGACTCCCACTACTCAAACCCAGGTGAGAGCCTTTTTGGGCCTCACTGGGTATAATCACAACTTCATGGTCGACTATGGTACCATAGCTGCCCCTCTGACAGTTCTGACTTCACCCAAACAACTGAGGAAGCATAATTGGACAGAAGACTGCCAGAGGGCCTTTGTTGGCTTGAATGAAAGTCTATGTAGGGCACCTGTGTTGTGTGTACCTGATTATAGCAAGCCCTTTATCATCCAGACAGATGCCTGCAACACTGGAATTGGAGCTGTCTTGTCCCAGTTAGATGACACAGGGAGGGAACATCCGATCATCTTCATCAGTAGACAACTCAAGGGCAGATAACGTAGGTGGGTTACAGTTGAAAATGAATGTTTCAGTACATTTTGGAGCATTAGGCATTTTAAGCTCTACCTTACAGGGTCTACCTTCAAG